>NW_015174284.1:168662-191825 GCF_001447785.1 Gekko japonicus | reverse complement strand
TTTTCCATGTAGGTCCCACATTTCCTAGTATAGCTGTATTGGAAATCAAAATTAGCCTGTTTTGAGATTCAGCCTATCATTATAACCGACATATGGTGTTCTGGGATAGCAGGTGGAAACTCCAGATTCATAGTTGCAGGGCCTTAAAAGCACCTTGTTACTCATAAGTAGAAAGAGGAGCTTCCAGCCAGTACTTCTGTCATGTAATTACTTGCCCTGAAGAAATTGCTAAACAGCTTATTCACTTCATTTTAAATAGCTATTGGGCTTTAACTTAGTGTGTTAACTTTAATTTATGATAGGCCCTTTACAAAACCTGACCTAACCCCATTTCCCTAAATCATTCCAGACTCACAGAAAGTGTTTTTGGTTATAAAAATTAAAGATAATTTATTTTAAGAAGGAATAATTATTTTGTATGACAAGATTTTCCTAATTTTTCAAGATGGGTCCCAGCATGATTTTTGTTCTCTTCTTTCATTGCACTTTTGGCTTTGTTTTATTGCTTATCTTGGCTGTATTGTTGATAAAGAAATTTATTATATTTTACTATGATTTTTAGTGCATTTATACAAGCTACAGAGAAGACTTAAAAATTTACCAGATAATTGTGTGCACCAGATAATTGTGTGATTTATCTCTTGATGGATTTACCTCAACCATTTTCAAGTACTGCCTTTGTTGAAACTAACATTTGTATACTCTGCGAGAAGAGCTCTGAAAATATTAAAGAAAAATTGTTGAAAACCAATCCTGAACAGGATTTTTAAAAGAACACTCCCCTTACACACCATCTGCCATAGTGTCATTTTGGCCTGATTGGATTCGCCTTTGGCGATGCCAAACCAAAAGCTTGCTGTTTGTGGAGTACTGCATAGTTCTGTCCTCTCACATATGGTTTTTAATATCTGTATTAGGTCTGTAAATTAGATCATTCTTAGTTTTTGGGTATGGATGTTGTCGGTATGCTGATGATACCTAGTCTATATTTCATTAACTAAACATCATCTAGGTAGGGGGGCTACCAACTTCACAAACTCTTCATGGTTTGATACAGAATGTAAACAAACAAAAACATTATTACGTAATGTTTACAGACTCATGTCTCGCAGGCCCCAATCCTCCCACCAGAATATTTTAATCTCAAGAACCAACTGCACCAACTCATAAAAAAAAGAGATCCGACTATTTCCAAACCCGGTGGGATAAGTTATACCATGCTACAACTTTAAATAACTCAAAAAAAATTCTGTGCTATAGTATCTGGTGCATTTCATGCTAATGATCCTTCTATGTCTGCTATTTCCTCTCATGTTTGGTTTTTCCGATTTTTTAAATCAGGATTTTTTGTTCAGGATTGGTTTTCAACAATTTTTCCGATTTGTTTGATCAAGAACCATCCTGTACTGAGTCCCTAGCGCCATCCTGTACTGAGTCCCCAGCGCCCCTCTTAGTCGACCTACCCCCCTGTGTCAGCGGTTGAAGTCAAAGAACTTATCGTCCAATTGAAATCAGGGAAAGCCCCCAGCCCGGATGCCATTCCTCCAGAAATCTTAAAATTAGACCCGGACTGGTGGGCCTCTCTGCTCGCATCCTTGTTTACATCAATAGATAGGCATAATCCCATCGGCATGGTTGAACGCTATAGTGGTTCCGCTATGCAAAAAAGATGAACACACAAATCCTACCAATTATAGGCCGATTAGCCTATTATCTATCATAGGCAAATTATACTCTAAACACCTACTGGGTGAGCTTAACCTTTGGATGTTACAAGAAAAAATTCTAGGTCCCGAACAGCTGTGGTTCTGTAAAGGGAAGACCACCTTAGACCATTGTATTACTTTATCCCATCTTGTTGACATCCACACTGTGAGGAATAACCAGAAACGTTTTGCAGCCTTCTTGGACTTGAAAGGTGCATTCGACTCAGTCGATAGGGACCTCCTTTGGATAAAAGTAGAGACTCCTCCTGCTCATTAAACAACTTTACACTCTTAACACCTGCCAGATTAAATGCTTGCCAGCAGGCATCTTGACACCAAAGATTGCCACTAATAAGGGTGTTAAACAGGTATGCATCCTAGCCCCTTTCTTATTTAACATCTTTCTTAATGATCTTGCTGCTCAGCTCTCTGATATGGACTGCCACAGTCCCAAACTAGGCAAAATACATGTACCTTTACTACTCTATGCCGATGACACAGTGTTGCTATCCTATTCTAGAGTTGGTTTGAGATGTCTGTTGTCTTGCTGCATTACTTTTTTTACAAACAACAAGCTTCATCTGAATTATGATAAGTCCAAAATCGTAGTGTTCTCTAAAAAGTGGAGACTGTACAAATGGTCCATCAATGGTAAAGAGATGAAACAAGTCAAACATTACAAATATCTAGGTATTCATTTCCAATACAATGCAACTTGGGCCACCCATTGTAAATATGCGGTAAAGGCTGCTAGCATCAGCGCATCAGTTATAGCACTTTTAATTGTAAGGGCAACCAATTTGTGCCAGCTGCAATTAAAATTTTCAAGTCCAAAGTTAGTTCTCGGCTACTGTACGGTATTCCAATCTGGATTAGGTCCTTTGACTGTGCCATTGAACGAGTCCAATCCAAATTCTTGCGGAAAATCATGGCCTTGCCAAATTGTGTCTCAAATGCAGTCATATATTTTGGAACTGGCTCATCTTTGATTGAGACTTGTGCATGGCTTATGACATTTAAATATTGGCTTCGCCTACATTACAATGTCAAGCAAGGGAGCCTTATATATCACATGCTCTCAGACAGGGGTCATTTTGTAGAAAAAGAGCTAGGGGAACTCATTAGCATAACTCATTAGCATATGCCACACCCCCTGACATCAGGGGCCCGGCGGTGGACCTGCAAGGCCAGCGGGAGTGCGAGGAAGCCCCGCCAAGGCCCTCCCTGGCCCCAGGCAGGCAGGGGTGGGGAGAGGCGGGGAGGAAGCAACTTACCCTCCCTCTTCTCCTGCCTCCTCTTGGCTGAATGAGGGCTGGAAGCAGGGCGGCCGGAAGCAGGGGGCGGGGCTTCGTCATGTGCCCCGCCCCCTGCACCTCACCTGGGGGAACTGCGTTCCCCCGCGTTCCCCCCCGAAATGACCTCTGCTCTCGGAGCTCAGTGTATCAAACTGGTCAGCACACATCGAGAAACAAATCACAGCCTGACTGTGCTGATCCATGCAACTGTAAAGTTGTTGCTAGACTACTATAATTTCTTCTGTGTAGGGGTTGCCCTTAAATATTACTCAAAAACTTCAGCTGCTTCTCTTTAACTCAGAATCCCTGTTTATGTTGCCCTTTGCTGCTGCATTTCATCAGATTAAAATCAGGATGTTAGATACTGAGCGCCAGAAATTATACAGCCTAGCAAATAAAACCTGCTCCACCTTGAACTTTGAGATCCCCCTAACTACAGGGAAGATGGCCTCATATTTATCCTCTCTGCAGGTCCCGCAACAAAGTAGAGCATTTACCCTGGCCAGGTGTAATGCTATGCCATTTTATATGGCAGATTTAACAAGGTTTTGCATTCAACCAGATACTGCCCCTGCAGAAAGAAATGTGTGGAATCTATTTCACATGTTCTCCTGCATTGTAATCTGTATGTGGACTTAAGGGATATCTATCTACATTCTATCCTAACCAGTATGGCGGATTGTTCTGATGCACTCAAGGTCCACAGACTTTTAAAAGATCTCGGTCCCGACATCACTGAGAAGGTGGCTAAATTTCTCTGTTTAGCTTTAAAGCTGCACCAAAGGTTCCTAGAGACATAACATCCTCATCAGCTCCTAATTGCACAATATCGAATCATAGATTTTTATAGGTGTTTTAACTGTTTCCTAAAATTGTATAATTTGTACTGTTAATTTATGCCAATAAAGGCTAACTTGAAACTAAACATCAAGAAATAGCAGTCCAAGGCCAGTTCGTAGATGCTTTGTTTGGAATAGCTAAGGGACAATTAGTGAAAACTGAGTCCAGACAACCGATGTAATGCTGGTTGGCAAGCCTGATGTCCTTGGAGGAATTTCTGTGCCTACTCTGGATGGGGAAAGGCTGTCTCTTGTAGAAGTCAAGAGTGTGGGTGTGTGTTTTTAGACCCAGTCTTCTTGAAGAAGCAGACTAATATTGTTGCTAAATTTTTCTTCATTTAGTTTCCCCTTGTTCGTTTGTTTTTAAAAATGTATTTTGGAGTCAGCCTGACTGTGCTGATCCATGCAACTGTAAAGTTGTTGCTAGACTACTATAATTTCTTCTGTGTAGGGGTTGCCCTTAAATATTACTCAAAAACTTCAGCTGCTTCTCTTTAACTCAGTATTTTTGAACCATTCCCCTAACTGGCTGGAGAGAGAAAAAAAACATCCTGTTATTTAGCACCAGGTACTAGTAGTTCAAAAGCAAGAAATTGCAAGTAGATAAATAGGTACCACTTCGGTGGGAAGGTAACAGCGTTCTGTGTGCCTCGGAGTCTAGTCATGCCGGCCACATGACCACAGAAATGTCTTTGGACAGCCCTAGAGTTGGATTCGACTGGCTTTTCGAGCAAGGGAAACCTTTACCTTTACTAGTATTTATCTCCATACCATGAAAAACTCAATTATCCATTTCTGCACATTAAGCCTGTATTTAAAGGGGCAGGACATTTTCCCTCAAGCCTGTTGGCAACCCTAGTCTTGCAAAGAGTAGCCAGTTACAGCTGTCTGATGAATAGGCCTATATGTTGAATAGTTTGGAGAATAATAAACTTAGATTAATCAGGGAAAAAAATCCAATTGAAATTTTTGAAAAATTTACATACATTTTGTAACAGTTCATCAGCTTAAAATAATTAACAATTAAAGGCTGAATGAGTTGTATTTTCTGCATTTGTTGCAATCATTTCTATTTGCATGCAGTTATTAAAATAGCTGATGCATTGGTCTATTAATCCAAGATAAAACATAGGGATCTTTCATAAAGTGATTATGCTGTTTTGTATTATTACATGACATGAATACAAACTGTAAACAAGCAAATACTGTGACTAAGTGTGTAGGTGGGGGGGTTCATTTTACAGTCTTCAAAGTCTTACGTGGGACCAATCCTTGTTCTTGAGTGTTTTGGACTAGCTAATGAAGAAGATTTTGAGGGTGGCATAGGGATAGTTTGTTGTCACGTGACTTTATTACTTATATTGCTATCCTAAACAGAGTTGCATGCTTCTAAGTACACCAAAGTTGATGGACTTAGAAGGTGTAACACTGCTGAGGCTTGCACTGTTAATTACTATGATTATAAGCTGAAGTTCTCATGTGATGAAAGCTGTTAGCTTGCAGTATGAAATAGCTATTCGGCTGTTAGCAGAGTAGCGGCCATGTAGAAAGGATCTTAGAAATAGGTCCACAAGCTCTGAAGTGGTTATTTGAACGTATGAGTTTGTATACTTGGAATATAGGCTGAGATCCAGCCAGATTTTTTGCTCAATCTCACTCAGTTCTTCTCCTTTCAACACCGATCCAACACATCTTTTGTACATGCGGGTCCCAGTGATTGTTAGCATTGCCTTTTTGGGTTTTCAAAGGGGACCTTTACTCCCTTTCTCTCACCAGGAGAAAAGCTGCTGAATCAAATCCTTAGAGTATTGGTCAGTGTTTCCCAGATCTAGAATAGTGAAGGCACACATTCTTCCTGATTTAAAGTTGGAATGGTTTAGTTATACTTGGTGCAGAGATGTAGCAAACTCTGCTGCTAGAAGAGACTGGTAGGAGGCAAGATGAGAGCAGTGAGTTATCATGGATGGATATGCTGCCTTTAGAGGAGCTCTTAATCATTTCATTAATTTGTTTCTCATAGCACACAGTTTAAGAATTACTGGTTAAGTATTTCACTGAGTCAGACTGACAAGCCAACTTAAGCCAGCAGTGCCCACCTTTTCTGGCAGAGATTCTCCAAGGTTTTGAGCAGATGGCTTCTTTTCTGGAGATGCAAAAGGTCCTCATTTATGGAAAGTCTGGTGTGAGCTACCAGCTATGGTTCCTTCCTGAAGTTATAAATGTACTGACCTCCTGTTCTACAGTAGGGTGAGCATCAATGCTGCACAAACCAAACTTCCAAACATGCAGGAAGCCTATGAGAGGTACATCACCAAACATACCATTTAACACCTGTGACTTCAGCATGGACATGTGCCTTGTTGGGAAGGTTGACACTATTTCATCTTTGGAAGCCTTTCGCTCTTGAAAGCAAAAAACAGTCATTCTTAAATGGTGAATGTCAGCAACTAGCGTGTTGATTTTGTACCTGTTTTGTTTTGTTTTTCAAGCCCAGTTTTGTTTCTTAAATTTTTTTTAAAAAAACAAAGACTAAGCTGAAAGATGGAACAGAATCTCTCGGAGAAAAAACCAGCCATCGCCCAGACTGCAGACTTCGATGTTATGGGTGCCTTAGACTGGAAAGACGGCATTGCCACCTTGCCGGGTAGCAACATACAAGTAAGGAAAAAGGGGATTAGGGTAAACAAAGCCCCTAACTTAGTAGCATGTTACATTACCAAATGTATCTATGCCAATAAAGGTTGACTGACTGACATTACAAAATGTTCTTTTGTCAGGGTAGAGAAAAGGCATGCTGTGAAATGTATTGACCCTGTGATGTGAATTGCAGCCACGGTAATAAAAGCAAACTGAGATTGGAGTTGCTAGATTTCTAAACCTCATATCTGGGGTTTCTGGAGATGAGATCAGCTAAGAAACATAACTTAACTTTCTCTGCATAAAAACAGACTAGGGTTATGCATTTTCAACCACACAAAATCACTTTACTTAGAAGACAAATCCAAGTGGAAGTAGTTGTTGAGGCAGAGGATGCCATTTGTTAGTTTGCTCTTAAGGTTGAGGATTGAATATTTGACTAGTCAAAAAAGATTTGGTCCGATATTGTCAAATAAGTGATAAATATTTTATTACAACAGCAAAAAGGATACTTAAATCATCAACAGGTTTGATTCATACTAATTGCTATAATTACTTAACTAACTGACATTGTGAAACAGTGGGCTAGATCCAGAATGTTCAGCTTGCAGAAGGGAACTTTCTGCCTCCTCCTGCAGTATACCACACCTGCCCCACCCAACACTTGTTCTCCTCAAGGGTCAGAGTATCTCTGGTACTGGATGTAGTTGTCAAAGTTGGCAGTGGGAGGGGGGAAATTAAGAAAATCCCATCTCGCGTTCAAACAGTTGGAAGACATGTACTTTGGCTGATGAAAAAAAGGTTTTTTTTAAAAATGCAATGAATGTCTTTAATTTGTAATGAAATTTGATAAGGTTTTTATATAAAATTATGCATCAGGTAGCAGAAGTGGCTAGAGATGACTCCCCCCCCCCCCCCGATGCTGAAACTTACAGGCACACAGTGGAATTGATGAGAAGTGAATGCAGAGCACCCAAAGTATAACTGTGAACTTCATTACACACAATGTAGCTATGGCCCCTAGTTATGCTGACTTTAAAGGGGGATTAGATGCATTCACACAAGTTGCGTTCATCAGTGATAGTTACCGACAGTGACTAAGTGGATTTCTTCATGTTCATAGACAAAAAACCTTTTAAGTACCAGTGCTGGGGTTGGGGTTAACAGCAAGAGAAGGCTTTAGCTTCCACATGCTGCTTGTGGGCTTTCCAAGGCATTTGGTTGGCCACTGTGTGAAACAGGATGCTGGACTAAATGAACTATTGGCTTGCTCCACAATGGCTGCTCTTAGATTCTATATATGTGAATGATTCACTGATCAGTTTTTCTCCTTGGCTGCCACCTGTGCAATGGCATATGTGGCTTTGTGGGATAGCGCTATTTAGCCTTGGTCAGTTGACAACATTTGATGGATCAGTTCACTTGTGTGCCATCTCTATTGGACTGCCAAGCAATAGCTATGGATATTATTTTAGAGTGCAATAACTAGAAACAAAACATACCATCAAGGCCCTAGCCCCATGTTTCATTGAGGTTCTGTGTGTACATCTGGATATGTGGTGCTAAGGATTCGAAGCTGGTGACCACAACTAACAGCAGGTGATCATAGAATAATCTGTGGCTGGTTGGACTGTCCAGAAGTGCTGGACTGAAGACTGAAATTACAGTGAATCTATAATGTCATTTGTAAAAATAATTTCAAGTGGGTAGCTGTGTTTGTCTGTAGCAGTAGAACAAAATTTGAATTCCAACTTTCATGATTTGAGTTCCAGCTATCACGAGTCAAAGCTCACTTCATCTAAGTATGTGACAAGGTGGGCTTTGCCTTGCAAAAAGATTATACCCTGAAACATTTTGTTGGTCTTTTTAAGGTGTTACTGGATGCAAATTTAGTTCTAAATGTCATGTGACGGCCATCACATTGAAGATAGTTTGTTGGAACATCCGTTCTTAAATGCAGACTTTTTTGAACGAGCTATGCTCGGGCAAAGGGCCCATTTAGTCCAGCATCCAGGTCACTCTCCTAGGAGTAAGGCCCATTGAATAAAATGGGACTTGTTTCTGTGTAGAACTGTTTAGGATTGCCCTCCAGTTTCTTACAATGGCCATCAAGGTGCTTCTGGGAAGCTTGAGAACAACAGCTGTCCTCTGATGTTGTCTCCTGTCAGCTGGTTTTTAGCGGCATATTGATTTGGAACATGAAATTCCTTTTGATCACTAACCTTAGCCCCATCTGCTAATAGGATGTTACTTACATTAAAAAATTTTCATCACTTAAATCCTCCCCCCTCCAGATTATTGTATAATATTAAAGGGTTTTGATACAGGTTATCCTGAGAATCAATAGTGTCTCCTCAGAGGCAGAGTACATTTTCCTCACCCAGATCTTTTCCTCCAGTTCACTGATCTGGGTTAGATATAATTAAATTATATCACCTTTTTTATAGCAGTTAACAATTGATGATCCTAAAAGTCACCACTCTGTCATCAGAGTAATTTCTGATCACTGTTGCCTGATCTTTAAATGGTCAGTGTAAAAGGAACAACGTCAATGCATTGTCAACATGAAATCCTGGCCAATACAATATTTAATATACTTCTGTTTTTAATGTTGTATCATAACTGCACTGAGATTCATATTGTAACCTTTCTATGGAAAATCTACCTGTGTGTTTTTAAGGAACACTTGACATACATGTTTTAATTCTATTGTTGTTTTTCCATTTATTAAGCAAAATGTACTTGAGACTATAATTATTGATAAACAGGCTGGCTGGGCTGCATTTTTGCTCTTACTGAAATCAAAATGATGCCTTGTTGTCATGCAATTGCCTTACAAACCACACAATTATAACAATATTTAGTGTTTTTTCAAAGTGCTTAAGATTACTTAAATGCCACACAAACGCTCGCTTACTTTTCAAGTGTCCTTTAGTCTCTAAGGCCTCAAACATTTATGTCTTTTGAAATCTTTTTCTGCCTTCCTT
This sequence comes from Gekko japonicus, assembly GCF_001447785.1. Lineage (NCBI taxonomy): Eukaryota > Metazoa > Chordata > Lepidosauria > Squamata > Gekkonidae > Gekko > Gekko japonicus. Next base: position 182,361 of record NW_015174284.1, on the reverse strand, counting down.
AGCTGCTAAGCCTCTCAATACCTAAAGAGCTATTTATTTGCTCCTGCCATGGATGTGCTGGGGGCATGATCCAGTCACAGTGAAGCACTTTCAAGGCTTGTTGATTTCAGAGGATGAGGGGTGCAATCCTCTGTTCAGTTGACAACAGTGGTTTCTAACAAACATGCACAGGATTGAGCTGCATCTCTCCCACACTTAAGCCAGTGGTCTTAACGTGCTTCAGTTTGACTGGATTGTTCAAAGAAGTTGGAACTAATAGTTTGAATTTTGTCAAATAGGGGTTAAGTATTATAAGGGGGCTTGGGGGAAGCCTAGAATGGATGTTTCCTTTATTAGGATTTTGATCTTGACTGATTCTAGTCTTACTACCATTACGTTTGTGAAGAACCCTGAATGTGTGTGTACTCATTCCTAATTATGCTTGTAAAAATTTTGATTCATGTTATCCCAGTGGTCGCTTTTTGCACAAACCCTAAAGTTGATCAACTCTTTTCATCTTGGTCCATGGTGTCCTAGCCGTTGCTGCCATCAGTGTGTTCAGTGCTGTTTCTTTGTCAGTCCTGCCTTTCAGTCTTAATCTACCTGTTTTGTTGTTAACTTTTTTTTTACTTTATTGTTCTTTGAAACCCTGTTTGCAGCTGTTGGATGCATGTTTACTTCATTTTCTTTTCTTTCCTTCCCCCTGCAGTTTCGATTAAGTGAGTTTGGTACACTGGAGATCATTACAGAAGCTGAAGCAAAAGCTACAAAAAGTCTCTCTGCCTCAGCTGTAACTACCAATTCAGCCATCCTTAATGCATCTACCTCTTCTGCTTCCAGCGCCATAACTACACACAATTCTGACGGTGAGCCTTAAGCTGAGGGAAGAAATACGTAATGGAAAAAGAGGTTGAGGCTGATGTGTTTTTTAAAAATATATATAGAAGAGAGGATTGGATTTATACCCCACCCTTCACTACCCAAAGGAGTCTCAGAGCTGCTTACAATATCTTTTCCCTTCCCCTCCCCACAACAGACACCCTGGTAGGTAGGTGGGACTGAGAGAGCTCTTTTGAGAACTGCTCTTTCCAGAACAGTTCTGAGAGAACTGTGACTGACCCAAGGTCATGCCAGCAGCTGCCTGTGGAGGAGTGGGGAATCAACCCGGGTACTCCCAGATTAGAGTCCACGGTCCTAACCACTACACCAGACTAACCGCTACACACATGTAACTCTAGTTCCCATGATATGTGATTGGTATGAACTGTGTTCCATGACCTGGATAGATCTTGTTAGCTCTTGGAAGCTAACTAAGGAGTGTCAGCCCTGGTTAGCATTTGGGTGGGAAACCTTCAAGGAATTCCAGAGTTGGTACACAGAGGTAGGCAATGGCAAGCCACTTTTGTTTGTCTCTTGCCTTGAAAACCCTGTGGGGTCACAATAAATCTGCTGCAAGTTGACAGCATAAAAAAAAAGTACTGTCACATAGCTGTGCTGGTTTGATTCTCCAATAATCTTTAGTTATCTGAACGTAGCTAATTCTTCATTAGTGTTAATATCAGCTGCATTTCATACTGATCTTTAGGGACAGACACAGTAAGGGCCACTTTGATTTTCTAAGTGTTGTGGTTCAATAATTAAGACAACATTCCCTCTGCCAAGAGAACCACTGATGTTCTTATTAAAAAAAATGTTTTTTGTCTTCTTTGACCCATCATCTTGTGCCAAATTTCATCAAGAAGAGAGATCTTGAGCAAGATAGATTGTTTCTAACACCCTTGCTGGGGCAGGATTTTTCCTGCTGCTATGGAATGCCTTAAATAAGACCTCTTGTTAGCAATCTTCAGTTTTTTCGGTAGAAAAAGCTGAGAACTTTCTCTTGTTCCTAATGATCAGGATTTCTTACGATAGTTCTATAGATTGTAATACTTGCACATATTGCTGCATGTACAGCTAAACAAATCTGGAATGGATATACCATAGTTTTCAAAACATTCACATGTCTGTGTTGGATCCCCAAGCATCGAGAATAAATCCACGTTTTGAAGAAAAGCAAAATTTATTTCAAAGCATTGGAAAGACACTCAAACACGTTCTTTGTTAGAACTGACTACAAACGGTTAGGGCAAACAAGATAAAGGGATTTGAACCAGGTACAGGACCAATGGGGCACTTTCCCGCTGGCGGGTGAAAGGAAACGGGTACGCGCTCATTCCCTGAGAACCAAGCTATCTCCAGACATAATACAGGTGCAGTTCCCAGGCTCTAAAAGCAACAAGCTGGCAGTAAAGCATACTCCCCCAATACATCCTCCAGTTGTTAGGCTTAGGCATTACAGCAGAGTAAAATACAGGCGTACAGGCAGGGGGGGGGGTTTGAGCAACTGTACAGAGATACAACCAACACAGAACACCATGGCAGCTTGCTGACAGTCTGTTAGCGTGTATGTTCTTCACCTGTTTCTCAGGCACTCCCTAACTTTTATGATGGAGATATGATCTCTGTCTGTGTCTATTCCAGAGAAGTACAACCATGCTGGTGAAGGTAGGAGCACTGTTTTGATGTGGATGGGGCTCAATCTTCTTCGTGGTCTCTGTGCATCACACCCTTGGGATAGTCTGCGCCTGCGGTGACCTTCTTCGGTATCGTTAGCAAGCAAAAAGGGATTTTCGCACCCATTCCCTGGTCACGCGCCGGGCTCCACTGCGCATGACCAAGGAGGGGCATGCAGATCCCGCCAGTTCTTTTCTGACCGCCGCGCTGGTAGGATGCCTTGCTTCGGTCGGTAAAGTATTTGCCTTTGGCCTTGTCTTTTCTTGCGTTAGTTAGCATTTTTCTTTATTTTTCCTTTAGTTAGAGCTTTTTCTTTCGGGTCCAACTTTTGGAAAGAAGGTTTTCCTCTCCGCCGGCTTATGGCCGCGCGGTGGGGCTTCTTTAAATGGTGCAAGTCCTGTGGACTTAAGATTTCCCCCTACGACAGACACTCTTGTTGTTTATTGTGCCTTGGGGAATCACACTGTGTTTCTTCGTGCCCTCATTGCAAAAGTTTTTCTAATCAAACGCGAAAAAATAGAGCGGCTCGGCTACATAGGGCACTCATGGAGAAAGCCCTTTCGCCACAATCTACTTCTCCTCTGGAGACGTCTGGGCATGCTTCGATGTCTACAACAACTTCGGACGTTCCTCTTCCCACTTCAGGAACTTCGACATCGACTGTCTTCATCGATGTATCGACACCGAAATGGTCGGTATCGACCCACAAGTCCAATATCCCTGTACCTTCCAAGATCCGGAAGCAGGGGTCAGATATTGCCATACCTTCCAAGATCCGGAAGCTAGGCACAGGCACAAAAGAGAAGCATAAAAAGCATAAGAAAGGCTCTAAGACCCAGCCTCTTCTAATAGCTTCTACTGTGTCTGCTAGTCAAGGTCATGCTCCAGTGTCAAGTCCTTCTGAACACACTCGGCCTGTCGACTCCGATCATGATTTTGATCTCACTCAACCGGCACCGTTGTCAGACATCGACCTTTCCGGCCATCAGTCTCTCTCATGTTCGCCATCGCACAGCATCGAGGATCAACACCGACCACAACCTTCGCCTCCCTTAACTTGGGATCAGCGCCAGTGGCGGTACCTTTATGGTAACTATCCTTATCCACCAACGATGCCATGGGCACTTCCCCCACCCCACCCTCCAGTGGATTGGGATCGTCAGTCGGTGTCATCCAGAATCTCTCAGTACTGAGAATCAGCATTGGGGTCAAGGACTTAGAAGCTGACGCACAAGCCGCTTCCAGCTCTGCCTCCGCCACCGATTCCACCGATACCGACGGAAGTACCATCGGTACCGATAATGCCTGTTCCCTTTTCCGAGCCTTCGGGGGATTCCTCTAGCTCTGATGAACTCTCTAATCCAGCAGATGATGCTGACCTCCCATCACCCCCTCCGGATGTTGAGGCCGATCTCCCCATTTCACCTTCAGAGGATGTCAAGTCGTATGGTGATTTTATCCAACGGATGGCATTGGACCTCTCCATGACCCCCACTCTGGTATCTCAATTGGTCGATGACACCGTTTTCGATATTATGCAGTCCAGCACGCCGTCTTCAGTGGCACTGCCCATGACTAAAGTTATGTTAAAGACGACAAAAGATTTGTGGGATCATCCTTCTTCAGTACCCGTGTCCAATAAACGTTTGGGTCACATGTACAGGATCCAAGAGACAGGGGCCGAATTTTTATTTACTCACCCCAAACCAAACTCTCTTGTGGTCACCTCCTCCACCAAGGGAAAATCGAGTCGTTCTACTCCTTCAGAGAAAGAAGGAAAAAAGATTGATTCCATGGGAAGAAAATTTTATACTGTAGGGGCGATGGGCATCAAGACTTCCAATTATGCTGCATGCATGGGACATTACCAATTTAATCTTTGGAAACGTATGTCAGAGTTTTTATCACACCTTCCTAGAGAATTCTGTTCCCAAGCCAAAGGGATTCAGAATGAAGGTATGATTCTGGCTAGGCATCAGATTAGTGCTGCTAAGCACACTTTGGATTCAGCAGCCAAGACTCTCACGCATGGCTCTGTTCTTCGTCACTCCCCTATGATACTAGATCCACTGTGGAAGATCTCCCTTTCGAGGGTGTTGGTCTATTCAGTTCAACCACCGATGCCGTAAAAGCATTAAGACGTCTCGTAGCCTTGGGATTTCACCATCACCCAAATACACCAAGCCTAAACAATGGTCTCGACAGTCGTGGTCGCATAGATCATCCTCCTCAAAATCACCTATCGAGCAACATTGGCAGAGACCATCCAACTCCCAACCTCGCTCTTTTGGGAACAAGCCAAGATTCGCGCACTCTGTGCACCATAAGCAGAAGTCTTCTAAGAACCCTAAACAGGGCCTTTGACTCCCTCCCCAGTCCAGCAACTCGTCTTGCCCCGTTCCTCGAAGCCTGGCAAACGATATCCACAGACAGATGGGTATTTTCAGTAATCAAAAATGGTTATCTAATCGAGTTTCTTCAGGTTCCCCTCTTCTCCCACTTTGTCCGAACACCTGTATCACCCGTCCTTCTTCAAGAAGTTCAGTCTCTCACCACAAAGAACGCCATAGAACCCGTTCCAGCTTCAGAACACCATCAAGGTTTTTACTCTCGGTATTTCACAGTTCTGAAAAAGGATGGAGGCCTCCGTCCAATTATGGACCTCAGATTTTTAAACCAGTTTATCATTTACAAGAAATTTCGAATGACCACTCTTGAAAACATCCTGCCACTACTGTCACCAGGTGCATGGATGGTCACTCTAGACTTGAAGGATGCGTACTTCCATGTGTCCATTCACCCGTCACACAGACGTTTCCTCAGATTCGCCGTCGGGGATGCGCATTACCAGTTCAAGGCCCTTCCCTTTGGACTTTCCACCGCCCCGAGGGTCTTTACAAAGGTGATGGTCGTCATAGTGGCACATCTTCGTCTCCATGGAGTACAGGTGTTCCCGTATATAGATGACTGGTTGCGGAGTGCAAGGACACACTTCTTCTCCACATTGACCTCACCCTGTCGACTCTTGCGTCCCTGGGCGTTCTAGTGAACCTCCAAAAATCCATGCTTCTGCCAGCGACTCGGGTACAATTCATTGGAGCCATCACCGACTCAGTAGACACGCGAGCCTATTTGCCTCCTCAGAGAGCGGAATCTCTTCATCACGAGATTCAATTACTGTTCCAATCAAGCCAAACCTCGGCAGTTCGCATTCAAAGGTTGCTGGGGCTCATGGCTGCCACCACTTCGGTCCTCACATGTGCCCGGCTTCGCATGCGTACACTACAACTGTGGTTCCTCAAAAGATTCAAACCCCAGTGTCATCCCCAGGACCTGTCTATGACAATGCCTCCTTCCATTCTTCACTCCCTTCGATGGTGGCTATCCGAGGACAATCTATCGGCAGGAGCTCGATTCCAGATTCCCGCTGCAACGGTATCAATCACCACGGACGCCTCATCATGGGGATGGGGCGCTCACCTGGACGGGATGTGTGTAGGGGCACAGTGGAACGATCAGTTTGCGAACCGTCACATCAACTATTTGGAGCTTTTAGCGGTGCATTATGCCCTCAGGTCGTTTCGGCGTGCAGTGGAAGGAAATGTGGTTATGATTTTTACAGACAACACGACTACAATGTCTTATCTCAATCATCAAGGGGGCACGGTGTCCAGAGCGCTTTGCCGATTAGCCTTAAGCATCTCGGAGGACTGCCTCCATTGGAACTCGGTTCTTCGGGCGGCTCATCTGCCGGGAATACTGAACATCCGTGCGGACTTCTTGAGCAGAGGAGGTGCGACAGAGCACAAATGGGAACTCAATTGGAGGTACCTCTTACCTATTTTCAACCGCTGGGGTCATCCAGAGGTGGATGTCTTCGCGACACGCCACAATGCGAAGTGTCGTCTGTTTTGTTCCAGGGCGGGGATCGACCCTTTGTCCATGGGGGACGGTCTTCTAATATCCTGGACACCTCATTTTGTGTTTGTCTTCCCCCCGCTTCCGCTTATTCACCGGGTCCTCATCAAAATCCAGCAGGAAAAACCTCGTTGCCTCCTGGTGACTCCGTGGTGGCCCCGTCAACACTGTTTTCCTCTGCTACTTCATCTGTCCAAGGGCTCCTTCCTTCACTTCCCTCGGGTGCCGGATCTTCTTCTGGCCCAACAGGGCCAGATTTTACATCACGATCCCCTGAGCTTCAAACTCACAGTCTGGAACATACTCTTTTTGTGATTAGTGACAGGATAGATGACGTCCTTCTCAATTGTTGTAAACCTTCCACGAGGGCTTCGTATGATGGGAAGTGGTCTAAATTTCTGGAGTATTTAGTCTCCCTCAAATTGCCTCCTCCCCCGTCTGATTTGAGGTCAATTTTTGGTTTCATTTTGTCCAGGTTTGACATGGGACTCAGTTTTTCCTCTGCCAAGGTCTATTTAGCTGCGGTGTCAGCGCAGTTTTCAGTTTTTTCTCACCCACAGACAAAGAAGTTCTGTAAAGGCCTCATCCAGCTTTATCCTCCTTGTCGTGAACCCACTCTGGCATGGGACCTGGCTTTAGTCCTCACTTTTTTGACTGGTCGGCCCTTTGAACCTTTGGCCACTTGTAGTCTAAAGCTGTTGTCTTTGAAAACGGCATTTTTGGTAGCCATTACTTCTGCTCGTAGAGTGAGTGAATTGTCTGCGCTTAGATGTGACCCCCCGTAATTGAGTGTTTCCCCTCAAGGGGTCTCGTTGGCTTTGGGCATTTCCTTTTTGCCCAAAGTTGTGTCAGAGTTTCATTTGCGTACTGACATAGTTCTTCCTACATTTTTTTCGTCTCCCTCCAGTGAGGAAGAATGCAGATTGCACTCTCTGGATGTTAAGAGGGCGCTCTTATTTTATTTGGGCAGAACCAAGCCTTTCCGTAAGTCTCCAGCGCTGTTTATCTCTCACAGTTTGCCTTCCCAAGGGAAGAAGCTTTCCTCACAGCGTTTATCCAAGTGGATTGTGGAGACTATTAAACTTTGTTATTCAATGGCACAGAAGCCGCTCCCAGGACAGCTTCGAGCTCCTTCCACGCGGGCAGTGGCAACGTCTACAGCTTTCCTGCGAGGTGCATCGCTGGAAGACATCTGTAACGCCGCGACTTGGGCTACACCTCTCACCTTTGTGAAGCATTACGCCCTTGATGTACGGTTCAGTCGGCGTACGGCTGTGGGTCGAGTGGTGTTTCAGTCAGCACAGATATAGGGCCTTGGCCCCTCCTCCAGGTAAGCGTTTTACTGCTTGATAATCTCCCAAGGGTATGATGCACAGAGACCACGAAGAAGATAGACAGGTTGCTTACCTGTAACTGATGATCTTCGAGTGGTCATCTGTGCATTCACACCACCCGCCCTCCTTCCCCTCTGCTCTCACCCCTTCATCTTATCCTTTGAAGGCTGTGGGGTGGCAGTCAGAAGGAACCGGTGGGATCTGCGTGCCCCTCCTTGGTCATGCGCAGTGGAGCCCGGCGCGTGACCAGGGAATGGGCACGAAAATCCCTTTTTGCTTGCTAACGATACCGAAGAAGGTCAGTGCAGGCGCAGAGGTGTCCAAGGTGTCCGATTCCCCATTCATTCAAAGTAAATCCACGTTTGATGAACAAAGTAGAATTTATTAAAAGAGATGGTTAGATCCGGAACACAATCATTGTTAGTAATGACTACAAAAGTCCAAGGGAAACATAATAAAGGAACTTGAACCGAGACAGGACCAATGGGCCCAATTCCCGCTGGCGGGAGTGTGATAAGTCTTAGTGCCCATTCCTTGGGAACACAACGGTTCATACTACATAAACACTAGTTCAGTTCTCAGGCTTCAGAATACATGATAAGGAGAGCAAGCCATAACTCCTTCCCACCTCCAGCTGGATGACCTTTAGCAGTTCCGCAGTATGCTAGCAACAGAAAGTAAACACCTACACAAGAGGCAACTGGAGGGGGGATGAACCTAGTACAGTATACCATGCAGAATAAAACATACAACATAATGGCAGCTTGCTGACACTATCCCAAGGGTGTGAATGCACAGATGACCACTCGAAGATCATCAGTTACAGGTAAGCAACCTGTCTTATTCTGACTTTAACCAGAGGAAATTACCTGCATTGACAATTTCATATTTTAATTATTATTCTTTGCCTTTACATCTATAAGATCAATATGAAGATAGAACTTCAGTCTAGTGCAGTTTTGACTCTCTTTTTATCATATGCACATTGACTATTAAGAGGTTATTGTTTTCTTCTACTGTATGATTGTATGGTTATGATCTTTGTTCTTCACTCAGGGGTGGCCAAATTGTGGCTCAGGAGCCACATGTGGCTCTTTCACACATATTGTGGGTCTCCCAGCAGGGCAGCTGGGAAAGCTAAATATCATTAGCAAACAAATATCATTGGACAAATAAATATCTTTATAAATATCGGCTTTTACTGCTTTTGTTATTATTTTGGCAGTCTCGTTTAATGTTAATAAAAAGCAAATTTGCATATTTCCTAGTAAAAAACACGTAATACTTCTTCATGTCTTGCGGATCTCAGACATCTGATGTTTATTCTATGTGGCTCTGACATTAAGCAAGTTTGGCCATCCCCGTCTTCACTCAAGCTGGAGAAGATATCAGAAGGATATTGAAACAAGTTTGCACCCAGGATCTTATCATATTATCCTGTCTATCTCACTGTTCATGTTCATATAATTGTGGATCCGTATTACTGTATTGCAGATAGATCTGATAAACTAATATTATAGTTTTGGTTCATACATCACCATAGTCTTCCATCTGGTATTTTTATATTCCATATACCTTTTGTTGATGTTCCTGCCTTCACACTAACCCTGTGTGGTTAGTGAAAGACCACCCAGTAACAAGGTAGAGCTCTCGGTATTCTCCAGGGATTCTTCAGTTATGCAGAAAAATATGACTATACATTAACAAAAAGAACAAACTCCCTTATAAAACATCCCGATGAGGACTAAATGTGCTCTAGAAGAGATGGATTGTTGAGAGCAGCTGAGCATGAGGTAGAGGAAACTTATGGGAATGGAGAGAAATTCCTCCCCTGCCAGGATTCCTCATGGGATTCTAACCTTGCTGAGAGAGAATACAGAACAGAAAACCTTTATTGGCATAACACAGATAAACAAGAACAAAGGCAAAATTTAAGGGATAGTACTAAAACAACGTCAACCAGTATTCCCAATATCTCAAAATACAAAGCAATCCTAACATGGTTTACGAGATTTACAAAGAACTACTCTTGACTTCCATACATAAGTCAAAAATTCAGCGACAGATAGTGTTATTGCTGGACTTTTGTCTGTTAGAAAGAAATTTAAATCCCTATCCAGAAAATCTCTCTGCACAGGGAGAAGTGGGCGAATCAAAACATTTTGCATAGCGAAATATTTAGGACAACGAAAGAGAATATGGGTGATAGAATCAGGTTCCCCAAGATTACAGTTACAAAGTCTATCCTTGTACGGCACACCCCTGTATCTACCGAAGACCACTACTGAGGGGAAAAGGTTGAACCTTGCAAGCATAAAAACCCTCCTAAAAACTGGAATTGTCAAATTAGCGATATATGGTACCATGGAGGTATGCAAGGGGAGGAGGGGTAATGAATAGGGAGAACAAACTCCAAGACTACCAGCATTAATGATCTGTGCCTCTATATCCCAAATTCTCCTCCTTACCACCTGCAAGATTGCTACCTCACCACAGTTATAGAGGGGTTCCAGATCAATACCTAGGGTACCCACCTTTTTCACTATGGCCTGTGACCACTCTGATGTATAGGGGTCAGCTAAAAGTTGGACCATTAGGCTAGCAGGAGGAGATCGAAAATGGAGCCGAAGCCAATATTTGATCGTAATGATCCAAGCCCGAGATTCTATCAAGTGGAGACCCAGTTCCTTATAAAGGGCAAAAAGTGACACTGAGTTGGAAACACCAAGAATCCTGCGCAGAAAAGTGGAGTAGATGCTCTCAACTCTCCTAGTAAAAGACTGAATCCAGATAGGAGAGAGAGAATACAGAACTTACTGTTACTGCAGGAGGAGCTTAAGGTGTGCAAAAATAAGCACAATTTTTAATATAAAATCACAATTCATTTAAATTTATAACGCCTGCGTAATTTTGTTATAATTGAAAAGCTGGGGAGGGGTTTAAGTGAGCTGTTAGGCTTTATCATAATTGGAAGAAGTTAAATCCACGTAAGACAGTTAATAAGGCCATGTATATGGTTTTCATCTTATGTTTAAATCGCTCTTTCCATTCTCGAATGCAGTCTTAGGAGATATTTCTATTTAATGATGTGCTTAGAAAATATCTTTTATGCCAGAATAAATTTGTTTGCCTTTCACAAGATACTATCGCTTTTGCCGCAACTAACCTCCCTGCCATTTGTTAATATTGATGGATGTGTCACTTCCATGGTATAGACCTCTACAGCCATTATCCTTTTTTTAATAAAATCTCAGATGTCATATTTTTATAGCCACCGAAATTTTGGGGCATTGTGGAGAAAGTATTGCTAACTGGACATTTTAGTGCCTTTGCAGATAAAAAGTGTCTCCATAATTAAACTATCACAGAGGCTTCAGATGTTTGTGCCTCATGTGAGAATCACGTGGTGATTAACTCCCTTGCAGGAGTTCATGAGGTTCTGTTAATGGGAGATAATAAAAGGCATTGTAGTGTTCCTAACATAAAATGTGCTCCTGTGTACTTTAGTTTTGAATTCATCATTGCTAATCTCTCATCCCCCCCCCCCCCCGTTTTTTGCAGCACCCCCAGAAAATATTCCCAGATCTGAGTTCCAGACCTGTGAAAGTCTCAAGCTTTCTGGGCAAATGGATGGCTTTGAGAATCCCCGTTCTTGCCCTCAGGAGCATAAAGACAGGTGATAACTTTGTTCTTCCTACTTTTGTTTTGGTTTGAACTATATTTTGTTGCACTTCAAATATCATATTAGCATCTGACAAATGTTTTGCCAGAGGTACCCGTGGATATTTTTGCTCTGGAATATTTTTCTAAGTGTCAGTGTAGGACTTGCAGCCCAAACTATTCTGACTGAGCTGCCTTTAAAACTGAAGAGAATTCAGACTTCAGATACTTTCCCCCAACCTCTCTGCAAATTTTTCTGTGGGAGATTATTACTGAAAAGTTGTCTTCAGTTCCAACATCCATATTTTTAAAAAGGATATTGGAAAACTGAAGTGAGGGTACAAGCAGTAACTATGCAGGTGATATAATAACATGGCTTTTGCTGATGGATGTCAGTGTTCTCTGTCTACTAAAAGAAAATATCCAAGAGACTGCTGGGTAACAGCATCTAAATATTCTCATAAAGGAATAAGTGAATTCAGAGTAGAAGCTGGGCTTACGTTTTTGAAAGGGATGAAGTAATTTCCCCCATCAGCGGCGGGAAGCCAGAGGTGGAAACCAGGAGTCTAGGTTCATTGTGACTTTCAGAATTAATTCTGCATGCTTTCGCCACATCTTCAGAAGGAAGATCACCATAGTTTCAGATCACTGTAATCATACGAAAAGAGCACTCTAGTTATCTGAGTTATTAGATTACCCAAATATTTTGAAGGCTGCTTAAGTAAACAATGAGCTAAAATATTTCTTTATAACTTCTAACTACATATGGTGTGTGTTGCCATCTCGAGTGTTTCCCACAAGGCCTTTTGTACTCTAAGTTATGGTACTCAGTGAAATGTTGAGGCTGCCTATGTAAATTGGGAGGGAAGATAGCACACCTAAGAAACTCAAAGCAAAATGTGAGGCTTTTCACTCAAATAGGGAGTGTGTATTCCCATCTGCTTTGCATAAACTTTCCTTTGACAACTGGTCTCAGCCAAAAAATGAAAATGTTTTCAGTTTCTCTGTGAAACATAGGCGTAATCTTCGTGGGGGCAGCAGGGCGTCAGCCTTCCTCCCCGAAATTTTTAGGAAGGTGCTCAGCCTTCCCCGGGGGCAGGGGTCTTTTGGCGCCGGAGCCTGGCTCCGGCAGCCCAGGAGTGAACAAAATGGCGGTGGCGGCAAGCCCTGCTCCCAAGCGAATTCACTCTAAAATCGGGCTGCCTATGCAGCGCGACTACTCCCCTTCTCCAGGGCTATTTTTGGGGCGGAACAGTGTTCTGGCTGACTTCCGAGCCGGCCCGCCCCTTCCTTTCCCTCCCCACCCCAAAAGTGGCTGTGTTCCCTAAAAGCCAAACAGAAGCTGTGGAGCACATGTCAGTTAGCGGATGAAAGGGGCTCCTTCCAGCCAGCCCCGCCCCGCCTGCGCGCCCCGCCCACCCTTCCCCAGGAGGCAAAAAGTTCCCGCCGCTGGGCAACAAGTTTGGCGGTGAAGACCGCTCTGCAGCTGGCCGAGAGCGAACCCTTTCCCTGCTGGGCCTCCCTCCGGGCGGGGGGGGGGAGCAGCTGGGATCCCCGGAGAGGGATGTTGCCGCCATCCTCCTCCTCCTCCAGCCAGCTTTGCAGAGCTGCCAGGGGAAGGGAGAGAGAAGGAGGGAGGGTGCCCATTTGGAGGAGACTGGTCAGCAGCACTGAGATTCATTGGGCGCCAGGAGAACAGGTATTACGTATGGGAGCCACCTGCCTTTCCTTCGCGCGCACTGCCTTGCCTCTGGAGAACTGGCAGGCAAACGCCAATGGGCCGCCTATCAGGAGGGATTCCCCCCCCTTTCCCTCTGGTGGAATATTACGAAAGCAACTTCTCCATGGGGTTTCTAAGGGGCTGCTGGAGGCAACACCAAAGGAACCCCTGGGCAGCCTTCTCTCATTTCAGGCTGCTCCTTACCGGGGAGGGGGGCGGCGGTGGCAAGTGGTATGGTAACCCTAACACACACACACACACACCAACTGAAGGTTGCATCCGATCAAATGGGGTCCAAACCTTGAGTCCCAGTAATACTGCCTCAGTATTGATGGTGCAGTAGGAATCCCTGCCAGGTTCTCATGTGCGAGGAAAGGAGGCGGCAGAGCCCGGCGGTGGCAGAATGGGCCGCGCTACTTCCAAGTGTAGGTGGAGAATCAAGGAGGATCTCCTTTTGCAATGGTTCCCTATGCGGGGGGGGGGGGGATCCCTGCAAAACACCACAGCAGCAGCGCAGCACATAAAGCGAAGGTGT
>NW_015174284.1:144016-168607 GCF_001447785.1 Gekko japonicus | reverse complement strand
TTTTCGATAAACCCCCTCCCCCCCCCCCAATATCCAGAGCTGTGCTCCACTCCCTGCAGTCTCAGTGGTGCAGTCTATTTCGCTGCTTCCCCCCCTCCCTGCATGTGTAAACCATCGGTCAAGGAGGAACCGAGTCTGGCATTCCCACTTGTGTATCTCCTTGAGAGCAAACCCCACAATTTCCCACAAGCTGCTGCTCTGCTTGCTCTTCCCTTTGCTCCGATCCTACATGTCAATTTCACAACATGTGCTGCCCAGCTGCATTTTGCTCAGCAGCTTCACCGGACTTCTCCAGGGTCTATTCAGTCCTCAAAAAACACAGCACATGGTGTGAAATTGTCACACGATCGGGGCAAAGGGAAGGAGCTCAGAAAGTGGCCTTGGTTTGCTTTGCAGAGAAGTTTTTTCCTTTAGGAGGAAAGCCCTGGGTGCAGCCGAGGTGCAATGGTTGCTCAGTGGGGATTCCCTGCAAATTATAAAGAAAATGCTGCAAGAGAAAACCACAACAGAGAGAAATGGTTCTTCTAACCCTTCTCTTGAGGGTCCATGGGGATCTGTGCTTCAGAAACATATTTTGGCTTCATGGTATTGCCACGAAGCTGTGGATCCATGATTTCTGTGGTTCAAGCTGTGCCCGTGGAATTGATATGTGATTTGATGGTGATGTTGGGGTAACACACTTGTAAAACCCTGAGGATCCATGAGGATCTGTGCTTTGGAACCATGTTTTTGCACTTTCATGGTACCACGGATTTGTGGAGGCATGCTTTTTGTAGTGGTGCCTATAGTCTAAGACATGGTGTACGGTATGATGTTGGTTTCATTTCGTTTCAGTGTAAAAATCATATGAAATCATGAGGATCCATGTAGATCCGACTTTTACCCAGACCCCTTCTTACTGGTGCAAGAAAGCACAAAAGAGCCCTCAGTGGTGATATGATATGATAATGGCAGAAGCTCACCAGCTCTGAGTTGGGAATACCTTGGAGATTTTTTGGGGGTGGAGCCTGAGTGGTGGGTGTCACCTTCTGACACATTTCCGGTGATGTCAGGGGTGTGACATATGCTAATGAGTTGTGCTAATGAGCTCCTGCACCTCTTTTTCTACGAAAAGACCCCTGCCCGGGGGCAACTGGTTCCAGCCACCCTTGCTCCTAGCACAGCAATGCCTCTGGCCCAGCCCTGCCCCCCTCCCCCAGGAAATGGGAAAGTCTACGCCCTTGCTGTGAAAACACACATGAATAGAAGCTATCAAATGGGAAGTGACAAGGAAAAAATTGGACTAGCAGGTCATAAAACTGAAGCATAAGGAGGGCAAATTGCATTACAAAAAAGGTAATGGGATTGTTGTAAGGGAAATGGAAAAAAATATCCCGTACTTTTTCAGCAGCTTATATTGAATGAAAACACAAGTGTCTTTAATCTTTACAATGCATGTTTTCCCGTCTCACTCCAGTATGAAGCATTATGCCCCTAATTCACGGGAAAGTCTTAGGCACAGCCTCAAGGCAGTCTGCATTGCTGTGTGACTGACCTGCACTGTACAGGAGGTCATTCTTGTACATAATTGCCCTTAAAGTCTAGTAATTGCTAATTAGGGGGCCAGTGAATAATAGTTGTCTAAATTGCAGTGCCATCAATTTTCTTCAGAGGGGCACGTGAAGTACCATTATTTGTACTGAACCAATTCTGGAAATGAAATAAGGACATTCCTCCTGTTACCCTGCTCACTCCAAACACATGCTATTTTTGAAAGCCTTCAACCCAGACTCCTTTCCCATCTGTAACCAAGCATAGATGCTTTCCATTTATTTTAAGTTATGTCTCTTGGTAGAGTTTCTAAGTGCTCCCCACCCGACTATGGAAATCGGACAAGTAGCAGCCAAGTATATGAAACTGAGAGACCTTCCAAGCGTCTCCGACGGAAGAGGAAGTTGCTTTTGGATTCTGATGATGAGGAAGAAAATGCAGATGATGAGGAGGTAATCGATGATCCCATTGACAAGAGGCTACATTCAGTGATTGAACATAACTGTGTAACAGCTAGTAGTTTTTTTGATTAGGCAGTGTAATTTTGCATTCAAAGAATGCTTTGAAGCTGATAATTTTAAATGGGTGGTTTATATGTGCAAGTATGTGCACACACATGCTGGATGACTAGTTATGCAGTGATGTTTAATTTTTGTTTGCAAATTTTTAAATTTAAAGTACTTTTAATTTGCCTTCCTGCTACTTTTAAAAAAATAATCTAAGTGGGTTATGGTGAAGTACAAAAAGTAAAACACAGTATTGACAATTTTAAAAGCCCACAATGACCACAGTACACCACCACCATCAGGAAACCAGCAATGCAAGGACCCATTCAAGATGGCTAATAAATTTCAACAGTAATCACCCATTGTCATATGCCCCCCCAAGAGAACTGCCTTGTACCTTTTGCACAATACACCAAAAGGAGGTGCCCTGTGGACTTCCTCTGAGAAGCCATTCCCAAGGCTTGAAGTCGCAAAGAAGGACTGTGTTCTAGCTGAGGAGGTCTTCAGATTATGATCAGAAGGGACTGCAAGAGCAGCTGTTGTGAGGACTTTAGTTAGAGGATGCTTGATGCAGGGAGAGGTAGCCCTTGAAGGAGAATTGCTGAAGGACTTTAAAGGTAAGCATCAGTACCTTGTTCTTAAAAACAAGTTGTGAGGCAATGCAGCTGTTGCAAAGTGGACATCAAATGTGCTGGGCAAGTTACACCCATCGAGAGATGGACAGCTGCATTCAGTACTAATTGAAATGTCCGCAGTACCTTCAAGGTCAGTGCCCCGTATGGCACAGTACAATAATTTCAGGTTCCTAGTGGCTGGCAGTCATAACAAAGACAGAAAAGTATCAAACAAGACAATATCATTAAAGATTAAATTTAAATTTTAAATATTTTTAAAAAAGAATAATTCAATATTGGCCACAGAAATCCAGAACCTGTAGAGTCAGAAAGTGCCAAAGACTTCTTAAATAGAATGTCATTAAGGTAGATGCCTGGCAGATGTGCCTGAGGAGGGTGTTCTTGGGGGCCTCAACCAAGAAGGCCCTGTCTCTTATTAGTCATCCAGTTTTAAAGATGGGAGTACCTGGGGCAGGGCCTCAACAGATGATCTTAAAGCCCTTGAGATATCCTGGTCCCCACTTATGTTAAACATACATTGTTGCTGTTGTTGAGAACCTACTATTGCTATAATACATAATGCTCTATAAAATAGCAGGCTGAATCCCTCAGAATGCTAATTAAAGTGAAAGCATATTCGTTAAGGCCTAATTCTTAACTAATACTCTCTGTAAAAGTCTATGAAGAGAGAAACAGGAATGCTCGTATATTTTTGCTTACAGTTTTTAAACATATCTTTGTGTCTAGGAAAAGAAACTGAATTTGAAAAGTCGTAGAAGTACTAAACCAATTAAGCAAGGTAAGCTTAAGCACCTTGGGTTTTGTTACTACTTAATGTTCAACAGCTGCTATAAAATGGATAGTTTTGCAATGAAGAAGGCCGGGATGATAGATAATATATATCCCAATATATCCAGGCTTGAAAAACTAATGGTTAGGAATAGTATTCCATCAACTGTCAAATGGAATAGCTAAGTGGGCTGAAACTTGTCAAAGGCATTCCTCTGACTTCAGCAGGCTGCATTCCCTCCTATGAGCATCAAACTAAATATGAATGATGAACATTTAAATTCAGGAATGGGAAGATGCTTTTATAGACCATAAGACTGGAAATATTTTATGAGCTCTTGGTGGGAATCGTCTTAAGTTAGATCACTGCCTCCTCAAATATTTATTCTTTGCACTGATTTATGGATTTATAGACCATTCATTCTTCACAATCGTCGGTTGCTATTTATCTTTGCCTTCACATGTCAATGTTTGCCCTCCTTGCCCAGTTTTCAGGATATTTTCAAGGACTAATGGGGCTCATTGTTTTGTATTGGGCATTCAGGATCTATTTCATCAGTTTGTGAATTTCAACTACTTAGAAGTGTGAAAAACATACTGTAAAATATGCACAACCTAGGTTTTGTGATTTTTGTTTTTAAGTAACAGATGGTTTTGATTGTTTCACTAGTTCCCTTACCAGGTATTTAGTTAGGGGGAAGCAATAGCATTAGAGATGTTGAACAGTTCATGAAACTTGCTGTTCCCCTGTTATAAATGGGACAGATAGCTCATCAAATGCAAGTGCATTGGTTGTTTAAAAAACAACAACAACTGTTTACTTGAAACATTTGTTAGCTGCCTTTCTCCCTTGCAGAACTCAGGTTGGCTTACAATATTAATAAAACATTATGAAAAACACAATAAAAACAACAATTTTAAAATACATAAAAGTAACAGATTAAACACTGCAGTTAGCACTGCAGATAGTAAAAACTAAATCAATCAAAATGCTGTTCTAAGTAAAGCTATCTTCATCTGCCTCGTGATGATTAACAATGAGGGGCCAGGTGCACCTCATTGGGGAGGTTGTTCCATAATTGCAGGGCTGCCACAGAAAAGGCTTTCTCCTTCAGTGGGGGAAGTCATCCAAACTGGTTAGGTCACACCTGCTCTAAGCAGGGCTATGCAAATTTGTGTAGACTGTATTAGCTCAGAGCAAGGCTGATCCTCCAATTTCAATAGCTCTGCCACTTGAGCCTTGAGCCTTACTCCATTTGCCTTGAAGAAAGGCCTCAGTGACAATCCTAAAAAGGAAAAAGAGACCGTTAAGACAAGCCTCTCCCTCCTGAAGTTCCAGGCACTGGAGACTGGCCAATGGCAGAAACCTCTATAGTGGCACAAGCTGCCATCAGTGCTGGCAGTCCTGAAGCTTTGGGTTGTTCCACAGCTGACCCCTGACTGCACAGGGAAAGCCCGGATGAGATCTACTGGCTCCAAGCCTATAACTGCTTTCTTGGAGTCTGTTGGTATGAAAGTCGAAAAGGCCTTGAGGAAGGGCCCCATTGCTGGTCTTAGAAAGAACTGGTAGTCAGTGGAGACAGGCCTGTCCCACCTGAGTCTTCAGACATTGGAGACTTGCCAACATTGGATGTATCTGCAGTGGCATGGGCTGCTGTCGGAGCTGTCAGACCCAAGGCTTTGGGTCATTCTGCAGCCAGCCCCTGACTGCTCTGGAAAAGCCCAGCAGAGCTCTACTGGGTCCAAACAACCATGAGGAGATTGCAATGGGTGGCTTCCGGGCCTACAGGGAGCGAGTGGATTGAAGCTGAAGGTGAGACACACAACCCCCGAGATACATGGGGCAGCGGGATAAGGCCCTCCAACATGAACAAGGGGGTGATCCAAGCAGGGCCGGAAGTACAGCAGAGCAATTTCCTCTCCTTCAAGGCTCTCTGAGGCCTTTCCCAGTGGGTTGGGCAGTTCAGGAAAATTCCAATAGGGTGCTGCTCAGATTTCCCCCGCATTTTTTCTGTCCTTTCTCCGAAGATTGGAGGATTCAGGCCTTTAGTCCAGCCTGGGCCTCCCCCAAACCTGTGCATGTCGGCCTTTCCATGGCTAGGAGTACTTGGCCAAGCAGTAGCTGTGGCTGAGCTCCGGTAGTAGTCTTTTTTGCCTAAGGATGTGGACAACGCATTTAAAGTTTCAGTGGATGATGATAGTAGTAGTAGTATGAAGCAGCCTTTCTGACAACCTCAGCCCCTGCCATGCTCTCAAATAACCTCCTTCAGGAGCTAGATGCTGACCCCTTGATGCTAAAGAGATCCATCCTAAAGATTAAAAGGACTGCAAAAATTTGCAGCAGATGCATCCCAAGAGGCTCCTGCACCTTTGGCTATAGGTACAGATTCCAGCAGAGACAGTTGCCTCCTAACAAACAGGACAGGAACCAACAAAACAAAGACCAGCCAGCCAACTATATGGTTGGAGGTTGACTCCAGCAGTTCCCCCACATCTGGATGGAGTCTATGACCGACCAGTGGGTTCTCTCTATCATGCAAAAGGGACACAGAATAGAATCCCCCCCATCACTTTTTTTTAATCCCCTGAAGACAGGGTAGCTTTATTGATTTTTTGTTACACCCTACAAACTATAAAGAACAGAAAAGGGGAGGGAATAGCACCCCGGGATTAAAGAAAGTAAATATACCCACACTATGACTAAAAGCCCAAGAAAGGAGATCTTTAGCTGTTAGTATCCAGTTATTTTTTCAAATCAAACATTTCATTTAAAGTCAATGAGTTAGAGAGTTAGTCAGTTCATATTAGCAATTCAAGCCAGTTCAAGTGCGTAGAAAGAGTCTTTCATCATCATCCAGATTTGTGGGTATTCTTAAAGTCTTAGAGTTACTTTGGTTTTCTAAGTCTTAAATCATAGGTTTCTTTGGTCGGCGCACCACCCGCAGCACCCAGATCTTCCTCCGAGTCCTTCTCTGCTTTATCTGCTCTGCCTCCTTGATATTGCTGGTCCGCTTCTGCCAGTCCAAAGTGCCGTTTCATCCATTCTTCAGCCTTCAAAATTGAGTCAATCTTCTCCCTTTTATCTCTGTATTTAAACACACCTTCAGGAAAGCACCAGGAATATTGAATTTGGTTGATTTGTAGGAGTGAAATCAGTTCTTTATATGCTTTCCTTTTCTGATGTACTTCAAATGGAATGTCCTTTAGGACCCTGATATCCGTTGCACCCAGCTTCAAGGGATTTGCTGATGCGTCTTTAAGGATTACATCCCTTATCTGTCTTCGGAGGAACTTGACCATGATTTCGCCTGGCAGGTTGTTTTGCTTTGTATATCTTGAGTATGATCTATAGACCACCTCAATTTCCATTTCTGCCTCTGTCGCTGATACTCCTACCACCGGCGCAATAAATTCCGATACAAGCTTCTTCAAGTTCTCTCCTGTCGTTTCAGCAATCCCCTGAAACCTGAGTGTTTTATTAGCTTTCTCCATTTGAAGGTTCAAAAGCTTTCTTTCCTGGGAGTCTTGCCTCTGTTCCAACACTCCCACTCTCTTTTTCACTTTCTTGGTGTCGTGTGTGTTTTCTTTTATTTTCTCATCGGCTTGCCCTGCTCTCTTAGTTAACTTGGCAATCTGTTGTTGTTGCATTGCTAGATTTTGGTTTGAGACGGCCAACTGCTGGTTAATATCATCGAGTCTCTCATTAATTGGCTTGAGCAGTTCCGATAACATGGAGAACACGTCACTCATCTCTTCCTGTCTCGGACTTTGACCTGGCTTTATTGCCTTCACAATCTTTTTCTGAGTGCCGGCCATTTTCGGCTTTGTTTACTTTAGCAGAACCTTTTCACCCTTTTCCAGAAACGCCCAGTCTACCTCTGCAAACTCATCTAAGTCTCTTACGCACTTTAAAACTTCTTTTCCCCCACACCCCTTCGGTTGTTTAACTCCGTTCATTTGTTTACGCCGGGGGTAACCCCCGACGTCACTTTCAGTTGGGGGGGGAGGACTCACTTTTAAGTTTTTCTGCTCAGAACACTCTCTGGTTCATTGCCGGTCCGTGTTCAGACCTCTTGTAGCATCGCAGTCTCGCTGATCTCCTCAGCTTGTCCCGGCTGGCATCAACTATGCTCAGTTAAAAACTGAGCCACACAGTGGTTGGACCTTCGGGGCAAGAGAGCGCCTCAATTCTCTGGCATTGCGCCATCGAAGAGGTCGCCCCCCCAGCACCCCCTGGCCTGGAGCCTTTCCCAAGGCTTACCTGGGGGTGTCACTTGAGGTTGCACCCCTCCAAACCACTGGTGCGCAAGTCTCCTCCCCAGAGGTAGGGGAATGCGACTGCCATCGTCGAGCCACAGACCGGAAGTCCCCTCCCCATTACTTCTGTGCTTCCCCACTTCCCAAGACAGAACAGAGACGCCTTTCTTCTGTCATAGGGCTGCCAAGTGGGGGCGGGTAAACCCCCGCTTTGGAGGCCCGATTTCCGACGGAAATCCGAAACCCCACCCCCTGCGTGTGCGTCACCAGGAAGTGACGTGGGTTTTCTATGGTTTTCCTTTGTATGGCTGTGGCCCCGCCCCCAGCGTGCCTGGTGTCCTCCTGTCACTTCCGCACCAGATGCCGGCTGGGAGCCCCCCACTCCCAGCGAAGACACACTTGGCAACCCTGTTCTGTCATGACCTATTTAACATTTAGTGCATATAGGGGCAGTGGAACTGGTGCCCTTAGAACAGCATTTCCATGGGATTTATTCCATTCTATTTGTCGTCCCAAAAAGATAGGGGGCTGGAGAGCAATTCTAAAGAGTTATCTCACACCGTTCAGGGACATAGTCTACTTAGGTACAGAATTCAGACAAGGATGACCAAAGTGTTTCTATCTGCAAAGAAGCAGGTAAAATTGTTGGAAGGGGTGTAGAGATGTAAAATTTCCGGAAGTTTTGAAGCTCGAAAAAAAAACCCGTTTTTTCCCAAGTTTTTTCCGGGGGGGAATGGAAATTTTCAGAAAAATTGAAAAAAAATGCTATTTCTTTTGTCTTTTCTAGATTGAAAGTCATTCTGTTACTTTAGGAACATAAAATATGACTATGGACATTTTTACTTGGCATGAAATTATCACAACTAGCATATTAAAAATATAGTGTATCCAAACAATTATCACAAACAGAATACCCATCCACATGCAAAAACAAAACTGAAACCTTTTTATTTTCTTCTGACAATAGCACCTCCTAAAGGAAGAAATGCATCTTGTTCTTGCATTGGAGAGTTCAGTTTGTAACCTAGGACTGGCTTGTCCTCAGTGCACAGAAATTAGATCAATCTGATACCATATATATATATTTTAGAAATGATTTGGAAAATATTTGAACACCTTGTCTTAAAATATTTTATTCATCATGTTAAAATAAAACGTTCCATAATCAATTTCTTTTCTTTTTTAGAAATGATTTGGAAAATATTTGAACACCTTGTCTTAAAATATTTTATTCATCATGTTAAAATAAAACGTTCCATAATCAAATTTTTTTCTTTTCTTTTTTCAATTTTTCCAATTTTTCGGAAAAAAACAAAACAGCTTCAGGAGAAAAACAGGAAAAAACGTTTTTTTTTCAAATTTTCCCAGTTTTTTTCAGGCCTTCACATCTCTAAAGGGGTGAAAGAGGTCGGTGGACCACACATACCAGTTGACAGTACCAGGGCTGATGGTGTAATCCATAGATCTGATACCTTGGCCCACTTCCACTCCAGGCCTTTACAGTGGACTCTTCTTCCTTCTCAGAAGGAAACACACAAAAATGGGAGCAAAAATAAGTCAAGATATTCCCCCCACACCACAAGAAGTTACTAAGTTAGTGGTCTTCTCAATCAAATCTAAGAAGAGAAGTCAGTTTTCTCCAGCCTCGTTACCTGATGAAAATTACAGACACCAGCAAAAGGGGCTGGGGAACACACTGCAAGGATCAGATTGTCCAAGGTAAATGGAGCCCATTGGAAGAAATGAACAGCATGAACTGGCTGGAACTTGGGGCAATCAGACTAGCACGGATTGCCTTCCAGAACCTATCGAGGAACAATTATGTGCTAGTGTGCACAGTCAGTACTATGGCCCAAGTGCACATCAGTCGGCAAGGATGCACCAGATCAATGGTGCTCCTCTGGGAGTCCAAAATCCTGTTAGATTGGGCAGAAAAAAATTTGGTAGGTCTGAAAGCAGAACACCTCTGTGATCTTACAAGCCTTGAAGCCAACTGGCTGAGCAGAAAGGATTTAGATCCAGAATAATGGAATCTAAACAAAAAGATCTTCTGACAAAATCAGACTTTGTTTCAGGATCTCTATCTTGGATCTTTTTATAACAAGTCGCCAGTTTTCTAACCAGTTTCTATGATCCCAGGGCAAAAGGTGAGGACACACGCAGTTGCTATTGACCCAGTGGTCTGCTGCACACCTTCCCTCTGACCACACTGATCAGCTGAGGCCTGAACAAAGTGTCAAAGAAGGCAACAGAGGTGATTTTTGTAACTCCCTTCTGGCACAGAAGTTTTTGAGTTTCAGCTAGTGAAGATGTTACTATGTCTAGTGATGCTCTGTATTCTTGGTGCTTGGGGGGCAACAGTGGGAGAGCTTCTGGAGTTCTGGTCCTGCTGGGTTAGGGCACCTGGTTTTTGTCCACTGTGTGACACAGATTGTTGGACTGGATGGGCCATTGGCCTGATCCACATGACTTCTCTTATGTTCTTATCTTCACCCTGGAGATTGCCAAGATGATGGGTTCTTCTTGTACAAGAATCAGTTTGCCACCCAGAACCTATTTGATTCCAGGTGCCAACTTAGAGATTGGACAGGTGGATTTAGAAGGATCGAGCCTTCCAAGTTAAATAGTTGACATCATGGTGCAGTCCAGAAAACCTGCTTCCAGTCGTCTCTATAATCATATGTGGCAGATATTCAAAAGTGGGCCAGTACCAAAAGTTGGATCCATCGAAACCTACTTACAAAGCCACCAAATGAGAAGGAAGCACTCACTGGAGAAGACCCTGATGCTGGGAAAGATTGAAGGTAGAAGAAGGGGATGGCAAAGGATGAGATGGTTAGACAGTGTCATCGATGCAACAAACATGAAATTAAGCAAACTCCGGAGGATGGCGGAAGACTGGAGGGTCTGGCGTGATGTGCTCTATGGGGTTGCGAAGAGTCAGACTTGACTGTGCAACTGAACAACAACGAGACACTATAGGTGTGACCAGTTAAAATCTGCAGAAGCTTCATCTGGTAGAAAGATGTGCCAGGATCCCACCCACGTTTTAGCTTGGGCATGTAACCAGTTTGGATGACTTCCTCCACTGAAGGACAAGGAAACATTGGAATTTACCGGAAGGTTTCTTCTCTTCAGTGGGGCAAAGTCATCCTCAACCCACCACAAAAAAAGAAAAGAGAAAAACTAGTCAGATGCAAAATCCATTATGGAGCTGGGATATACTGAGGGTCAACCTCGCTCTGAGCCAATACAGTCTACACAAATTTGCATTGCCCTGCCTGGAGCAAGAGGAGGCGTTACCTAACTAGTTTGGATGACTTCGCCCCACTGAAGAGAAGAAACCTTCAGGTAATTTCCAAAGTTTCACTGTCTTGTGTATGCACCAAACAAGCGTTTTTAATTGGTGGGACAGTCAGGAGGACATCTCCCCACAATTTTAATTCTCAGGCAGAAATGTATGAGAGAAGATGGGCCTTCAGATACCCTGGTCCCAAGTCATGCGTGTTGTGTTTTGTCATGTTCTGCATAACTGCCCACCTATAAACTTTTTCATTCTGTCTTTCATTATTTAGTTATTCCTGGAAAGAAGTATGTGTGGAACTGGATTTCCTACTTAGAAGAAGAACGGATGATGGCTGTGCCACTTAAACTATTCAAAGAGGTTTGTAGTATTTTAAATACTTTTTGTTTATTATCATTCAAATGCAGCATCAAAAAGATTTAATTTGTTTGAGCCATTCTAGGACTGTAATTTTTTTTAATGAAAGGCACAGTGCAAGTAGGTTTGTCACATCCTAGCCCTCCCAGAGATCCTGCAACTTAGAAGAACTGGAAGGAAGAGACAGGCAGGTTGACTTCCTGTTTTGATGCTGCTATATAGCAAAGCACCCAGAGCTATATAGTAATATAATACTAAAGATGCAACAGTATATGGGCCCAGTAGACCAGCATCCTTGTGATTTTCTCCAGGCACTTGGCATTGTCTGTGTAGGCAAGGCATTTTTTGTTTGTCCATCTTTGACAGAGATTATTTATATAATACTCATAGTTCTAGTGACCTGACCTAGCTAGCCCAGGATAGTCCAGTCTTGTCAGATCTGAAAAGCTATGCAGAGTCAGCCCTCATTAGTACTTGGATTTGAGACCTCCAAGAAAGTCCAGGGGTGCTTTGCAGAGGCAGGCAATGACAAATCACTTCTGTTTGTGACTTGCCCTGAAAACTCTATGGGCTTGCCATAAGATGAATATGACTTGACAGCACAAAAACAAACCAAAACAAAAAGTACTGTGGCCTGAAAAATAAACAGTAAGCCTGATCTTCGTCATGGTCTCTGTGCAGTCCCACACATGGGTTGGGTGCCTGTGCACGACCTCGACCGGAGAAACTTCTAGAGCTTTGCCTCAGAAAGCTTTTGGCGGGCTCTCTTCCCGCCATGGGGAGCAGGCACGTACTGCGCATGCATGGAGTGGGGGAGAGAGCCGCCTCCCACTCAGCTCTTCAACCATCTGTGTGTTCGCACCTCGTTCCTGTTGCTCCGTTTTTTTGCCTCAGCTGAGTATATTTGTTCATCTGCCTTTTTCGATCTGTCTCTTTGCTTCGCTTCCTTCCTCTCTATTTCTAAAAAAAAACCCAGACCTTTTTTCTTCACTTTCTTTCTTTCTTCCTCCTCCCCCCCCCCCCTTTTGGTGGGGGGGGGAAGTTGACAGCACAAAAACAAACCAAAACAAAAAGTACTGTGGCCTGAAAAATAAACAGTAAGCCTGATCTTCGTCATGGTCTCTGTGCAGTCCCACACATGGGTTGGGTGCCTGTGCACGACCTCGACCGGAGAAACTTCTAGAGCTTTGCCTCAGAAAGCTTTTGGCGGGCTCTCTTCCCGCCATGGGGAGCAGGCACGTACTGCGCATGCATGGAGTGGGGGAGAGAGCCGCCTCCCACTCAGCTCTTCAACCATCTGTGTGTTCGCACCTCGTTCCTGTTGCTCCGTTTTTTTGCCTCAGCTGAGTATATTTGTTCATCTGCCTTTTTCGATCTGTCTCTTTGCTTCGCTTCCTTCCTCTCTATTTCTAAAAAAAAACCCAGACCTTTTTTCTTCACTTTCTTTCTTTCTTCCTCCTCCCCCCCCCCCCATTTGGTGGTGGGGAGAAGAGTTGTATGGGCAAAACAAAGTTTTTTAAAGTGTGTCGTCGTTGCCCAGCTAAGATCCCTTTCGAACGACGGTCACGATTTTTGCCTTCTTTGTCTGGGGGAATCCCATAGGGTCGATAGCTGTGTCCATTGCGCTAGTTTTAGTAGGCAAGCTAGACGTGATAGGGAGGCTCAGCTTAGGGTTGTGCTTTGTGCCCTACGATGTCTTCGGCCGCTTCTCATTCTTCTGTCCCTCAAAGATCGGATGGGGCTCCAAAGGCACCAAAGCTCAAACCTAAACGGCCTGAGGATAAGGCTTCATCGAAATCAAAAGTCAAGCCCTTGACATCGGCTTTCACTTCGGCTGTCGACGCGATCGTCATCACTGGTTTAACGACATCGACTCCTGCTGTGGCTGTTGTGTCCCACAAGTCCATTTTGCGGTCTCCGACACCACCTCCTACCTCCTACGCTCTCTTCAGTGTCTGGCCTTATTCCGCGGGGTCAGCCCACGAGATCGCCTCCCGACTTGTTGTCTCAACAGGATTCTTGATCTCTGTCTCCACACTGCCATACCCCGATCCATGATTTGGAGGACAGGGAGAATTCTGGTGGCTGCCGTTCTCATTCTCGATACGATCGAAAGCGTCTCATTCGTCGTCCGTCACCTTCCCCCTTGGGTTCATCTTCTGACGACCAATATTGGTCTCCTGATGAACGAGGTCGGCCTGCGTATTATCCTTATTATTATCCGAGGTCTCCTACTCCTCAGCAGCACCACTATGATCGGCTACGTCACTCTGACCGTACTGAGCATCAACATATTCCGGATCACGCCAGGCATTCTCGATCCGTGACACTTTGTGGCTCCTGACCAGCCTCCTGAGCTCTCAAGACCTAGGGATGCCCCGAAGTGTTCTCCCTCAGAATCTTGGCTTCATCCCCTTCCTGATGACCAAATGCTGGCTGATCTCACTCAACCGCTGAGATCGTCCTCTCCCATGTCAATCTCCAACAACTCGGACTCAGGAGACCCAGAACTCGATGTTCCGCACATCGACGAGAAGCCTCGGCGCTCCGGTTCTATTTCCCCCCTGAGGGCCCGAAGGCTTATTTGGAACTTGTAACCAGGATGGCCTCTGCACTTCAAGTCCAGGGTTCCACTGAGTCCCCTGCTGTGACCGATGTTGTTCACAAGCTGGTTCAGGCCAACCTCCCACCTTCTACGCTCCTGCCTCTGCTCCCAGTCCACCTTTCTGCCCATAAAGAGTCGTGGATCCATCCGGCTTCGATTCCATTGGTCCCCAGACGATATGAATCTCTCTATAAAGTCCAAGAGACCTCGGGGAAGTTTCTCTTCAGTCAACCTCCCCCGAATTCAATGGTGGTACATTCTTCCTCGAAATCGAAGCAATCTGCCCGCCACTCCACACTTCCCGATCGAGAGGGTCGCGAGATCAATGCTATCGCAAAGAGGATGTATCCCTTCGCCTCTATGAACCTTCGTATTGAGACCTATCTGTCACACTTGTCGGCTTATGCTTTTAATGTGGCTAATACAGTATGTCCTGTCTTGGAGTTTGTTCGGGGCTTTGTCAGGGGCTTTGTCAGAAATTTGTACAATCTCGAAACAGCAAATCAATTCAGTCCATCATGCTGTCACTTGCTCCTCAAAAGTCCTTGTCTCCTCCGTCGCCCTCCGTCGTCACGCTTGGCTAAGAGGCACCTCTTTACAGCCCGATGTGAAATTTCGGATTGAGGACCTCCCCTTCGATGGCGAAGGTCTCTTCCACCCCACCACTGATGAAGCCTTGAAAGCCATTGATGATAGTCGAAACCAGGCTCGGAACCTGGGTGTCTCGGCCTCGACATCGGTACTGTTCTTGGAAGGCGTATTATACAAGGCACCAGCTGTCTCCAGCGCCCACCTCCCAATGGAGAAAAAGACCCTATGACTCCCGTCACTCCAATAGGGCGCACCAGCAGGCTCCTAAAACACCCCAGCAGCCCAAGCAGTCCGTTTGACCACTTCAATCGCCTGCCGTCTCCTCCGTCGTACATCCCTCCTGTTCGGACCCAACTCTTCCCCTTTCTGCCATCATGGGAAGCACTTTCCACCGATTCCTGGGTCCTTACCATCCTACAGGTCGGGTACGTCATAGAGTTCGTTTCGCCTCCCGACCTACCTCACTTGTCATCACCCCCCCCCCCCCCCCGGATCCTCTCCTCCATTTCAAGGTTTCCGTGCTTCTAGCCAAGGGCGCCATCGAGGTTGTCCTGGAGGCGCAGTGAACCCTAGGCTTCAAGTATTTCCTCGTACCGAAGAGGGATGGCGGCTTCGTGGCCATTATGGATCTTCGGGATCTGCCTCGATGTGCGCAGAGTGCTCTCTTTTTATTTACATATACGTAAATCTCCTCAGCTGTTCCTTGCCTATGGCCCCCCTCATGTGGGGGAGCCAATTTCCTCTCGCTTGTCTAAATGGGTGACTTCCACCATAGTCCTTTGCTATGACCTTGCACGTCAACCCATTCCTACCTGTGTCACTGCCCATTCCACACGGGTGGTATCGACATCCACCACTTTCCTGGCTGGTGTTCTGTTAGAGGACGTCTGTGCGGCTGCTACGTGGTCCTCGGCATCGACCTTCATGACCCACTACACACTTGACGTCCGAGCTTGACGGGATGCTGCATTCGGCCTGTCGGTGCTGCGATCTCTCTTCGCTTGACCCTGCTGTGTCCCCAGGTAGGACCTGTGGATGTTTTTTCTCACTGATGACGCTGTGTTTTAACCAGTATTCTTTGTGTTTCTGCAGCTACCAGCTCCCTCTTCCAACTGGTTCAGCTCTTGTAATCACCCATGTGTGGGACTGCACAGAGACCACGACAAAGATAAACAGGTTGCTTACCTGTAACTGATGATCTTCGAGTGGTCGTCTGTGCAGTACCACAATCCCACCCAGCCTTCCCCACTGCTGGCATCTCCTGTTCACCTTCCTTTGGCTTGATGGGACTTACCGGTAGCGGTCGAAGGAAGTGCGTGGGAGGCGGCTCTCTCCCCCACTCCAGGCATGCACAGTACATGCCTGCTCCCCAGGGCAGGAAGAGAGCCTGCCAAAAGCTTTCTGAAGCAAAGCTCTAGAAGTTTCTCCAGTCGAGGTCATGTGCAGGCGCCCAACCCATGTGTGGTACTGCACAGATGACCACTCGAAGATAATCAGTTACAGGTAAGCAACCTGTTTTTCCTTGCATAAGTTTTAAAAAATGTTCTCTAAAATTCTGTGTCTTATGACTGGAACAGGGGGGGAAACACATTTTATCAGGTCAAATATGTGGAACTTGAGAATATTGTTGGGCACAGAGATCAGATATATCTGCCTCTAACATCTGCTGAAGTGTGGAACCAAATTCATGATACAATAGGACAAGGGTGAAGCAAGCACAGGTGGCCAGTTGCAGTGCCACAGGATGAGCTACTTGGTTTTCCCTTGCGGTGGAACAGTTAAAGGTGCAGAAGCTGCAACCTGATAGGGAGGCTGTAAGCTGCCAGTAGGTTTCATTTTAGGATTAAGACAGTAAAAAGCCTTGCATTTTGGAGACAAATTGATTTCCTATGGCAAGAGCTTTTGTGGGCAGCAGCCTGGTTCAGTGAATGCAGAAATATTTAATTTCCTAGGTACCAGCATCAGGGTTGTTGTTTTTTGAGTGGGTGACCTGCTCAGTGATTTTTCCATTATAATTTTTACAGTACAAATGGAGTAGGCCCTTTTCTACACAGGCAGTAGGGTTGCACTGTACACAGTGATTCACAAAATTGCTTGGATAGATTATAAAGGACTGTGGTCTGTACTACTATGCATAGCTTGCTGTAAGTAAAGTCTTACTATGTAATTTTTGCATCATTAATGTTAATACTTAGGTTTTTGCTTCAGTTGTTCTTAGATTTTTAGTTGGTTCTGTAACCTTAGAATCATAGAATCATAAGAGTTGGAAGGGACCTCCAGGGTCATCTAGTCCAACCCCCTGCACAATGCAGGAAATTCACAATTACCACTACCCCCATTGTTGCCTGCTGCATGCCCAGAAGATGGCAAAAAAACCAACCCACCCTCCAGGATCCCTGGCCAAACTGGCCTGTAGAAAATTGCTTCCTGACCCCAAAGGTGCAATCAGTATTTTCCTGGGTGTGTAAGTAAGGGCCACAAGAACTTAGTGCTGATGCAACCCTTCCTACCCTCCCTCTCATGATCTGCCTGTGTTTACAGAATCAGCATGACTTTCATATGGCCATCTAGCCTCTGTTTAAAAACCTCCAAAGAAAGAGAGCCCACCACCTCCCGAGGAAGCCTGTTCCACTGAGGAACCACTGTAACTGTCAGGAAGTTCTTCCCAATGTTTAGCTGAAAACTCTTTTGATTTAATTTCAACCTGTTGGTTCTGGTCTGACCTTCTGAGGCAACAGAAAACAACTCCATGCCATCCTCTGTATGAACATAACAACATAAGAACATAAGAGAAGCCAATGTTGGATCAGGCCAATGGCCCACCTAGTCCAACACTCTGTCACACAGTGGCCAAAAATACTAGGTGCCATCAGGAGGTCCAGCAGTGGGACCAGGACACTGGAAGCCCTCCCACTGTTGCCTCCCCCCAGCACCAAGAATACAGTTACCCCAGCCTGAGAGTTCCTATCTATACCATGTGGCTAATAGCCACTGATGGACTTCTGCTCCATATGCTTATCTAATTCCCTCTTGAAGCTGTCCATGCTTGTAACCTTTAAGTTTGTTAAAATTTGCTTTCCTGAAGTCCAACTTATGTGTCTGACTACGTACAGCTTTTTTCCCCCTTCCCCAGTACTGTAAATTTCAAAATTACATGGCCACTACTACCCAGGGTGCCCACTACTTCCACCTCATCAACCAGTTCTTCCCAGTTGGTGAGAATCAAGTCCAAGATAGCAGATTCCCTAATCCTATTGTTTTGTTTATTGAACATCCTATGCTGTTGATGGGGTTGATTCACTGTGTATTCCTCCTTCAGTCCAGCTGAGAAAGGCAGACCTACCAGCCAACATTGATACAGTATGTGAACTGAGTCCCCTTGGCCATCTTTGGATTCTGGTTTTGACCACTTCAGTTTACTCTCCCTGGCTGATGCTGACAGGATTCTGGGTGCTGTTAGGCCAACCATGTGCCTCTTAGGTCTGTGTCCCTCATGGCTGATGAAAGCCAGCAGTGAGGGAATACACACCCTCCCCCTGGTAGACATTATTCATCTGTCCCTGGATTTAGGGGTCTACCCGGAGGGATTGAAAGAGGCTGTGGTTGTACTGCTCTTGCAGAAACCAACCTTGGACCCTACAGATCCTTCCAGTTACCATCCAGTCTTGAATCTTTAGTTTCTGGGCAAGGTAATTGACAGAGCAGCAGCAGAACAGCTTCAGAAATTCTTGGGTGACACATCGGCACTGGACCCATTCCAGTCCAGCTTCCGCCCTGCCCATGAGACTGAGATGACTTTGGTCGTTCTCACAGATGATCTTCTTGTGTAGTTGAACTGAGTTGGGTTGGCACTGCTCTTGTTGATTGATCTTACAACAGCTTTTGACATGGTTAATCACGATCTTCTGTTCCACCACTTTGCCAGCGTAGGAATGCATGGTGTAGCTTTGAAGTGACTTACCTCATTTCTCCAGGGCTGGGGCCAGAGGGTGGTGCTAGAAGAGAGGTTGTCAACTAAGTACCCACTAGTATGTGGGGTTCCTCGGGGGGCAATCCTCTATCCGATGTTATTTAATATCTATAAGTACCCCCTCGCCCAACTGGCATGGAATTTCAGGCTGGGCTGTCATGGATATGCTGATGGCAGCCAGCTATATCTATTGATGGCGGCTGGCCACATACCGCCCAGCAAATCTGGTTGAGGGTTTGGAGACTGTGGTGGTATGGTTGAAGCAGAGCTGGCTGAATCTGACTAAGACGGAGGTTCTGTGGCTGGGGAGGGGCGACTCAGAGTTGTGGTGCCGTCTCCCAGCTCTTGATGGTGTGCCCTTGACACTGGCACCAACTATCAAGAGCCTGGGTGTGATTCTGGATGCCTCCTTATTAATGGAGGCCCAGATTGTAAATGTTGCCAGGCTGGCGTTTTTTCAGTTACGCCAGATCAGGCAACTGGCTCTTTACCTGTCTCACCCTGACCTAGTCACTGTAATCCACGCAGCAGTCATCGCCAGAATAGGCTACTGTAACTCACTCTACATAGGGCTACCCTTGACCTTGACCTGGAAACTCCAGAATGCAGCAGTGCAAGTCTTTAATGGGGACTCTCTGCATGGCACATATCCATCCTGTGCTCTGTGAGCTGCACTGGCTTCCAGTGGAATACCAGATCAGGTTCAAGGTCATAGTAGTAACCTTTAAGACTCTAAACGGTCAGAGACCCAAGTATCTTTGGGACCACCTCTCCTGGTACACTCCCCAAAGAGGGTTATGCTTGGCTGATAAGAACTTGCTGGTGGTCCCTGGCCTGAGAGACATCCAGCTGTCCTCGAACAGGACCAGGGCCTTTTCAGCTGTGGCCTCAACCTGGTGAAACTCTCTGCCGAGTGATATCCATGCCCTGTGTGATTAATGCAGTTCCGCAGGGCATGTAAGGCAGAGGTGTGCTGCCAGGCATTTGGCTGAGAACAGCAATGGTTTTCCACCTGGCTGGCACTCCTGCTTTTCCTGCCTCCGCGCCCCCGCCGCCCCCCCCCCCCGACCCACAAGACAGCGGCATATGATGGCAGCTTCATCACCATCTGACTGATAACTTATTGTTATATATTTTCATGATTTTAATATTTTATTGTACTTATGTAAGAGGGTTTTTTTTAATGTACACCACCCTGAGTCCTGTCTTATAGGGGAGGGTGGTCAACAAATCAAATTTAATAAACAAGTAAATAATAAATAAAGACAGTTTCATTCTCATTAATTAATGTAATACTGCTGAAAGTTAATTGGATCTTTGACTTTGATCATATCGTGAGGTTACAAGTAGCAGCCAATTGCCAAGTCTAAGCAATATGCAAGAAGCTAATCCTGGAGAATATGAATATATCACCCATCCTGTCTGATGCTGAACTCCCTCAGTTTCCACTGGAAACTGTTAACAGTAAAAGAAGGGCCTCTTGTTGTGTGTGTTCGTTTTACAGTGTAAAGTAACATTCCCCTCCTTTCCCCTGTAGTCGCAGTCCTTCCCACAAAACAAGAATGGATTTAAAGTTGGAATGAAGTTCGAGGGTCTGGATCCTGAACATCCATCTTTATTTTGTGTCCTTTCTGTTGCTGAGGTATTTGTCTGGTTTTTTTTTAATAAAACCTACAGTGTTTTCTAGAGGGGGAGGGGAATTGACAAGTAGTAGAAAGATGTAAGGATAGTCCTTAAACCAATAGGTTAAGACCATGTTCTAGTTTAGTTTTATTATTACGGTCTAAGACCAGCATACAATACAAACATAGTATGAAAAAGAAGGAAAAACCTGAGATAATACACAGAATAAAATCTAAATTTAAAAACTTTTAAAATGCGACTCCTGCAATCTAAGAATCAATGCACAGAACTCAGCGACTGAACGTGTAAATCTTTGCATTCTTATCTGATAAAAGCCAGTGAAGTCTTGCTTTGTTCAAACCATGTTCTAATGAAGTAGTTGATTTCATTTTTAATTAAACTTGGTTTCTCTCTGAAAGATTTCATTTGAAAAATTCATTTGTGCTGCCATATTATTATTATTATTATTATTAATTTTGATTAAAGAAATCAAAAGATGTCAAGGCATGAACAAGGATTATTGGCAGTCTGAAAGTTAATTGACACGTAGGGCAGACAATCTAGGAAATCTTTGTTTTTCTCCCTTGTGTGTCTTTGCTGTACCTCAGCTAATTTTGGCAGCTAATCCTTCAGTGGTCTACATAAAACAAAATTCATAGTGGTTTAACTATCCATTTCATTGTGATTCTCGACACTGCATGCAGTGCCTGACCTACTGGGAGATTGATTGCAGGGGCACATCGTTCTGGATTTCCAGGTCTCATCTATGGATAGATGTATTCTTTCTCTTAAAATATAATCTTCCTTGTTCTGGATTTATTTTTGGATGAAAAAGACTTGGCCTGGTATGAACAGAAATGTAAAATGTGGTCATTTTTCAAGGCAAATAGCACACAAGGGATAAACTTGTGTTGTCTCATGTTTACAGATACAAGGGTACAGGATGCGTTT
The DNA here is from genome assembly GCF_001447785.1 of Gekko japonicus. Classification (NCBI taxonomy): domain Eukaryota; kingdom Metazoa; phylum Chordata; class Lepidosauria; order Squamata; family Gekkonidae; genus Gekko; species Gekko japonicus. Next base: position 147,510 of record NW_015174284.1, on the reverse strand, counting down.
GCATTTTGATGGCTATTCTGAGTGCTATGACTTCTGGGTTAATGCCGATTCTCCAGATATCCATCCTGTGGGCTGGTGTGAAAAAACAGGCCACAAACTGCTTCCTCCTAAAGGTACATGGGTTGTTGGGGTTTTTTTGTTTTTAGTGTTTTGTTATCAGCTTCCCTGGATATGAGCGGCCCTCCTTAATGAACCTTGAACTGCTTAAAATGGGAAGATATAACAAAAATCAGAACCCCTGGTCATTCCACATAAGTGGAAAGAGATGACGTGTTAGAAGTGTACCATGTGTCTGCTTCTGTCCTGTAACATGTCAAGCAGCTAAAAATTTTCTTCCATGCTGAAAATACACTGCTGAGTAGTGGTTTTCTGGTGCATGTACAATCACAAAAAAGATGCAATAACCGATAGAGGGAATCTGTGTTAATTTTTTAATATGTGCCAATTATTACTGTCATTTCCCAAGCAGGTTTAAGGAGTCCTAGAACAGGTAAAGCAAGGTGTTTATTTTTTCTAGGGTCAAGCACTAGCAGTACAGTCCCATGTAGAATTACTCCAGTCTAAGCCCATTTAAGGCAGTGGCGTAACTGCATAGGATTGCTGTGTAGGAAGCATTAAAATAATACGTTCTTTTAGTAATGTATTCAGTGCTTTCTCTTGATATTATTCTATTTACCAGAGACTTCTGACATTTCAAATTAATGACTAAGAGCTGCAATAATGTATTAAAAAACAGGAGAAAGCAAGAAGTCTGTGAATTGAAGGCTTGGATGCCTGCCTCTTTCACAAGGGCTTCAATCATGCAAAGTTCAAATTCTTCCCACATAATTTCTATTTCTCAAAAGCCGGTCTGAGTACAGCAGCTCCCTGTATCAAACAATGCTTTTATCTACCAATCTATCTCTAGGTTACAAGGAAGGGGAATTTAATTGGGCTTCGTATTTGAAGAATAGCAAAGCCCAGGCTGCTCCCAAAACTCTTTTCAAGGCACTCAGCACAGTAAGTGGTAATACTGATTTTGATGTCTTTTACGTTTGTTGTTGTTCAAGCCCTTTTTAAAAAGCTTCATCCTGGATAGCATTGTTCCCTTTTTCAGATGCTTAGAACAGGAACTAAACTATGAAATGGGATGGGGACAAGAACAGACCAGGCAGAAGCATTCTAGAGGAAACCTATTTAGTTGCTCACACTATCATTAGTATGCAGAGTTCATTTCCTAAGTGTGCATACACAGCAGCCAAATAAACAGGCCAGTAAGCATCAGGATCCACAAGGCAACAAATACCGGTTCCTCTGGCATGTGTTTTGTCTTTAAAAACATCTATTCGGGGCTAGCTTTGTATAACATCCAGTTCAGCTCATTCCCTGGCTTGAAAACATGTGGCAAAACTCATACCTACCTCAAAATGTGTTACTGCTTATATATTTGCCTTCTTTACCTGTCTCTTCAGAGTTGTGTTTTAAATGGCTTTAGTTCACTTCTCGTTCCACTCTGTCAAATAGCCTGGCTTGTACAGTTGTGTAGCATCTTATCCAATCTGTACCCTGGTAATGGTTGTCAATTCCTGTTGATTTCAGTTAATTAGAAGACAGGCTTGTAACTCTTCCATGCAGAGCAGTCCTGTGGAGAAAGTAGCATCTGACTCAGAATATCCATGAATACAAAAGCTGCTCTCTGGTTCTGATTTACATAGGGTAGCCCATTTTTTCCCTACCTCTGGACTCATGTGGATCATTGCCAGAGGCAGCCATTCTGTTCATAGACGCCCAAGGTCAGATGCTGCTGTCTGCAGGGGCCACTCTGCGTGAAACATTTTCAAAAATGAATTAGCCCAGTTTTAAAATTTCAGTCTCTGCAGTCTTCCCAAGTTAATGAGAGCCCTCTGCTATATTGTAGCTGACTTTTCTAGTCATATGCTAAAAACTTACTTTTTCCATAATGAAGTTTTCATAATATTTAGCTTCTGAAGTGAAAAGTGGCAATATTTGTGGGGGTTTTGTCTACATTTTACAGTTGATCTGTTTTGCCAGTGTATATATAGAATTTTGGGGTTTATCCTCATGGAACTGCAACGTGAGGTTTTTTTTGTTTTCATAACCTAGAAGACAATATTTGAAAGCATAATGGAAGACTATATTTGAAAGTATAATTGCAAATGACAAACATTTCCTCCTTTTTTCTGTTCTCCAGCCAATCACGCCTTCCGGTTTTCGAGTGGGAATGAAGTTAGAAGCAGTAGACAAAAAGAATCCTTCCTTAATGTGCGTAGCAACCATTACCGACATGGTGGATAATCGGCTGCTAATTCACTTTGACAACTGGGATGAAGGCTACGATTATTGGTAAGAAATGATTTCCAGTATGCATCCAGCCATTGTGATGCTTGGGAGGAAATAAATAATGTCCACAAAGCCCACAGGGTAGTTTGGAATTAGAAAGGGAATTCTGAGCCAGACTTTAATTCTTTTTTTCAAATCATCTGCAACTTTGAGGGCTAGACTCAGGGCCCAAGGAAGATAACAATCTGAGAATCTCAGGATGTGACATAATGCAGCATGTATCAGATTCCAAACTTGTTTGGAGGGCCCTGCCTGCACACTAGAGAGCCATAATAATGGGGGTCCAGAGAGACCTGGGAATACTTTCTGTTGGCCAAATCCAAATGTGTTTCAGGGAACTGGTTTGCCTACGTTGTAAATCTCCTTACAGGAGGCTGTGGCTCAGTGGTAGAACATCTACTTGGCATTCAAAAGGTCTCAGGTTCAATCCCCAGTATCTCCAGTTAAAAGATCTGGCAGTAGGTGATATGAAGAACCTCTGCTTAAGACCCTGGAGAGCTGGTGCCAGTCTGAGTAGACAATACGGACTTTGATGGACCAAGGGTCTGTTTCATGTTTCATATGTGGGGTCCGACAGTGGCAGTTTCATGTGTGGGGTCTGACATTCTCTTTGTAGCATTTCATCAAGTGACTAAAGAGAAAAATGTGTCAGTGACATCATTCAATAAATGATGGAGAGAATGCATACGTGAGGCATAAGTTTCCCAAGCTCTGAAACCTCCATAAGAAATCACACCTCACTCCATAGGAAGTATGCCTATGTCAGCAGCAAAATGCAGCTGTGGTGGACATCTGAAAGGGAACAGCCTGGCCTGGGCCTTGGTGCCTATTTTTGTTGGATATTACAAACTGTACTTAGCCACCTTAGCTGATGCAACGTCTGAGTATGGGGTCCTTCAGCAGGTGGTACTAGCTGCACATAGTTCTTCTCTCCCTGGACTGCATGACTGTATTGGTTCAAGGGACATCCTACTGCTTCAGGGGACTATGGAATACTAGAAATTATCATAGAAGTTCCTTCTGTCCAAAGTTACGAGGGTCTTCCTTACTCTATTCCAAATTCAAGGAGGAGTGTGTGCTATATGTTTAGTACTAGCTGCAAAGCCCTTTGTGGAGGAAGACAACGAGCCCTAGAAAGGTAGGGTGGGTGGGTG
>NW_015174284.1:111603-143504 GCF_001447785.1 Gekko japonicus | reverse complement strand
TGCGGGCGGGGGGGGCGAGGCGGGCGACTGGAGGCCGCTGCCTCCGTCGGCCGGGCTGGAGTGGGGGGTGCCCGAAGCCGGGCGACCGCTGGCTGCAGCCGTGGTCGCCGGGCCGGGATTGTGGGGTTGGGTGCGAGGCGGGGGCCCGGAGGCCACTGCCTCCGTTGCCCGGTCTGGACTGGGGGGGGTCTGGAGCCGGGCAACTGCTGACTGCAGCCACGGTCACTGGGCCAGGATTGTGGGAGGGAGGGCGAGGCGGGCGACTGGAGGCCGCCGCCTCCATCGGCCGGGCTGGAGTGTGGGGGGGTCCGAAGCCGGGCGACTATTGGCTGCAGCTGCGGTCGCCGGGCCGGGATTGTGGGGTTGGGGGTGAGGTGGGCGCCTGGAGGCCGCTGCCTCCGTTGGCCAGTCTGGACTGGGGGGGTCCGGAGCTGGGCGACCGCTGACTGCAGCCGAGGTTGCTGGGCCGGGATTGTGGCCGGAGGGCGAGGCGGGCGACCGGAGGCTGCCGCCGTCGCCTGTGTTTGAGTGGGCGCTGGGGAAGGCAGCTGAAGTTCACCGATTCAATAGAGCCCTCGTAGTCCTCGTCGTCGGGCACAATGAAAATGGCGTCGGGTGACTGGTGAGGTACACATTCGCCGGAGTGGTGGTGTGGGCGGGACCTGGGCTTTGCCTTCTGATTGGTGGCCATATATGGTGAGGAGCAGTTCCATCAGCCATACACTAACGGGGCGCATTTTAGAACGTTGGTGCCCACTACTCTTTTATATATAAGGGAGAGATGGGTTCCTCTGCCAACTTGATATTCAAGATCATGTGCTTTTAATCTCAAATTCCTCACTGTTTTTACAGTTCTTTATTCAATCTGTGTGTGTTTTATGCAGATGTTTTGCTCCTGATGTTGTCCTCTTTATCTAGTTCAATATCTCTGTTTTGAGGTCCTACTTTTTAACTTTTGTAATGTACAGTATATGTTTTTGGACTGCTGATAAAGTCTCTCAACTGAAGGAGGAGGCCACCATCTAGTGGCAGGGACAAAAATTACAGTCTGCATCTTTTCGCCATGAAATGATAGGAAAGTGCCCATGGAATTGTCATTTGAACAGCAAAAATCTGCAGAACTGTAGCTGGAATTGACTCCTTGATTAAGGCAGAAGGAAAGTTCTACATAAAGTTTCAACCTTTCATTTACAGAATTGATGTACATTATATAAATATGTGGTTATGAGTTAGTTTGATAGGATCCTCAGTGTGCAAATCCCTGACTTGGGTGAATACTGGGTTAGATGAGTTTCAGCTATCCCTTCTAGCTCCTCAGTGGAAAGGAAGAGATAAAATCTGTCTGTAGCAGAAAGGGAATACACACCTACCTCCAATTCTCAAACCTGTGGACAAAATTTCTTATTTGTTTGCTTTAATTAATAAAACCTGTGGGTTTTATTTTTTAAAAGATAGCTTTATTTATTCCTACCAGGTTGCATGCTGGGTATTGTCTGCTAGTCCAGTAAAAATAGATCAGACAAGGTTTGCTTATTGGTGCTTCTTCTTATGCTCAGTGACTGGAGCCAGTTTTCTGTGGGGGTTTTTTTGTGTGTGTGCAGGTGTGATGCTAGTAGCCCATATATCCGACCTGTTGGTTACTGCCAAGAAACTGGAACTCCATTAACAACGCCAGCTGGTATGTTGCAAGCCTACCATTACCCACTGCACTGAAAATATTTCCAAAGTGTGATCTCATGTGTGATTCGATTTGTTATAAGGTTCTTGACTGTTGGGTTTTTTCTTTTATAACAATGAAACTGGCCAAATATTAGAATCAGGTTTGCAATTAAAATGTGCTACAGAGCTGTGAGTGTACATTATCTGAGAATGCTTTGGTGAGGAAGGTAGACCAATGCTCCTTATAGTCAGACTCCAATGTACAATTTCTTGCAGATCATATAATGCTGGTTGCTGCTCTGTCCTTTTAATGGGAACAGCGCCTATGTTCCAAATGGTGAAGAAATTTCAGATGTTGGTAGCCTGTACAAAAACTCTTGTGCGTGTTTACCAAGGGCTGGGTCCTGTGGCTCCTTCCATTAATATCAAACTTTTCTTCTAGTACAAGTCACTTTGTCCCAGCAGAAGAATCCTAAGATCCAACTCCAAGTGTTGCAGTACTTCCTTTCTGTGACTTCTTTGGTATAAAAGATAGAATGATGGACTATGGGTCAAAGAAGTGTGGTCCTTCAGCTATAGATCAGTAAAAGCCTATTGAAACATAATCTAGCACTAAATACAACTGTAGTTGACGATGAGTGTACAACAACTGGAAAACATTTTGTAGACCCATGCCTGTTTCTGGATCATTGGGATATTAGGGAATAAATGTCATGCTTTACTAATAAAGGGAAAAGAATACGGGTCTGTTGTAGCCAGGCTATTAACTTGTACCAAGTACTGGGGAAATTATTCAATAGGGGACTTACGTAGTCAATAATAGAATAGTCAAGTGAAACGCAAGGAGCAGGAGACCTGCAACGCTGGACTAGAATGCTGCAGGACCTTGGATAGCTCCCAGAGAGAGGGAGATTGAGAGAGAGCAGGAATTTAATTTGATGGTCCTAAACTCAGTTGTGTCCTTAGGTCCCCTGCAAGGCCTGGCGAGGATTGCCAGAAGCCTGCCTGTTTCTGTGGGGAGTCCACACACAGCCCCCTTAAATTTATTATTCTATTTGGGATCTGATAGACATACCAATCATGAAGGCCATTCCTATACCAGTTGTGACATGACAGAATTATGTTCTCTCTATGTTGCTCCTGTTGGAGTAGTTTTCGTAGCTGAAAATCAACAGATATATACATTTAGGGTTTTTTGCTTCTAAAATCCTTTTGAAAAACACGTTACTACATTAACTGTAGATTTTCTTTAGAGAATAACCAATCATGAAATTAAGTTGATTTTATGAGACTGTAACATATTTTATTGAAGTCTAGTCTTTTTGTTTGAACTGAATTCTTGCAGACAGATAGCAATTGGAAGTCTTTTTTTTGTCAGTAATGAATCTGATTATTTCAGTTCTGTCACTGATTCCAAGCTCATTTCAGAGTCCAAGGGCTTGGTATGCAATAAAGAAAGAGTTGCTGTTTCTCCATATTAGTGTTTCCACATGTAATCTGCACATTGGAAGCTTACACTAACTTTAAAATCAGTAAAATGAGCAAGTGGCTTAATTTCTGATTTGAGCTGCCACACATACTAAATTCTACACATGGCATAGTCTTGTGGTGTTCGGTTAATTGCCATGTACTGTGGCTTGCTTCTGTTCCAGAAAATTGAGAATATGCCTCAAATCTCTTTCCAGAATACAAAGATTTCAAAAGCTTCTCGTGGGAGAAATATTTGGAAGAAACTGGTTCACAGGCAGCCCCAGCAAGAGCATTTAAACTGGTTAGTCAAAATCGTGCTTGGTTTTGTATTAGTGTACCACAATCTAAAAGAAGGCTATGATTTTTTTCCCTTTGGGTAGCACTTTATTGTAGGAATTATATAAGTAATACATGCTAATTATTATAATGAAGAGTTAACAAAGTACTAATGGCTAAATAAATAAATGGGTAGAGGGCACGTTAGGGATTGTGATTTAGATAAAGAATTCTGAGTGACCTATAGTTTTTTATGGTGCCAGTGCAATTTTAAGACTGGTAAAATGGTGTTAGATATGGCAGTGTATTAAGGACAGGAAGATTGCTGCAGAAAACACATGGTGCAGAGATCTTCCCACATGGCATGTGTCATGGTCTACTCCAGACTCAGTATGACTGAGGCACATTGCTGAGTCTGACATGGAATAATAACATTAACCATCCTGTTCAAAACTGGGCCATTTAAAGAATGATGGAGAGGCGGGGTTGGGATTGCAGAATGATTGGGTGATGGTCATGTGGATTAATTAGTCTTAAATAAAAGGGAGGTGATCATTTTGAATGTATATTAAGGGTTATATGGATCAAACTCTTATGTCATGGGTCCCCAACCCTGTTGAGCTGATGCTCACTTTTGGGATTTTGAGGAAAGATAGTAGGTGCCACCACCATGGAGGCAGGACCAATCACAAAACAGCTGCCATAGATCACAAAACATTAGCAGGTTCCCAATCAAATGGTATTCTGTGGTGGGGGCAGCTGTCTGAATGGATGGGTTTGCAGACCCAAAGGTGATGCCTCCCTGGGATTTTTTAATCAGTTCCTATGTCAGTGAAGTAGAGGAAAGCCATGTTTGGCTCTTTGCTTCAGGGAGAGATGATTTGCCCAGAATTTTAAAAAAACAAATGGACATCAAAAAACACACCACTGGGGGCACCATGGCACCCATGGGCACCATGTTGGGGATCACTGTTGAAAGTCATCCTCCATGATGTTTGTCTCTAGTTTGTATTGCACTTTTTTTTACAGCGGCCAGCCCACGGTTTCCAGGCTAACATGAAACTAGAGGTTGTAGACAAGAGAAATCCCATGCTAATCAGAGTGGCAACTATAACCGATAAAGATGACTATCGTCTGAAGGTAAGCATTCAATTTTAACAATCCACAGTGCTGCTCTGTCTGATTGGAGAGGCAAAAATAACATTGGATAGGAATGAATTACATTTAAGCTCTCCAGAAAGCAGGCACTTTCAGTGGTAATTTGGTGGCTTGATCTTTGTGTTGTGTGTGCCCCCCCCCAACCCGGTGGAATCCTCCTGCTTAGTATTGCTGGATGCTAGTGTAATGTTCTCATTGCAGATTGACATTTGTTAAATTGATTTTTCTTCCCCTTGAGCAGTTTCTCTGAATGAATCTAACATAAATTTGACACGTTTGAGCTCATACCCTGAGGGTAAATTGCAAAGGGAACCTAACCATCAGGTTAACTTCAATTTTTTTAATGCTGAACTGGCTCCACTTGCCATCCTCTAACCAGCACATAAACACAGCCGCGTTGTTTTCAACTTATTGCGTAAAATGGAGGCTTGTCAGCTGCTGGGACTGGTTAACAGTGAATTTTCCTTAGTGTTCTTTGGTGGTATGTTTCTATTCTTGTTTAGCAGGATTCTATTTAGAATCTGCGGTGGTTCAAGTGGTTAAGACGCTGAACTGCAGGCTGTGGAAGGTCAGTAGTTCAGCAGTTCGAGACCCGGGTGCCGCATGATGGAGTGAGCTCCCATCTCTAGTTCCAGCTCCTGCCAACCTAGCAGTTCAAAAGCAAGAAATTGCAAGTAGATAAATAGGTACCACTTCGGTAGGAAGGTAACAGTGTTCCGTGCACCTTGGTGTTTAGTCATGCCGGCCACATGACCACGGAAACATCTTCGAACAGCGCTGGCTCTTCGACTTTGAAACGGAGATGAGCACCACAACCCTAGAGTCGGATTCGACTGGCTTTCGAGCAAGGGAACCTTTACCTATTTAGAATATACAAACTTAGCAACTGCACATATAGATCAGTATTTTGTCTCTGAGGGTGCCTATATCAGGATGCTGGAGACCAGGAAACTAGCACAACTGTGTCATTTATTTCCACCTTCTGAGAGTGTATGGTTGGGTATGCAAAATGGTACTTATTCACATTCCAGAAGAGTTCCGTGGCATTTTCGTGGGTAAACTGATTTATTCCAGCATGAAGTTTAGAAAGCAACCACCTGCTTTATCAGATGCATGAAATATAATACTTATAGTGGATATAACAATTATTTTTTGACATTTAAGGAAGGAGAATTCATTTTGGCAGTGATTTAGATACTCTGGTTGAACTGCTGCTAAGAATGTTAAGAAGATGTAATTTTATTGCAGATATTATTCCTAGAAGTTTTAAAGAGCTGGTTAAAAGACTGGAAAATAGAGGACAGCTGGAGATTCTTAAATCCCATAATAATACGCTATACTGCTCTTCAAAGAGGCAAAATTTCTGCTGTAGAGGACATCATATTTATGTTTCCCCAGCTACTGTAATAAAATTAATTGTGTAGGCCTAAGTAATATTGTTCTCTTTTAAGGGGAGGAGGACACTCTGATATACTTGGGTTCCTCTTCCCACAAGCCCTGGAGGTGGGAAATTGATTGCACTTTCCATCTCCAGGGGAAGGAGGAACCAACCCTCAGTCTTTTTCCCGCCTCCACCTGAGAAAGCAGTGGATTTAGAGAGCCCCTGAGATTTTCCTTTAAGGAGCTCCTTTGGTTGCCCTTTGCTTTTCTCTTTCCCCTTGCGTGCCTTTCTGTGTGCCTTTCCCTTTGTTTAAAAAACAAACACACTTTGATTATTCTTCCGGCCTTGTCTCCCCTGAGGCTGTTCACCTTTTGCCCACTGCTTCAATCTTGGTGATGTCTGCAGCTGAGGTCTCCGAATAAGGGGCCTCCTCCGAGGGAGAGTTTGGGGAGGTGAAACCCAGTAGAGATGGGCACAGTCAGGTTCATGAGTCAAAATTTGGCATGAATTTGGCTTGGTTCGAAGTCCCCAAACCAAAGTTTGGGGAATGCACCTTCCCTGAACATTTATAGGACTTTTGTCCGGTTCGGCTGTTTGGTCCATTTAAACCCAACAGCTGAGAGATACAGGTCCGCAGTTGACCTGCTAGGTTTAAAGGGCTGCAAGCCATTTCAGCCTAACAGTAGATGGGCGAACCTGCCCAACTGTTAGGCTGAAATGGCTGTGAGCCACTGGTCAGTTTCGCTTCCCTTGCTTGGAAGCGGGAGGAAGTGAAACCGACCATTGAAATGGCTGCCAGACATTAAACAGACATCAGCTGTTACATTTAACTGGCTGTGAGCCATTAAATGCGTCCCTTTTGCTCTCCCTGCTTCAAAGGGGGGGAAGCAAAACGGGCTGTTAGCATTTAACCCTTCCTGGGCAATCCGCAGCCGGGAGAAAGGGGGATCCAAACTGGCTTGTTCTGTTCAGGACATTTTAGACTTGATTCGGTTTGGGGTTTCTGAAGCAAAACAGAATTATTAGATTTGTGCCCATCCCTAATCCCCAGACAGCAGAATAGGAAATCTCTGCAAACCTGCTTACCCAGTCGTCCTGCTGCAGCAGAGTTCCTGTAGAGAGTCAAAGGCCGTGAATCACTTGGCTTGGATCATAAAGAAGCAGACTTGATTTTTGGCACCAGCTGGGACAGCGTGTATGGGCCCACCAGGCCTGCTCAACACAGCCTTCTGTAGCTGTCGGAGGGGTGAGTTGAAGGGACACAATAGCTCTTTACCAGGGGCAAAACCAGGAGGGGGAGCCCTTTGTCTTCCCACCAGGCTTCCAGGACTGGCTAGAACAATTGGTCCCAATCAATTAGAGAAGAAAAAAGAGCTTCTTTACCACCCCAGACTCCCTCTCCAGTCAAACACCATAAAAAAATTAGCTACTTCAAGGTCTCTAGACACAAAGAAATGCCAGGGCTCCTCTTGGCCAACAAAGGCTGCCCGTAAAAGCACTTTCCTCATTAGGAGCAATTATTCAAATTTCTCAGAGTGCAGATCTGTAGACAGATCAAGAGACAGCACACACAGGATGCCATCAGACATCTGCTGAAGATTGCTGCCATCGAACCTGTGCCATTGTTGCAAAGGTTCTTAGGCATCTATTGTATTTTTTCATAGTTCCCAAAAAGAATGGGCTATCCTCAGTCTCAAATTCCAGAGCAGGTTTGTGAGGTACAGAAAGTTCAAAATGGAGACGTTGAAGACAGGGATGGCTCCAGCTTATTTTGCACCCTAGGCGGGGATCCCTTCTGGCGCCCCCCCATGCGCCCCCCTCCCCCATTCATCACCTCCTCGTGTGCCGCCCCCCCCACAATACCAGTAGCTCAGAAAGTAGTATTTTTGTTCACAGGACTCCACAGCTTAGAGGGAACATTGCACAGGAGTGTAACCATTTATCCAGGCAAGTCTGTTAAAAGCATTTTGTGCAGTGCAGGAGAGGAGAAATGGGGGAGGTTGGCGCAGAGGATGCTGTGCTCGCAGTAAGCGTTTCTGGGCTCACTTGCCAGACTTGGGGAGAAAGAGGTGGCGGTCACCCGGTCAGAGCTTTTGGCAGGGGCGGGGAAGGGGCTGGGTGCAGTTTGGCACCTCTAAGGGCCGGCCTGCCCTAGGCGAACGCCTAGTTCACCTAGTGAGTGAGCCAGCCCTGGTTGAAGACCATTGTAGAAGCCCTGCAGCTGGAGGACTTCATGGCCTCCATTGATTTGACCAAGGCATATCTTCACGTGCCCATAACTCCCTGGGACAGACAGTATCTGATTCGCCTTCTGTTAAAAACACTTCCAGTTCAGAGCCATGCCATTTTGGTGGGCATCAGCACCTTGAATATTCACAAAACTGATCATCTCACTTGTTGCAACCCTGTGTCTCAAAGGAATCTATATCCATCCCTATCTCGACGAACTCCTTATAAGGTGACCTTTACAAGAGCAGGTACTCAGGGATATTCAGGACACTATCCAGTATCTCTCAAGTCACAGCTTCCTAACCAGCCTCCAGAAGAGCCATCTAACACCTGCCCAAGTCATCACATATTTGGGGTCAGTGATAGATTCAATCTGGAAAAAAGTGTTTCTTCCACTAGATAGAGCAGATAAGATCGTTCTGACTCCAAAACAGGTTCACTGTGTGAAATCAGTGGACTTGATGATTTTAGCACGTCTGCTAGGTTACATGATTGCAGCTATTGAGACAGTCCCTTTGGTCCAGGCACACTCTCGGGTACTTCAGTGGATGCTGTTGCCATATCAAAGGCTCATAGCCCTCCAAAAGCACATCAGAGTCAGCATCAGTCAGCTGGCCTGCAGCTATGGTGGGCTATTGGGGGCTATGCCCCCTTCCTTAAAGAGCTAGTCCCCTTCCTTAAAGCCCCCCTGCTTCATAAAGGCCCCCCTACTTCTTCCCAAAAGCATTTAAAGGGATCCTTTAAATGCTTTTGAGAAGAGGCGGGGTGGTGTATCCCTCTCCCACCCTCCTGCAGGATTTAAGGGGCCCTTTAAATCTTGCAGGAGGGGAGGAAGAGGGGCATGCACCACCATCCCCTCATTATGGCAGCCCCACCAGAAAAAAATTGTCCCGCAAGCCACAAAATAAAATCAGCCCCATAGGAGAACCTATGATTCGCTTTTTACACTATGAACCTTGTGGTCTGCTGAAATTGTTGAAATCAGGCTCCACCTACACAGCCAGCAAACTGAAGAAGTTGAAGGAAACACATCTTTTAAGTATCTAAAACAGGTGTCTTTGCAAAGGCTGGAAAATGTTATGACTATGGGGACTCCTTCTATCAAGTTACACTGATTACATGGACTTTACATCTTATCTTCTAAGGAGGAAGCATTGTATCTGATGACTTATCAGAGTTATAGCATTACAGGGGTGGAAAATGGTCAGTAAAATCAGTAAAAGTCAGTTTTTTCATCTTGGTCAGTAATTTGTCAGTTTTTTTAAAAATTAGTCAGTAAAGTCAGTATTTCTTTGACTTTTGTGAATGCAGTTTGTGTTTTTCTGTTTTCATTACTGCATTTTTGGGGAAACATGATGACTTCCCAGTGAGAAGACAGATTGTTCTCAGTTTAGTTATGAAGTGCTTTAAGGACTTTGTTCCTAAGAGTAAAAGTGATTTGGTGAAATCGTCCACAAAGTATAGAAACATAAATCTTCAATGTGGTCTCTGTGCTTCACACCCATGGGGTCTAGTGTGCACGCACTGGATCGATCGGCATTGTAGCAAGCTCTTTAACGGATTTTCGCACCCAGACCTCGGTCATGCGCAGGAACCCCACCGCGCATGCCCAGAGGGGAGGGCGCAGACATCCCGCCAGTTCCTTCAAACCGCCACAAATCAACCCCTATAGAAAATGTAGAAGCTGACAGCAGCGAGGAAGGAGGGCGGGTGGTGTGAATGCACAGATGACCACTCAAAGATCACCAGTTACAGGTAAGCAACCTGTTTATCTTCGACGTAGTCTCTGTGCTTCACACCAATGGGAGATTAGCGAGCAGTGGCCTACCTGGAGGAGGGTGCTGGCAGGTCCTTACTGCATAGCCGAAGATAGAATGCGATGACCCATGTTGGTATTAGAGTTCTTTTGGACGTCTAGGGCGTAGTGCCTTATGAAGGTGTTAGGCATGGCTCACGTAGCGGCTTTGCAAATGTCCGTCAGGGGCACTCCCTGGAGGAAGGCAGTGGAAGCAGCAACATCTCGGGTTGAATGGGCCCTGAGAGGGCCAGGCAATGGCTGTTTGGCAATCAGATAGCAGAGGCGGATGAGCCCCGCAATCCACTTTGAGAGGCGCTGAGCCATGATGCGAGTCCCCAGCCTTGCTAATGCATAGGAGACGAACAGTTGGGAGTCACGTCTCCCTGGGCGGGTTCTTTTCAGGTAGAACAGGAGCGCACACTTCATATCTAAGGTGTGTAACAGTCTGTCATCTGAGGATGTCGGAGCCGGGAAGAAATCTGGGAGGAAGACCTCTGCCTGTAGGTGGAATTCTGACACTACCTTTGGCAGGAACGAGATGTCAGTCTCCAACTCGCCTTGCAGAGGTGACAGCAACCAGAAAGGACATCTTCCACGACAGGAATTTTAGGTCGCAAGTTGCAAGTGGCTCAAAGGGTTTCCTCGTGAGCTGACGAAGAACTAGAAGAAGGTCCCAGGGAACGACAATAGTTTTGATGGGAGGGTATAGGTGCAACAGTCCCTTCAAAAAACGTTTTGAGAGGGGATGCGAAAACAGAGTGCATCCATCAACTTGAACATGGTAGGCCAAAAGTGTGGCCAAATAAACTTTTAACAAGGAGTGAGAGAGTCTCGAGTCAGTGAGGGACAGGAGGAATTGGAAAACTTTCTCGAGACCCACGGAAGTGGCTCAAGGGGCATCATCACCCAAGGAGGAACAAAATCTTTGCCATTTGTAATGGTAGGACTTATGCGTAGTAGGCTTTCTGGTGTTTAGCAAAACATTTGCTACGCGGGTGGAAAAGGTGGTGACGGTATTCTCCACGCTGTCAATTTCATGCGTGGTACGTCATGGTACAGGAGAGGAAAATCGGACAGGAAGAGGAGGTCCTGTGCTGGAGGAAGTTGGTGGTATACCCCTGCTGATAGATCAAGAATGGTCGAGAACCATGGCTGTCTCGGCCACGACAGAGTTATTAGGATGCAGTCCGCTCTGTCGCTGAGGGAAGAGACAGAGAAGGTCCCTGGATAGATGAGACCACGGATAGATGAGACCATCTCCCAGAGCCTGTGGGTCCCTGCCTCCTCGACTGCAGAACAGAGGACACTTTTTGTTGGCTCTGGTGGCAAACACGTCGACTTGGGGAACTCCCCACCTGTGGAAGAGTGGGAGAAGATATTTTAGGTTCATTTCCCACTCGTGGAGGCTGAGTCCCGCTCGACTTAGATGGTCTGCCTGCACATTCATGTGCCCTGGGATGTGCGTGGCTATCAGGAAGATGTCGTGGGTGATGCAAAGGTCCCATAACTGGATGGCAAGGTTGCAAAGGCGTAGGGAGACCGTGCCTCCTTGCTTGTTGACATAACTGAGTGCAGTGGTGTTCTCTGTGAGGACCGTAACACATTTCCCCTTGAGCATTGGTAGGAAACTCGTGACAGCGAACTGTATTGCAAGCAGTTCCAGGAAGTTTATGTGTTGTCTTTGTTCGTGAGTGTTTCACTTGCCTCCAATATAAAGACCCATCATGTGGGCACCTGTCCGATTCCCCATGCATTCGAAATAAATCCACGTTTGGAAACAAAGTCAAATTTATTCTAAAGCGATGGTTAGATCAGGAACACAAGAATTGTTAGGAATAACTACAGACCCAAGAGGGTATCATAATAAAGGAACTTGAATCAGGTGAGGGCCAATGAGCCCAATTCCCGCTGGCGGGAATGTAGATAAAATGAGCGCCCAATTCCTTGGGAACACAACGGTTTTACAACATAAACACAAGTTCAGTTCTCAGGCTTCAAATACATAACAAGCAAAGCAACGCCATAACTCCATCCCACCTCCAGCTGGTAACCTTGAGCAGTTCCGCAGATGTAGCAAGCAAAAGAAAATCAACACTCACAGAGGAGGGCATAGGGGGGGAAGGGACAGATCACAACTCAATGTTACAATGTAACAGAACCTCAATGGCAGCTTGCTGACATACTGCCCACCTGAAAATACATCCTAACCACCGTCTCCCGGACTGGGCGGGAGACCTCCCGGTTTGTCCGGGAACTTTTCGTGAAAGTCTCTGAGCATGTAAGGGGCCCGAATATCCCCTTCTTCCACCCATTCCCGGTGCTGGGGTCCGAAATCTACCCATTCAATCAAGTAGTACAGTTTACCACGTTTCAACTTAGAGTCCAGAATATTTGCAATTTCAAAATGTTCTTCCCCCTCCACTAACACCGGAGGAGGAGGGTCCCGTGTCAGCCTCCATTGCGACTGACCTGTATCTTTTTTCAGGAGGCTCAAATGGAATACAGAGTGTAAGGACTTCAAATTTTTTGGCAATTCAACATCAACCGCAACTTCATTTATGATTCTACGTACTCGAAAGGGACCAATGTATTTCCATCCCAATTTCTTGCTTGGTCTAAGCATTTTGATATTCTTTGTAGATACATACACAAAATCACCAGGCTGCAGATCCCAACCCACGACCCGACCTCTGTCAGCCTGCATTTTGTAAGCGGCCTTCGCCTCATTCAGTGTTTGGCATAAGACCGGCCATACCTCCTGCAGTGATTTACACCACGTTCCAGCGTCTCCAGGCTGCAGAGGTTGGTCACCCCCTAAGAAAGGCAAAGGAGGGCTGTCATAACCATAGACTGCTTTGAAAGGGGACATATTAATGGACTTATGCATAGTGTTATTATAACAGTATTCTGCTAACGGCAGCAAGTCGCACCAGTCATCTTGTTGATAGTTAGTAAAGCATCTCAAATATTGTTCCAGTGTTTGGTTAACTCGTTCCGTCTGTCCGTCCGTCTCTGGGTGGTAGGCGCTGCTGAGACCTTGTTCCACCCCCATGATGCCCAAAAGTTCCTTCCAGAATTTAGAAACAAATTGTGTGCCCCTATCCGTAATTATCTTACTAGGCAAAAGATGTATGCATACAATGTGCTGCATGAATGCTTTAGCCAGCTTCTGAGCAGTGGGCAGGGAAGAAAAGGGAATGAAATGTGCTTGCTTGGAAAACAAATCAACCACGACCCAAATGACCGACTTCCCCTTGCTCAGGGGCAGATCAGTGATAAAATCCATGGAAATGACTTCCCAGGGTCTATTGGGGGTCGGTAGGGGCTTCAGTAGACCTCCCCCCCCCCCCCGGTTTCGTCAGGGCGCACGTTTGGCAGGAACGTACAAAGTCCAACAGATCTTTGCGCATGTGCGGCCACCAGAATTGTCGGCGTAGCAATTGTAGGGACTTCACAAAGCCCCAATGCCCCGCCAATTTGGTTCCATGAGCCGCTTGTAGAACTTCCCTGTGAAGAGAAACAGGCACATAAAGTCTATTTCCAGAAAAAAACAACCCATTAGGGTCACGTGCACAGTCAGGCAAACCCCCCACCACTTTGTCATCCACTTTGGAAAATTCCGCCAAGTAGCGGCTTCGCCAGTCCCCCTCCGGAGAAATTGGAGAAGGGGGTAATTGGAGTAATTGGAAAAGGAGGTGGTGTGGGGAGTTTACACGCTTGACTACGAGTTACCACAGCTCCGCCTAGCTGGGCAGGGGTGAAGATTGAGTCAATGATGACGTCCTGCTGGCTCTCATGTTGCAGTAGGCGGGACAGTCCGTCCGCTAGTGAGTTAGCGGATCCCGGAAAATGATGGAGAGTGAATTGGAACTTGGAGAAGAAATCCGCCCAGCACAATTGCTTGGCATTTAGGGTTTTTGGTGACTTGAGGGTTTCCAGATTTTTATGATCAGTCCAGACCTCAAAAGAAACTCTAGCTCCCTCAAGCCAATGGCGCCAAGTAGACAAAGCTAACCAAATAGCCGACGCTTCCTTCTCCCAAATAGACCAGTGACGTTCCGCGTCGGAGAACCTTTTAGAAACATAAGCCAATGGGTGTAACTTCCCATCCACCCCCATTTGCAAGATCGCTGCCCCCATGGCCACATCGGAAGCGTCAGTTTGCACAATAAACTTTTTTGTTTCATCGGGGTGTGCAAGTACCGGTTCTGACGTGAACATTTGTTTCAAGCGGTGAAACGCCGCCTCGCAAAGTATATAAGGGTCATGACTGAAAAGCCACGGGGCGTCCAATACCAGCGCAAATTGTGAGTCCGGGGTGACTACAAAAGTCCGTTGCTCCCAATGTTCTCCAGCCCCCAACCGCAACGGCATGGTTTCGTGCACACAAGGTTTCATAGGCGCCCCATCCATTTGTGTGAAGATGATGGGGGATTTTAGTTTCTGGATGCCCGCCTCCAACCCAGCCACTACGTTAGGGCTAATTAAGTCTCTCCCACACCCCGAGTCAATCAGTGTAGCAAGCAAAAGAAAATCAACACTCACAGAGGAGGGCATAGGGGGGGAAGGGACAGATCACAACTCAATGTTACAATGTAACAGAACCTCAATGGCAGCTTGCTGACAGCACCCCAGCCAGTCCGACAGGGAAGCATCCATGGTTAGGGTGATTTGGGGTGATGGACGATGGAAAGGTGCTCCCTGGAAAAGACTGGAAGGGACAGTCCACCAAAGTAAAGAGTCTCATATGTTGGGAGGAGGGGAGAGGACGGTGGTGTGTGCATTTTCTGTTGGGTCGTACTTGCGAATAAACCACAGTTGTAGGCAACGCATTTTCAGTTTGGCAAAGACCAGGACTGACATAGTTGTGGCCATAAGGCTGAGTAGCCTCTGTATTTGGAAAGTCGTGATTGAAGGCTGGGTACGGATGATAGTGGCCAAATAAATAATGTCTGCCGCTCTGTCTTGCGGAAGGTAAGCCATGCATGTCTTGGAATCCAGTAGAGCACCGATGTACTGTATCTTCGGGACCGGTAGCAATTGAGTCTTTCCCCGATTGACTTGTAGGCCTAAGTCTCGCGAAAGTGCCAGCGTCTCGATGATGTTTGAGACTAGGGCATCTTTGGAAGGCGCTACCAAGAGCCAATCGTCGATATACGGGAAGATGGAGATACCCTTGAGATGGAGGAAAGCCGCAACCACAATCATAGTCTTTGTGAAGACTCTTGGGGCGCTCGAAAGGCCGAATGGCAGGGCTGCATATTGGTAATGCTGTTGACCAATTGCGAAGCATAGGTATTGGCGGTGGGGGGGTGGATGGTGAGGTGGAAGTACGCATCTTGGAGGTCGAGGGTGGCCATCCAGACGTTTTTCCGGAGAAGTGGCATAATCTGCTGCAGGGACACCATGTAGAAGCGGTGGTAAGTCACAAAGCAGTTCAGTGCCCTTAGGTCTAAAATTGGTCGAACACCTCCATCTCGCTTTGGAACTGTAAAATAGCGGGAATAGAATCCCTTCCTATGTAGACATGGTGGTACCGGCTCAATAGCTCCTTTGTGCAGAAGGACGGACATCTCCTCTAGGAGGGGTGGGGAAGGGGGTGTGGAGACGAAGACAGGTGTGATGGGGTTCTGGTGGAATTGGATACGGTAGCCTTGGGTTAAGATGGATAGCACCCACTCGTCCGTGGTGATATGATGCCAGGTGCGAAGAAAGGGAGATAGACGGGTTTGAACTGACTCAGTGGGAGGAAAAGTCAAAAGCCCTGTTTGGAGGACTTCGCCTGTTTGGTGCGGGAAGATTGTTGCCCAGATCCAAATCTTGGTTTTTGGAAGGTGGGTTTTTGGCCTCCTGAAGACGTATGTGGTCTCCATTGCATGTCAGGAGACTGACGACTTGGGGTACGGTTTTGCCAGGGTCTAGACCAAGTGCGAGGACGGTATTGTTGCCTCGTCGAGGATGACACTCCGAGAGCATGAGAAGCCTTTATGCTCTTATCCATCTCTTGGAGAATGGTATCGATAGTGCTGTGGAAGAGACCAAGGCCATCGAAGGAGAGGTCCTCGACATAAGACCTAGTATCCAGAGGGAGACTGGTATTCCATAGTCAGGAATGTCTCCTTAAAGCTATTGCAGAGGCCATCGTTCTTGAGGATGCGTCTAGGGCATGTTTTGAAGTGTTGATCTGCTGTTTTGCCAACACCATGCCTTCCTTCTGAATAACTCTGTCTGGGTGCAAAAATCCGTTAAAGAGCTTGCTACAATGCCGATCGATCCAGCGTGTGCGCACTAGATCCCATGGGTGTGAATGCACAGATGACCACTCGAAGATCATCAGTTACAGGTAAGCAACCTGTTTTTAACCTCTTAAAACACGAGACAATGAAAGTAGAGGTGATGGATATTGTGGGATTCAACATGACACAACTCATGCTAGAAGGAGTTGAGAAAGCAATAGAAGATGAGGACAAAGGGAAAAAATGCTCGTGGATGCAGTGCAGAAAACGGTTGACTCCGTCACCTCAGTCTGAGCCAACCAGCCACGACTTGCAATGCACGGTCCAGATCTTCTGATTTGAAGTCAGACTGGCCGCCCAACAACAGAGCTGGGTGTCATCTGCATATTGGTGACATCCCAGCCCATGCCTCCGGACAATCTGGGCAAGGGGGCGCATGTAGATGTTAAATAACATTGGGGACAGCTCCGCCCCTTAGGGCACTCCACAAATCAGTGGGTGCCTTTGGGAGAACTGCTCCCCTAGTGCCACCCTTTGTTCCCAACCCTGAAGGAAAGAAGACAGCCATTGCAAGGCAGGCCCCTGGACTCCAGTGTTGGTGAGGCGGTAGAGCTGAATTGCCACAGCCGTCTCAATTGTTTTGCCCAAATAGGGCAGGTTGGAGACCGGCTGGTAATTAGCCAATTCGGCCAGATCCAGAGATGGCTTTTTCAGGAGGGGACGAACCACAGCTTCCTTGAGTGCCCTAGGGAACTGTCCCTCCAAGAATGACTTGTTGATAATATCCCTTTTTTGTTGTTGTTCAGTCGCACAGTTGAGTCCGACTCTTCGCGACCCCATGGACCAGCTCCCTCCTGTCTTCCGCCGTTCTTTGAAGTTGGCTCAATTTCATGTTCGTTGCATCGATGACACTGTCTAACCATCTCATCCTTTGCCGTCCCCGTCTTCTTTGACCTTCAATCTTTCCCAGCATCAGGGTCTTTTCCAGTGAGTGCTCCCTTCTCATTTGGTGGCCAAAGTATTTGAGCTTCAGTTTCATTATCTGGCCTTCCAGGGAACAGTCAGGGTTGATTTCTTTGAGGATTGACTGATTTGTTCTTCTTGCAGTCCAAGGGACTCTCAAGAGTCTTCTCCAGCACCATAGTTCAAAAGAATCTATTCTTCGGCGCTCGGCCTTCCTTATAGTCCAACTCTCGCAGCCATACATGACTACTGGGAATACCATTGCTTTGACCATGCGGACTTTTGTTGGCAGGGTGATGTCTCTACTTTTTATCATGCTGTTTAGGTTCGCCATCGCTTTCCTCCCAAGGAGCAGGCGTCTTTTAATTTCATGGCTGCAGTCACAGTCTGCGGTGATCTGGGATCCCAGGAACGTGAAGTCTGTCACTACTTCCACGACTTCCCCTTCTATTTGCCAAGGAGTGATGGGGCCGGATGCCATGATCTTAGTTTTTTTGATGTTGAGCTTCAAGCCCACTTTTGCGCTCTCCTCTTTTACTCTGAGCAAGAGGCTCTTTAGATCCTTTTCACTTTCAGCCATTAGAGTGGTATCATCTGCATATCTGAGGTTGTTGATCTTTTCCCCAGCAATCTTAATTCCCGCTTGTGATTCATCCAGGCCAGCATTTCGCATGATGTACTCTGCATATATATTAAATAAGCAAGGTGACAATATACATCCTTGTTGTACTCCTTTTCCTATGCTGAACCAATCAGTTGTTCCGTATCCGGTTCTAACTGTCGCTTCTTGGCCCTTATACAGGTTTCTCAAGAGACATGTGAGGTGGTCTGGTACTCCCATCTCTTTAAGGACCTGCCATAGTTTGTTGTGATCCACACAGTCAAAAGCTTTAGCATAGTCAATGAAGCAGAAGTAGATATTTTTCTGGTACTCTCTTGCTTTCTCCATAATCCAGCGAATGTTGGCAATTTGATCTCTAGTTCCTCTACCTCTTTGAAACCCAGCTTGTACTTCTGGTAGTTCTCTAGGGCATCTCGAAACCCATCATGGCCAGCTTTAATTAGTCATGATGGGCATGGGTCGAGGCAGCACGTGGTAGGGTGTACAGTTAAGACAGGACTTTATCTGCAAAGTAGCTCTCAAGGGCCTCACGACCAGTGTCCAATTCCCTAACATTTGGTCTGCCTTGTGGCAGAACAGACATAGACCGAATTATTCTAAATAATTGGGCCGGGCATGAGCTCGCAGACGCAATTGTGGCCGCATAATATTCTGACTGCCATCTCATAGGATCTCATAAATGTCCTATAAGATGTTCTTGTGGCTTCATTGCAGGTGCACCGCTACTGTCTCTCTAGCCATCTTAGCCCTCGCTTCATCAACTGCAACTCCTGGGTAAACCAAGGAGTCAGCCTAGAGTGAGGGTACAGAGGGCGTCGGGCAGCGATCTCATTGATGGCTGCCAAGAGTCAGCTGTGACAATCCTCCACAAGCTCATCTAACGAGCCGCCAGGGGGCATCAGATCCCGCAGGGCCATTTGAAGCCACATAGGGTCCATTTGGCTCCATGGGCAAGCTGAAATCTGCTCGCCACCCAAACAGGGTTGGGGTGAAACATTCAGATGGGCCTTCAGGGCATGATAATCTGACCATGGCACTGATGAGGCAGTGACCCGGTCCACTGTGACCCCTGCTGCGAAGATCAGATCGAGCGTGTGTCCGGCCCGGTGAGTGGAAGTTGTTATATATTGGGAGAGTCCCAGCACCACCACGGATGACACTAGGTTCATCGCCTGAGTGGAGGCTACATTGTCTGCATGGACACTGAAATCACAAAGGACAAATCAGTCTAGGGTGTTCCAATGCGCAGCCCAACACTGCCTCTACCAGGGATGGCAGGCTGCTGGCTGATTCTTTTTTCATTAAAAAAACCAAAGATAAACTACAAGCAAAGACAAGTCTTACTTTACAGTAATTATGTTTATTGTCATAATTATTACTTTGTGTTTGGTTTTTAATATGTTTTGCTGTTTTATTATCTGCAGTATGTGATTATTTTTAAAAGGGAATCTTTTTTGCCTTAAATTTTGTACAATAATGAAAACATTGTCCTCTATTCTTAAAAAAATTCAATAAAAAGGTGTGCAATCCTTTTATCTGGGTCACCTCTAACTATGGGGCTGGCTATGGGGATGGTGGAGGCCAGATAATAATCATTTTTAATGAAGTCCTAGTTTTACATTTAAAACGCTAGCTTATCAGTAGGCTGACATTAAATTATTTAGTAATTTGTCAGTTTTTTGTCAGTATTTGGTCAGGTTTTTTGGAATTTTGGTCAGTAAAATCAGTATTTTTGACCCTCTGACTAGTTTCTACTCCTGTAGTATGCACTAATTTTGTTGTTGTGACATCACCAACTTTATATTTGTTAAATACAGTTTATATTTCGGCAATTTCTGATGGTGTTTCTACTAGTGGAATTTGTATATCTGGATCCTTCTTCCTGAAGCCTAGGCAGAAGAATTGGCACTCGCTTGACCTTCGCAGAGCATTTCACATTTATATCAGAAGGACCAAGCCATTTAGGAAGTCAGATTCCCTTTTTGTGGCATTTCATTTAGCAGTCAAAGGGAAAAGGGTTTCTAAGGCTTTACTAAGCAGGTGGCTAAAGGACTGCATCTCCTTGGCATATGAATCTCAGGACCTTCAAGTCCCAGAGGAGATGGCAGCTCATTCAACCAGAAGTGCTTCTACGTCAGCAGCTTTTGACACAAATGCATCTGTTGCAAGGCCACTACCTGGCCTCCGTGTCAGCATTTATCAGACACTACAAGATGGACTATATTGCTGAGGCTGATGAAGCATTTGGGCGGAAAGTCCTACAGCAAGTGGTCTAGTCCTACTGTTATCTCTACGCTTGGCAGTCTCTTTTCCCTCCCTGGCTTAGATGAGCTTTGTAACATCCCAAGCATATCAGAGTGTCCTCTTCTCCCTGAGTGGAAGTACAAAGGGTTGGATCCAATGAGTTTTTCTACTGGTGAAAAAGAGAGGAAGGGGGTCCCCTTTGACCACTCAAAGGGTATGTTTGGAATCACAGGACCTGCATGGACAAATTTGGAATGGGAGCAGTAACAAGAAGACAAATTGACCAAGATTGAGTGAAAAAGCTGGCTGGCTCCAATTTTGCATCAGAACATTTTGTTGCGTGGCATAAAAATAAATATGCATGAAGTTCTTGTCACTGCTTCTTTGTATGTAAACTTAACTTTGTTTTTTTAAGACCGTCCGAGGGGATTTTTTAAATTTTTTATAATACTACATAAACTACAAAGAAAAAAAGGAAAGGGGAACTACAACTAAGGAGAAAGAAAAGTAACCCACACTAACTAAAAACCCAAGAGTAGGAGATCATTACCCTGTTAGACTGCAGTTAGTAATGCGGAAAAAACCTGCTAAGCTTTCTAAGCTTATGTGTTAGTTTATTACTTGTTATGAGAAGATTTCCAGAGCATCTCCTCCAGCTCTCTTCGTAAGGGCAATTTTCAGAGTCCTTCCGCCTTTACATCTATGCTAATTCTCTCTAAAGTCTTGATGGCTTCTTAGACGTTCACTCGAAATTCTGCAACCCTCCTCCGTCTCCAAAGGGATAACACTGCCAATCTTAAGTCTCTTCCTTCTTGGTCTCATCCTCGGGGCCCAGTGGCATCTCACAGGCTTCTTGATCTTGAGGTCAGGTTCAAGCTCTTTTCTATCAGCCGAATTTAAGACGACACTTTCTAAAAACATCTGCCGGGAAGGAGTTGTCCTTGTAAATCTCTTCTGTTTCTCTCATGCTTTCCCTCCTTGTCTCTTTGAGATCGCTGTTACTTTTAGTGTCCATCTCTTTTGCTTTGACAGCCCTCTGTTCCATCTTTTCTGCCATTGTTGCCAACTGCAGCTGCCGGGACACGAGTTGTTGATTTATCTTGGCAAGCTGATGGTTAATACCAACAAGTTGCTCAAGAATCGGCTTGGTGGCTTCTGCTATGAGTTCTATAACTTTCACTTCCCTTCTTCTCGGAGTTGTTTTCGCTTTTTTGGCGTGTCCGCCATTTTTACACTTTAATTCCAATATAAAATCATTTTCTCCCCGGCTCTGAAAATTGCTTACATGTTGTTTAGTTGCTTAAATACTCATGGATATCTCCCACAGCTTTTCGCTTCCAAGTATCTGTTTACAATTGTCTCTTTCTCTCTCTCCCTCCTCCCTCCTCTGCTTATCTAAATGCGTCAGAGAGGTCTCCCTCTCTCAGCACAATTCCAGTCACTCAAGAGGTTTTTTGGGGGGGATTTTCGCTTCAAAGTGTCCAATTACAATTGTCTCTCTCTCTTTCTCTCCTCCCTCCTCTGCTTATGCAAATGCGTCCGAGAGGCGTCCCTCTCAGCAGGATTCCAATTGCTCAAAAGGTTTCTGAGGGGGGACTTCCGGCCATGGCGGCGCGAATGGCGGTCGCTCTCTCGGGTGCTCCCGGAGGCGATCAGCCCACACGTGGATTGGGGGGGTATCCGCACAAGCGGAGACCCTAAGGAGCCTTGGGTAAAGGCTCCGAACCAGGGGGCGCACCAGGGAGTAGCCTCTTTACCAACCCGAAGGTCGGAAAATTGAGGCTTTCCCCATGCCCCGACGACCCCGCCGTGCTGTGCCCCAAACAGGGACCTAGAAATGCCACCAGACCATCAGAGTGGTAAAGTATAAAAGAGAGAAGATGTCCAGCTACAAACTGTGAGTTGATGATCGAAAAAGAAAAAGTTTTAAGCGCACCCCCAGCTGTTTGAATAAGTGCTTGGGCGGAGGGTGGATTACCCCTCCCCCAACAGAAAGAGACTGTTTTAACTAAGAGAAGAGGGGGAAGGTGAAAAATTGAAAAACGAAAGTTACCTTTTGGGAGATTTGTAAAAGCGAACTGAAGGGGTTGTTTCCCAAGCTGTGTGGCACGAACTTTTGAAAAGTAAACAAAAAAACAAAGATGTCGGGGCAAAAGAGATTCCCGGACAAGCAGACGAAGAAGACAACAGGAACCTCCGGTTCTAGTGCCCACCCTGGAGAGCAGGCTGTCAATCAACAAGAAAGCGAGATGCTTCGCCCTCTACTGGACCAAATGCAGAAAATCAACCAAACGTTGCTAAGCATGGAAAGTGCCCTCAGCAACCAACAGAAACAATTGACTGATACAGCTAAGAAGATGGAGGAAATTGCACAGAAGTGTCTGGTATCAACGGAGGACACACAAAAAATCAAGAAGAAGGTCAACAAAATGGAAAAACATCAAGAAAAACAAGACAACAAATTATTGATGCTGCAAATGGAAAAATCTAATTTAACTCTCCGATTTCAAGGCATAAAAGAGGTGGAAAAAGAAGATCTCAGGAGTATCCTGGCGAGTGCTTTGGCACCACTGACTGGCAGGGAAGCGGATAAATTAAGCGAAGAGATGGATTTGGCCTATAGAGCCTACTCCAACTTTACAAAGAAAAATAACCTGCCAGCAGAAGTGGTAGTCAAGTTTACCAAGCAACGTACCCGAGATCAAATTTTGAGAGTGACATCTGCAATGCCTTTGAAGATTGGAGAGCAAACTATAAGAATTTTGAAAGATGTTCCATTTGAAATTCGTATGAAGCGGAAAGCTTATAAAGGACTGACCACATTCTTGAGAAACCATCAAATCAATTATAGATGGTTGATTCCAGAAGGACTTATTTTCAAATTTGAAGAGAAAAGAGAGACGATTGACTCCATTTTCAAAGCTCAAGACTTTTTGAAGAGGCATGCCAGTTCAGAGGAAGAAGCAGAACTCGCAAAATGGGAGGTACTGAGCGGAGAAGAAGACAGCGGCTCGGAGACAGAGGACATGAAACCGGAAGAAGAAGGAGCAGTTAAAGGTCCATCTTACAACTTGAGAGATGTAAAAGGAAGAAACCCCAAGACTTGAAGATTTGTTCAGAGAGCGCATTAAAGGATTGTATTAACCCAAAAGGACATTACTAAAATTACTAAAAATTTTGTTATTTACAGGTTGGGGGGGGGGACTTACGCTTCTGTTTACGGTTCGCTCATTTTAACTCACAGTTCATTGTTTCTTAACCACGCTCGTAATCGCTCCTTCGCCAGATCTCCTGCGCTTGACTGGGTCAGCACATCATGTGCCTCGCTAAGAGGACACAGACAGCAGGGAGGACCGTCAGGGCGGAGGGCAGCCTCAATTTCCCTGCAGGAAAAGAGGCTCACTGCAGGAAATTTCCCTGCAGGAAAAGAGGCTCACCCTCAAAAGCCCTATGGCCTGGGGGGGGCTCCCTGACCCCCCTCCCCGTGGAGGCGCCAATCCAGTGGCTCCCCTCCCCTCCGCTGCTGTGCGGAGCGCCCTCCCCGAGCCTCGGGAAAGGCGTCCGCCATCATTGCGCCGTAGACCCCGCCTCTAAACTTAACTTTGCACCACTGATAGTCAGAGACTTGGAAGCCACATGTGGCTCTTTGACATGCTACCTGTGGCTTTTCTGAGCACCATTCCCCAGTATGGTACCTGTCCTATATTTCAGGAAAGTGGGCAAGTCCCTTGCCCGGTGAGGCTTGTGGTTGGCAGTTGGCTCTCCCCCTTAAGCAGCCATTGCTGACGGAATAGCTAAGCTGGGAGCTTCTCTGAGGTCTAGGCCTCATTGCTGGGGTGGAAGTAAATGTGCCTTTTTTGATTTATGGTAATTGCAAATGGGTCCTCCACAACCTGCAGAGTGAGTACCACTGCTTTACCAGTGGAGGTGGATGAATTCTTTTCCTAACCAGTTGCATTCTGTACTGATTCTAATATTCAATTAAACTGAGGTTTTGAAAGCAATAATGGATTTATGAAAAATTGGAAAGCAGTTAGGCTATAGTTAGATAACATTAAGCTTTTTGTTTTGGTGTTGACAACCAGGCTTACTACATATTTATTAATCTATATACTGCAACACTTCTGCCATAGCTTTAATAACATTATAAGAAACTATGAAGTGGTTAGGGTTAAGATTTGATTAGCGATAGTTAGCTGTAATTAGAAAATATCATTAATGCAAAACCCTGACAGATGAAAAGTGAATCTAGATCCTAAATTTTTTGAGGTAAAGAAAATTTGTCAAGGATCGTCTTGTGGGAATAGGAATCAAAGAGAGGTGAGATCATGGGGACAAACAGTGGAGTTAGAGAGGCAGTGGAGGGCAAGTAGAGTCGATCTGTTTAACCCTCACCGACCCCCCCCCCCCCAGCATACAGCTGAGAGGCAGCTGGCTTAGGACATTTTGCTCACATCTTAAATGAGTGTAGAAGTGTTGTCACACACTGTGGTGGCTTTATTCCATGGCTGCTGTTTCCCTACTGCTAGTCACTGCATTCATGGCTACAGAGTGATGATTTTTGTTCTGTGCCTCCATTCATGCGTTGCTATAATAATTAGTCATTCCTTTTAAAAAAATTATAGATGATTGGATGGGAGGTTATCTAATAAGCCCCTCTTGTATCTAATTTTATGTATTTATGTTATTTATAGTTCACCTTTCTCACTAAGTCTCAGAGCAGATTACACAGTGTAAGACAATGCAGTGAACAAGTTGAGACATCTAATAAACAATGTGATAGGATTAGGAATTGCAGAAATTTGAAACAACGCTGTCATGTGAACAAAGCGTAAGTATTAAAAACATGTTAAATGAAGTAGAGCATGGTACCACATCAGTAGAAACACAGCCTCAGTCTGTTATGAAGTAGCCTATTTCCTTTATGAAAATGCTCTCCTGAACTATTCTGTTTTACATAGGTCATGAAATGCCAGGAGTCTGGGTACCTCCCTGAACTTTTCAGCTAGGCCTTTCCACAGGTGGGGGTCACTACTGAGAAGGACATGTGTACAGGCTATTGAAGTTGCCCATCTGCAGGATGGCATCAGCAGAAGGCTGTGTTCAGATTACTTAAATTGTCACAACAGGGCATAGGTGGAGAAACGGTCTTGTAGATATTAGGGTCCAAGTCCATGAAGGGCTTTGTACATGATAGCCAATCCCTTGAACTGAGCCTACAAACTAATGGGTAGCCAGTAGAGTGACTGCAGGATGGTAGTAATATGCATGCTCCACCCAGTTCCTGATGATTAACCAAGCTGCAGCATTCTGCACCAACTGGAGTCTCAAAGGTGGTTTTGAGGGGAGAACTATGTAGACTGCATTACAGTAGTCTAGTCTCAATGTTACCATTGCATGGATCCTGTCTACACACCAAATATACATTCTTTGCTCAAGTAGGTTTTGTTTTTGTTTTTCTTATGGTGTTTCAGTTCACCTCTACAAAATGAAAACAGGTATGGGGAAGGGTTGTCAAAACAGTTCACTGTGCATATTACAATCAGCTGATACATGTACTAAAAGACAAAAAAATTCTATAAGCACCTCTATCAAAGAACATCAACTCTAGACATTATCGAATATCTATTTATATCTAGAAGTTACCTAATATTTAAAGTTACTGTTTGAAGATAATCAAATGTACCAATCCCTCTTCAGGAAGTAAAAACTGTTCCTAGAGAATAAAATCCCAAGTTTCAATAGTTTCAATACAAGTTTCATCGAAGTTCTGAGTCTGTATTAGCAACAGCTCTGGAGTAATAGGTTGATTGTATCGTTCAAAAAGTTTCTCTGAACAACTGGGATCAGAGTAAAAATATTTTTCACCCTGCCCCGACCTGGATAGCCCAGGCAAGCCTGATCTCATCAGATCTCATAAGATAAGCAGGGTTGACTCTGGCAAGTAACCCTAACCTCCTTGGAATACCAGAGGCAGGAAGTGGGAACAGGCTTTATTCAGCCACCTCTCTAAATATCCTCCAGGCCCGCAGTAGGGGGTCAGTCACCAGAGGTCGTCATGACTTCCAGGTGCACACACACTCATACGCACACACAAACACACATACACACATGCACATATTAAAAAAATAACATTTTTTTCATCCTTTAAGAAGGAAAAGACCACACTGGTTTAAACTTAGACCAATTTGTTAGGCATAGGCCTATGAAATATTGGCCACAGTTTAATAATCTCTACAGCATTAAAGGTTAGATATATTGGTTCAGGTCAAGCTGGTTTTATTAAAGGAAGAAATATGGCTGGTAATACTACAAGGGTGATAACATCATCAATAAAGCTGCAATCAGTAGGACTCCAACCTTACTTCTTTCGTAAATATCACCACATTAAATGGACTTATTTGTTTAAGGCTTTGGAAGTGCTCCATTCTGATTGTACTCCTGATGTGTATGGCTATCCATGATGCATAGTCAGCTTGCAGTGTTTTAAGTATAATAAAATCAGAATCAACTGAGTTTATTTTGTTGACCAGTAGAACAAGGCATGGGGATGATTTGCTTCCTGTTAGCACTGATGGAACTTTTAGCTGTCTCAATAAGAAGTAATATTTGCGTTAAGAAGGTTAGAATAAGACAGAATAAAGTCAAAATCTTCACAAATGTAGGTGATACAAGGAGCAATCCTAAATTCTGCTTGGAAGTAAGTCCAATTTTATTCTGTGGGGCTTACTTCCTGTAAAGTAAAAGATCCAAGCCATAGTGATGCCTTTACAGCAGTATCTGGATTCTTTACCCCATCTATTACAATGACTAATTTATTTTTTCATAAATTAATTAGAGACCAGTCTGAGTTATTGGCACTGATAAACGTAAAGTTAAAACATGGATTGTGATTTGGCCTCAGCTGTTTAAGTGACCATGTAGGATGCTTTTTTAAAAAAATCTGTCTTTGAATTATTGAATCTATGAGGCATGTTTGGAAATAAGATTGATGCAAGATTCATGACAGTTTGAGGTTCTATTCAGAAAATTAAGAGATAGGTAGAGTTAGTATTCTCACTTTTCTGCATTTGTTTTAGTTAAACAGACTGTTCTAAATCTTGGGTGGGTTGTTGTTTTTTAAAGTCTTCGTCCACTGATGTTGGTTGAACTTCACACATGAACACACAAAGCTGCCTTGTATTGAATCAGACGATTGGTCCATCAAGATTGATATTGTCTACTCAAACTGGTAGTAGAAGCCTTTCACATCACCTGCTGCCGGATCTTTTTAGATGGAGATATTGAGGACCTGGGACTTTTGCACGCTAGACAGATGCCATACCATTGAACTGTAGCCCACCCCCTCCCAGTTGAAGCACTCGGAAAAAATATTTTACGGGCAAGGAAAAGCTCTCCAGTTAAAAGCAGTACTGTGCAAAACTCCATTCAGATGGCAGTCTTGTGTTCTCCAGTTTCTGACAGTACTATGAGGCAGCACAATTGGTTGATTAGGGATATCTCAGGAAAAATTGGGTGCCTTTTCATGGCTGGAGCATGCTTTACCCTGGGTTGATAAAAGTAAAGGGTTGCTTTTGGAGAACTTAATATAGTTACAGCTGCAGATGTCCTAGGGAAGTTTCCCCATTGGCCTGATCTACCAGATGTTGTAGTAGAAGGGATACTTTCAAAACACATTTGGGTCAAAGAACTGGGAACTGGTCCGTAAAAGTTAGACATTTCTTTCTCTATATTCAGCTTTAAGAGAAGCCCTGTACAAATGGGTCTGCCACTAGTCAGTGATCCCCATAAGATCAGAAAAAACACTTAATACAGTAAAAACTTTGTCATTATATAGAACACTCAGTTAACTGGCATCAGAGGGAAAGCTCCTCCCTCTCAGTCTCCATATCCATGCATCTTCGGGCACACGCTTCCTCCACTGCCCCCTCTTCAGCGAGTCAGGTTGATGTGGCCAGCTGCTGCTGGGCTTCCAACGTCCAGCGCTGCCCATGGAGGTCATCCTGAGGTACCTCCTTCCCCCCTCGGGCTGCCTCGAGCTTTTGGGAGTCAGCTCTGCTGGAGAGCTCCTGTGTAGTTGTCCTGCTGCATCGGACGGCTTTTGCTGAACCAGTATTTTTAAGCTACAGAAATGCCATGCAGGATAGACACGTATGATGAAATTGTCCTTTTGTACAAATCTTTTGGTTCAAAGTACTAGGAGTTCTTTCTCAAACTACTGCTTAGAGCTTGATGTGTTAGCATGTAATTTTGAATTAACTTGACAATTACTTCCAAGGGGCCATTATTGTTACAGTATTGTTACAAAATCTGGTTGCAGCAAAAATTATATTACCTTATTATTGGAAAGATGCCAGCAATTTAGGGATGCTTAATTAAAGTCTTGGATATTGCTGAAGGAGGTAGGTTTTAACTGTGACTTTTAGGGGTTTTATAATTGTTGTTTTTAATTGTGTTTTTTTAATAAATTTTATTTATATCGTAAGCCACCTTGAGTTACACAAGGGAGAAAGGCAACTAACAGATATTTAAAATAAACAAATAAGATAACAGATAAAGTTGTTTTTATGGGACTTGATGAACCATTATCTTGTTCTTCTGGTGACAACATGGTCCTGGAAAGACTTTTTTCCTATAGTGTAACAAAGGTACTGTGTATATTTGTATGTGTACACACAGAGAGAGAGAGAGAGAGAGAGAGAGAGAGAGAGAGAGAGAGAGAGAGAGAGAGATTATGGTGGTTACATATGCAACTGGGATGAAATTCAGTGGAAATAAAGCTAATGGGAATGCTAAGAGTACCTCTGGCTAAGCTGGAAAACATGTCTCCAATATTTGTTAGAGCAGTTAATACAGTTTAGTGAAGAACCATTGATATTCCTATCAACTACAGCTATATAGCACCCTTCCAAGCCTATTTACTTCCGTGGGGAAAAAAATTATATAACTCTCCTGAGGATGCTAGTATAAGGAAGTCTTGCATATCCACCATCATTCAAGTTTTTATATCTTAAGGAAGTACTTTCAGTTTTCAGACTTGCAGTTCTGTATTTTACATTGCTAACTGGAATTCAATGTGATACTATCATCCCATATTGAAACCAGCAAACTAGTTTTACAGGATAATTATGGTTTCAGTTGTTTTGAGCTCAAACCTTATTGTAACCTGCAGTTTACTGTTAAAGGCATCTTTTCTTGCTACATGTGCCTTTAGTGAAACAACCCCTGGATTATTTCAGTGCAGAAAACTAGCTCTGGTGGGTTAGCATCTTGGGTATCCTAGAGTTGTACCATATAATTAAACAAGCAATTAAGCTTGTATATATTTTATGATTGAAGATTGGAAGTGTGACCTGGAATGTCCTATTAAGCTGTCTGTATTTTGTTGCGGACCCTGTGATTTAATTATGTCATCCTTGGTCCTGATAGTGTCTTCAAGAAAATAGTAGTCATTGGTGTTTGTTGGATCCCCAAGCATCGAGAATAAATCCACGTTTTCAAGAAAAGCAAAATTTATTTCAAAGCGTTGAAGACATACTCAAACACGTTCTTTGTTAGAACTGGGGATACACAGTTAGGTCAAGCATAATAAAGGAACTTCAAACAGATACAGATCCAATGAATAGCTTTCCCGCTGGCGGGCTAATGAAACGGTTGCGCGCCCAGTCCATGGGAACCAGGCAGAACATCAGACAAAACACAGGTGCAGTACTCATGAGAAAAGCAATAGGCAAGCATTACAGCATCTTCTCCCCCACACAACCTCCAGCAGTTATCTTTTGCATTCCAACGCAGGAGCAGGATGAAAGAAACCAAGCCGGGTGCAACAGGGAAAGGATATGTACACAGAGGTCACAGAAAACAGAATGGCAGCTTGCTGACATACTGCCCCCCTTAAAATACACTTACAACACACCTCCCGGCCTGGGCGGGAGACCTCCCGGGCTGGGCGGGAGACCTCCCGGTTTGTCCGGGAACCTTCTGTGGAAACTACGGATCAGGTAAGGGGCCCGAATATCCCCTTCTTCCACCCATTCGCGGTGCTGGGGACCGAAATCAACCCATTCGATAAGGTACCAGAGTTTACCACGTTTCACTTTACAATCAAGGATATCAGCAATTTCAAAATGTTCATCCCCTTCCAAAATGACAGGTGGAGGAGGAGTAACTGCTGGTCTCCAGGGAGACGGGCCAGGATCCTTCTTCAACAGGCTCATGTGAAAAACAGAATG
This sequence comes from Gekko japonicus, assembly GCF_001447785.1. Lineage (NCBI taxonomy): Eukaryota > Metazoa > Chordata > Lepidosauria > Squamata > Gekkonidae > Gekko > Gekko japonicus. The sequence goes on along the minus strand of NW_015174284.1, from coordinate 113,236 downwards.
CAGAGCACGTAAATTCTTAGGCAAAACAACATCAACCGCCACATCATTTATGACTTTACGCACTTTGAATGGACCTATGAACTTCCACCCCAATTTCCTGCTAGGCCGCAGCATCTTAATGTTCTTGGTCGAGACATACACAAGATCCCCAGGTTTCAGATCAAACCCCACCACCCTACCCTTGTCTGCCTGGGTCTTGTAAGCAGCCTTGGCTGCGTCAAGTGTTTGGCATAGCAGAGGCCATGCTTTTTGCAAGGACATACACCATGTATCAGCATCCCCCACAGGACGTTGGCCCATCCCCTCCAGGAAAGGGAGGGGGGGGCTGTCGTAACCAGAGACAGCTTTATAAGGAGACATGCCCGTGGAGCTATGGACAGTATTGTTATAACAATATTCAGCAAGAGGCAACAATTCACACCAATCATTCTGTTGATAATTAGTAAAACAACGCAGATATTGCTCCAGGGTCTGATTAACTCGTTCCGTTTGTCCGTCAGTTTCAGGATGATACGCGCTGCTGAGCCCTTGTTCCACCCCTAAAATGGAAAGAAGTTCCCTCCAAAACTTAGAAACAAATTGGGTCCCCCTGTCAGAAATTAACTTAGCAGGTAATTGATGAATTTTCACCACGTGGGACATAAACGATTTCGCCAACCTCTGAGCTGTAGGCAAGGAAGGAAAAGGCACAAAATGAGCTTGCTTAGAAAACAAATCAACAACCACCCAAATAACAGTGTTCCCTTTGCTCGCAGGGAGGTCAGTAATAAAGTCCATGGACACCACTTCCCACGGTCTCGATGGGGTAGGGAGTGGCTGCAGAAGACCAGGAGGCTTGCCCATCCTGGGTTTAGTTAAGGCACAGGTTTGGCAGGACCTAACAAACATCAAGAGGTCTTTGCGCATTTGTGGCCACCAGAACTGTCTGCGGATGAGTTGTAGAGATTTAACAAAACTCCAATGCCCTGCCAGTTTCGAACCGTGAGCAGACTCCATCACCTCCCTCCTCATCGAAATAGGCACATACAGTTTGTCTCCAGAATAAATCAGACCTTCAGGGCTACGGACACAATCTGGCAACGTTTTCAGGGAGGCATCATCCTCAGCAGTAAAAGCAGACAGATATGTCTGAACCCCCGCCCCGCCCCCCACAGGGAAAAGGGAAGGCGAAGTCCCATCGGGGTGTGGAATCGTTCGCGCTTGCGCCCGGGTGACCACGGCCCCCCCCAGATGGGAGGGGGAAAAAACAGAGTCCATGATGATCTCACGCTGACTGTCATGTTGTGGGAGGCGTGAAAGCGCGTCAGCCAGGGAATTAGCCGCCCCAGGGAAATGACGAAGAGTGAATCGAAACTTAGCAAAGAAGTCCGCCCAACGAAGTTGTTTAGCGTTGAGAGAACGGGGGGATTTCAGCATCTCCAAATTCTTATGATCAGTCCAGACCTCAAATCGCCCCCTCCAACCATTGCCTCCAAGTGGAGAGAGCCAGCCGGATTGCTGACGCCTCCTTCTCCCAAATCCCCCAGTTTCGTTCAGCATCAGAAAACTTTTTAGACACAAATGCGAGGGGATGTAAACGACCATCTTCCCCTTCTTGCAAAATAGCGGCCCCCATTGCCACATCAGAGGCATC
>NW_015174284.1:111305-111455 GCF_001447785.1 Gekko japonicus | reverse complement strand
TTGCCCTTGGTTTTCAGCAAATCAGTCAGGGGAAGGGCAATTTGAGCGAAATTCTGGATGAAATTTCTGTAGAAATTGGCGAATCCGAGGAACATTTGTAATTGTTTGCGGGTCCTGGGGGGCTCCCAGTCAAGTACTGCCTGAATTTTG
>NW_015174284.1:79051-109537 GCF_001447785.1 Gekko japonicus | reverse complement strand
GGTCCCATCAGCGGTTGAGCAGGCATCGGCGGCGCGGGAAATCCCGGTGCAGGAGCAACTTGTTGCTGCGCGGCGTGTGCGTCAAGGAAATTAGCCATTCTAACGTCCATCATTCCCGGCAGACCTTCCATCACATCCTGGAATGCCCGCAACAAGTCTCTCACCGAGTCTTCCAGTTCTGCTAGTCGTTCCCCGGTAGTTTCCTCCGGGATGGGGTCCCGAGGGCGGTAGTCCGGGGGTGGGTCATAGTCCTCTTCCGTTTGGAAGGCTCCGGTGCCCTCCTCATCTTCTGCGTGGCCTCGCGGTCCCGACGGCTCGAACATCCACTCCTCGATGTCTTGCTTGGGACTCTCCTTCTCCGAGGTAGACCCTGGCTCCGGGAACAATCCCTTGTCAAACAGACTCTCACGTAATCCGCTCCCCCGACGGGAGTACACCTCACGGGTGCCCTGGGTGTTGTACATAGTCCAATCATCCTGCTGGTGAGTCTTCCGCGGACCCCATTGCGAAGGGGTCGGAGGCGGCCAAGACAGATGTGCAGGCAGGCGGGGAATCGCTCCCCCCACGGCACCCTCCATCGAGGCTGCAGTCGTGAACACCAAAGACGCGGAGGTTTGTGGGACCGATCCTGAGTCCCCCTCCGTGTTAGGTAGAATTCCCTCAATTCCGCTCATGATCTTGCCAGATTCGGAACGATAGGAAAAAGGCAGTTCTAACAATATGTTGGATCCCCAAGCATCGAGAATAAATCCACGTTTTCAAGAAAAGCAAAATTTATTTCAAAGCGTTGAAGACATACTCAAACACGTTCTTTGTTAGAACTGGGGATACACAGTTAGGTCAAGCATAATAAAGGAACTTCAAACAGATACAGATCCAATGAATAGCTTTCCCGCTGGCGGGCTAATGAAACGGTTGCGCGCCCAGTCCATGGGAACCAGGCAGAACATCAGACAAAACACAGGTGCAGTACTCATGAGAAAAGCAATAGGCAAGCATTACAGCATCTTCTCCCCCACACAACCTCCAGCAGTTATCTTTTGCATTCCAACGCAGGAGCAGGATGAAAGAAACCAAGCCGGGTGCAACAGGGAAAGGATATGTACACAGAGGTCACAGAAAACAGAATGGCAGCTTGCTGACAGTGTTCTGTATTTGATCATCTCAAGGATTGTGCAAGGTGTCGCAGCATAGTCCCTTGGAACAATGGGGCAGCTGTATACCTTTTCCAGGGAATTACTCAACAGCAAAATAGCAGCCCCTTGTATACAATACAGGTGGATTCGTGTCTTCCCCAGAGACTGGTGTACAAGATAAAGATAACAGAAGTTATCATAAGTCAGTCCTGAAGAATTCTTCCATACCCTTTATGTTGGTGTGTGACTAAGTCTCGACCTCATGTCATGAAGGAGAGAGTTACACTAGCTTCATATCAGTGCAAATTGTAGTTCCAAAATTTGGTTCTTTCTTTGCAATGCCTCTCCTACCTTCTTACTGGGATATAAAGACTCAGAGATCTCTTCCAACTGATATCTGATAAAGGGTGCTTTGACTCAAAATCTTAAAGCCTGACAATCTTATTGGTCTCCAAGGTGATTGAGGCATAGCCTGGTGGTTAAGCAGCATCGTCAAGTGCCCCACTTAAACAAACACTGGGGGCATTTTCTGGTGTAGACTTTTCCTCCATGGGGTTGTCTTATGAATTACTTCTGAGGCAGAATTCACATGGGAAACACTCAGTTCAAAATGGCGGCTTTCTTGGATTTTTCTGGAAAATTCCATGAGCAGAACCTGGCAAGGCGTTTGACCATTTTCTCCAATTACCTTTGATGAGACTCTGCAAGGATGCTTGTCCTTGGGGTCATTCCAGGCTCACTGTGATGGTGGAAAATGTTGCCTTGTAAACAAATCTGTGTTTCTTACCTAATTTGACTTAAATCACTCCTGTTAAGTTAGCTGTACAACCCAATGGCCTTTAAAAAACTGGAATTTCGTTCTTTTTAACTTAATTTTACTTTTCTCTCCTGGGTATTTTGTCTCCTGTTTAGATACACTTTGATGGCTGGGACCCTATGTTTGATTTCTGGATTGATGCTGACAGTCCAGACATTCACCCCATGGGCTGGTGTGCAAAAACAGGACACCCCTTGCAGCTCCCACTAGGTGAGAAGAGAAATAATGCATGATACTGTCTTATTCTCCCCACTAATTGCCCGGTTATTTAAAAATAAGGCTGTCAAATGTCTTCCTGAACAAGTTTTGTTTTTCTAGGGTCTGGAGATCCATCAGGGGCAGTGGGACAGGGATGCCCTACTCCTGGCTGCCAGGGGATGGGTCATGTCAGGGGACCCAGATACGGAACGCATTACACGTACGTGCACTGAGGGTTAATGGAGTAATTCCCAGCGGATTGTTATTGGGGGTGTATCAGTTGCCCAGCTCTTGTTAGAATAATGCAAATTCAGTGAATATGAATGAGTATCTTTGCTCTAAAATACTGTGCTTAAGCTCCCTCTTGTGCTTTGCATATAGCTTTCACTCACAAGCTTAATACTGACACCACAGAAAAGCAGCAATAGAACCTGGATACCTATCAGATGAGACTCAGCTGGCTCTGACTATGGAGAATCTCAAAGGCCTGCCACCCACAACTGCCCCAACTGGCCAGGAAGTCCAGAGCGGCTTGAGTTCACCCCTCAGCTTTTCCTGCCCTCCTAGGAAGAGCTCTGGGTAAACTGAAAAAGAGGAAGTACCCCTTTGCTTAAGACAAACAGTCATGTCTCACTGCTGGCTGAGCTATCTTTCTATGTATTGGTGTTTATCCGGGAAGGAGCAAGTAACTGCGAAACAGCAATTCTTCCCTTTTCTTTCCCCAATCAAAACCAGCAGCAAGATGGCAACACAGATGCAGAGACGTTCTTTCACCTTTGATGTCTTTGCAGCCATAAAATGTAGCTAGGCTCTTTAAATGCTCTTATGTCTGGTTACGTATGAATTCATAGGAATCTTGAGCCATCCACCCTAAAAGCTGCTGAGTTCTCAGTAACAAAGTCTGACCCCAACATGTAGAAGTCTTGTAAATACATGTGTGGGAATTTTTGCTGTATTTCTGGTTGCTTGGAATTCGTGGTAGTTTGCATGCACCATGCAGAGACCTCTTGGTTAAAAAACATTATTATCATGGAAAGCATGTGCCTTTGGCCATCAGTAGGGGTAGCACAAGTGTGTCTGCTAGCAGTGAGGGAGGCTAGCACCTGTTTCACATGCCATTCAGTGCATGTGCCAGTTCATAATCCCGCCTTCCCCTTTTGCTTCCCAACCAAGCTGTCCAGGGCCTTCTGTTAGGTCACTGTGCTCTTGACCCTCCATGCTGTGCATCTTCATTGACCTTTTTGGCAGCTCTGTGCTTCTGACTAGCTTTTCAGTCTGTACTGTTCACTGAATTTTGTGGAGGATTTTTCTTGTGTTGACATCTCTTCGAGCTCAGTCAGCTCTTCAGAGTTACTGAAGAGCAGGGTCATTTTAACAGCTGCCTTCCTTTCCTCTCTGCCTGAAGCTTCACACTCTTTGCAGTATTTATGAGTAGTCTGTATCTGCAAAATTTTTGTCTTGTTTCTAAGGAGTCTTCAGCTCTTGGGTTACCCTTGCTTTATCATTTTTACTTAGTGTAAACACAAGAGGGGGGAAAGGGTGGACCAGTAAAATTTTCTAAGAAACATATTTTCTGGTAACTCTTTTTCTTCTTTTGATGCAGGTTAGTTGGATGCCCTTACTCAGAAATCAATCGGAACAGAGAGAATTCCTTACAGGATCGCCTAGGTGGGGAGAGACCTTTACCAAATATCAGTATTCAGAAGCCCAAGAAGCTTGACCCTCCTGTGCCGCTTTCCGATCTACAGGAGGATTCTCCACAGTCCAGGTGAGGTTTAGGTTAAATATGATGAGCTGGCTGGCATTATCCAGGACATGTCTGTTAAGCTTTGCACATGCCAGTTTTGCTCCAGTAGCAGTGTGCTGTTCCCACTTACTCACTTCTGCCTGTGTGCTAAAACAGAACACCAGTTGTATGGTGTGTGCATTGCTTTGAGATTCTTTCATAGTATTAAAATAAATGCTTTTTTGCTTTCCTACTGACTACAGATTTGTACTCCACTCCCCCCCAGTTTCCAGCTGACCAGCATTTACTGGCTAAACTACATAGGAGTCTGTTTTCGGTCTCATGCAGAGAAATACTAAATGGCAACATAACACAAACATACTTTGCATGAGAGGACTTGGATCCAGGCTAAATTTTCTGCTTGTGCAGGGCACTTCTGTCAATGGAACAAAACGGAACAGAACATTCCTGCCTCCCCACTCCCACTGGAGCCCACTCCTTTTTCTGGGGGGAAAACCTGCTGCTGGGGGACAAGGGGCCCTTGGGGAAAACATGAGAAACAAACTGGGGATCTGCAGCAGGAAGGGGGAATTAATGGGAATTACTCTACCCCTTCCATTAGCAGAAAGTTTAGTCTGGATCCAAACCAAGGACTTCATTCACTTTTCAAGTCTGTACTAATAAACAGCAGCCGGCATTGCTCTGGGGTAAGAAAGGGACTTGCATGTGCCAATTTATAAGTTCTGGTTAAAGGTCTGTTTAATTTGACAGGCAGGGGGAATAAGGGTGTGGATCGGTAGTTCCAGTAGTTTCCTCAGCCTACTTAAGAAAATAAGAACTAGGAGTGTGCATTCAGCATAAACCGAGCTGAAATTTATTATTTAAGGCAAATACAGATCAGAGAATAGCTGAGTCCAAATAAAGCCGATTTTGTTTTGGATTTTATTCAGGTATATTCAGCTATGCCAAATGGCTGGTTTAAACTGAGCTGCAAGAGGAACCAGGCAAGGATTAGCCAGGGCGGCGGGAGCTCTCAGCTGGGTCATCTGATCCTCTCTTGTCTCCCTGCCGCATGCAGATCCTGGAGCCAGCCTCTCCTGAAGCGTGGTTTAAACCGTGCAGTGGGAGAAGCCCTCCCAGCCAGGTCTGCATGTGCTGCAGGAGAAGCCAAGCCAGCCCCGGGGTCAAGCTGGCTTTTTTTTTTAATTGGAATTTTTCTTCTTGGGTCTATTGGACCCGAAAAAATTGGGGATTTCCAAAGAATCCCAGATTTAAATACCATACTGGTATTGGGATCCAGGATTTTTCTGAAATACTGAAATTTTTTCACGTCAAGTAGACCCAAACTGGGAGCTGCGGTGGCTCAAGTGGTTAAGACGCTGAACTGCAGGCTGCGGAAGGTCAGTAGTTCAGCAGTTCGAGACCCGAGTTGCTGCATGACGGAGTGAGCTCCCATCTCTAGTTCCAGCTCCTGCCAACCTAGCAGTTCGAAAGCAAGAAATTGCAAGTAGATAAATAGGTACCACTTCGGTGGGAAGGTAGCAGCGTTCCGTGCGCCTTGGTGTTTAGTCATGCCAGCCACATAACCAAGGAAACATCTTCAGACAGCGCTGGCTCTTCGGCTTTGAAACAGAGACGAGCACCGCAACCCTAGAGTCGGACTCGACTGGCTTTCGAGCATGGGAACCTTTACCTAGACCCAAACTGAAAAATACTTTTTTTTTGCACACCCATAGTAAGAACATAAGAGAAGCCATGTTGTATCAGGCCAATGGCCTATCCAGTCCACTCTCTGTCACACAGTGGCCAAAACCCAGGTGTCATCAGGACGTCCACTGGTGGGGCCAGAACTCCAGAAGCCCTCCCACTGTGGCCCCCAAAGCACCAAGAATACAGAGCATCACTGCCCCAAACATAATGTTCCATCTATACATCTTTAACCTTTCTTCAAAGCAAAAGTGTTCCATCCCCTTAATCATTTTAGTTGTCCTTTTTTGTGCCTTTTCTGCCATCCCATCGGTCATGGCAACCATTGCTTCAGACCACTAGGAATGGGCCAAACTTTACCCTTCATCCTGTTGCTGCCAATCAGACCTGTCCTCCAGACCCTGACAAAGAAGAAAGGAATCACTCCCCAAACCAGAAGCTGTATTTGGGATAACTTTCTTCCCAGCTCCCAAAGTTAGTCCTGAGGTGTGTGTGGCATTGTAGCAAGCTCTTTAACGGATTTTTGCACCCAGACCTCGGGCATGCTCAGGAACCCCACCGCGCATGCCCAGAGGGGAGGGCGCGGACATCCCGCCAGTTCCTTTCTTACTGCCGCGTTGGAAAGACCTCTTTCTCGTCGGTCTGATAAGTTCGCTTTTTTGGCTATTTGCCTCACAGCTCTTCGGATTTTTCCTCACTTTATTCTCTCTTTCTTTAGTACTCTCTGTCGTCCAACAACACCCTCAGGTGACAGATGCAGTTTTCAATATCGTGCAGTTGGATACCTCCACTACTTTGGCATTACCAATGTCAACAGTCCTTTTACAAGCTGCAAAGGCACCATGGGAAAAGCCTTCATTAGCCCCAGTGTCAACAAGACGCCTGGATCACATGTACAGAGTCCAGGAAACTGGAGCTGAATTTTTATTCTCCCACCCTCAACCAAACTCAATGGTTGTAACCTCCTCCTCCAAATCGAAAAGAACCCACTCTACACCTTCGGGCAGAGAGAGTAAAAAATTGGATGCCTTTGGCAGACGCTTCTACTCCACGGGAGCGTTGGGAGTGAAAACCACTAACTACCTAGCCTGCATGAGCAGGTATCAATACACTCTCTGGGAAAGGTTTTCCAAAATCCTAACTCATCTTCCTGAAGACAAACTTCAGGCAGCTAGAGTTATTCAAAAGGAAGGCATGGTGTTGGCAAAACAGCAAATCAACACTTCAAAACATGCCCTAGACGCGTCCTCAAAAACGATGGCCTCTGCAATAGCTCTGAGGAGACATTCCTGGTTTCGTAATACCAGTCTCCTTCTGGATACTAGGTCTTATGTCGAAGACCTCTTGTTTGATGACCTTGGTCTCTTCAATAGCACTACCGATTCCATACTCCAAGATATGGATAAGAGCATAAAGGCTTCTCTGGCTCCAGGAGTGTCATCCTCCGCGAGACAACAATACTGTCCCCATACTTGGTCGAGGCCCTGGCAAAGGTGTACCCCAAGTCATCAGTCTCCTGACAGTACATCTTTAGGAGGCCAAAAACCCACCTTCCAAAAACCAAGGTTTGGATCCGGGCAAAACTCTTCCTGCACCAAACAGGCAAAACCCTCCAAACAGGGCTTCTGACTTCCCTTTTACCGAGTCAGTTCAAACCCGTCTATCACCCTTCCTTCACACCTGGCGTCATATCACCTCGGACAAATGGGTGGTGTCCATCTTGCCCCGAGGCTACCGTATCTAATTCCACCAGAACCCCATTTCTCCTGTCGTCATCTCCACACCCTTCCCCACCTCTCCTGGAAGAGGTGTCCGTCCTTCTCCGCAAGGGAGCCATCGAGCTGGTACCACCTCATCTGCAGGGGAAGGAATTCTATTCCCGCTATTTCACAGTTCCAAAGCAGAATGGAGGTGTTCGACCCATATTAGATCTAAGGGCACTGAAGTGTTTTGTGACCTACCACCGCTTCCGCATGGTGTCCCTGCAACAGATTATGCCGCTTCTTCAGAAACACGTCTGGATGGCCACCCTCGACCTCCAAGACGCGTCCTTCCACCTCACCATCCACCCCTCCCACCGCCAATACCTGCGCTTCACAATTGGTTCGAAAGCAAGAAATTGCAAGTAGATAAATAGTTACCACTTCGGTGGGAAGGTAACAGCGTTCTGTGTGCCTTGGTGTTTAGTCATGCCGGCCACATGACCACGGAAACGTCTTTGGACAGCGCTGGCTCTTCGGCTTTGAAACAGAGATGAGCACCGCAACCCTAGAGTCGGATTCGACTGGCTTTCGAGCAAGGGAACCTTTACCTTTTTTTACCAGTATGCAGCCCTTCCATTCGGCCTATCAAGTGCCCCAAGAGTCTTTACAAAGACTATGATTGTGGTTGTGGCTTTCCTCCGTCTCAGGGGTATTTCCACCTACCCCTATATCGACGATTGGCTTTTGGTCGCACCTTCTGAGAACGCACTGATCTCAAACATCAGGGAAACACTGGCACTCTTAGAAAATCTGGGCCTACAGGTCAATCGGGAAAAGTCTCAATGATGTCCAGTCCAAAGAATACAGTACATTGGTGCTATACTGAATTCCAAGACATGCATGGCTTACCTGCCTCAGGACAGAGCGGCAGACATTTATTTATTTATTTATTTACATGCGACTTCTATACCGCTCATAACCCCTAATGGGTCTCAGAGCGGTTTACATACTTACTACTATACAGTAGTGATTGAACCTACCTAGGGCCACATTTCACAAGGGGAGGGACTTCCCTATCGACACCCTGTTGGCAGCGTTTCTTCCCTTCTCCCGGCGGGCTCCGAATGTTATTGTTGTTCTTCCAGGCCTCTTTCTGGCTGCCCGGCGACCTTCTCCTGGAGGCTGGTGTTTTTGCGCGCAAACGTTCTTCCGGCTCACGTCCTTCCGGTTCCAGCTGTGCTGCGCCGTCCCTGCGTCTGCTTCGCCTGTGTCTCGCGTCCTTGCGTTCGCTCGCCTTCCGTCAGGTCTGGTCGTCCGGGATTCAGCCGCCATTGTTGTTTTCACCACTGCCGTCTTCACCTCCGTTGCTGCTGCCAACACTCCTGGCACGGAACCAGGAGGTGGGTGCCCCCTGCCACCTAGGGCAGGTACCCATTTATCTACTCGTTTTTATTTTATTTATCTTTCGAACCGCTGGGTTGGCGGGAGCTGGGATGGGGGCCGGGAGCTCACTCCGGCCGCGGTGGGGAATCGAACAGCCTTGAGGCTGTTCGTTACAGATGTTACAGGCAGGCATTGTATTGCCTGCGCCACTGTCATACATAACCAACCTTCTGTCACTGCCCTCCAAATTCAGAGGCTTCTCAGCCTTATGGTCGCAACTACGTCGGTTCTGGTCTTTGCCAGACTAAAAATGTGTCGTCTACAACTGTGGTTTATCCGCAAGTATGTCCCAACGAAAAACGCACACACCGTCGTCCTAACCCCTCCTCCCAACATACGAGACTCGTTACTTTGGTGGACTGTCCCTTCCAATCTCTTCCAGGGAGCACCTTTCCATCTTCCATCACCCCAAATCACCCCGACCACGGATGCTTCCCTGTCGGGCTGGGGTGCACACATGATGGGCATGTGTGTCGGAGGCAAGTGGAACACCCATGAACAAGGTCGACACATAAACGTCCTGGAACTGCTTGCAATACAGTTCGCTGTCGAGTTTCTTACCACTGATCAATGGGAAATGTGTTACGGTCCTCACGGACAACACCACTGCACTTGCTTATGTCAACAAGCAAGGAGGCACGGTCTCCCTACGTCTCTGCAACCTTGCCATCCAGTTATGGGACTTTTGCATCACCCACGACATCTTCTTGATAGCCACGCACATCCCAGGACACATGAACGTGCAAGCAGACCATCTAAGTCGAGCAGGGCTCAGTCTCCACGAGTGGGAAATGAACCCGACCTACCTCCTCCCACTCTTCCGCAGGTGGGGAGCTCCCCAAGTCGACGTGTTTGCCACCAGAGCCAACAAAAAGTGTCCTCTGTTTTGCAGCTGAGGAGGCAGGGACTTACATTCTCTAGGAGACGGTCTCCTTTATCCTTGGTCCAAGAACCTCCTTTACCTGTTCCCTCCCTTCCCCCTGGTTCTCAGAGTGGTCCTCTCAGAGACGGCGCGAACTGCATATTGATAACCCCATGGTGGCTGAGGCAACCATGGTTCTCGACCGAATTGTCAACAGGGATATACCACCAATTCCCTCCGGCACAGGACCTCCTCTTCCTGTCTGACTCCCCTCTCCTACATCACGACGTACCACGCTTGAAATTGACAGTGTGGAGAATAACGTCAATGGTTTTTCCACCCGCGTAGCAAATGTTCTGCTGAATGCCAGAAAACCTACTACGCGAAGGTCCTACCAATATAAATGGCAAAGATTCTGTTCTTCCCTTGGTGATGATGCCCCTCGAGCCACCTCTGCAGGTCTCGAGAAAGTTTTCCAATTCCTCTTATCCATCGCTGACTCAGGACTTTCCCACTCATCGTTAAGAGTTTATTTGGCCGCCTTTTCAGCCTACCATGCTCAAGTTGACAGATGCACACTGTTTTCCCATCCGCTTTTAAAATGTTTTTTAAATGGTTTTAAATACTGGCTTTCAGGCATGACACACCATACTTGTCCTTTTTGCCAGACAACGTCTGCCTCGTACCTGACATCTCGTTCCTGCCAAAGGTAGTGTCAGGCAGGCAGAGGTTTTTCTCCCGGATTTCTTCCCGCCTCTGACATCCTCAGAGGACAGATGTTACACACCTTGGATGTGAAGCGCGTGCTCCTGTTCTACCGGAACAGAACCCGCCCAGCGAGACGGGACTCCCAACTGTTCGTCTCGTACGCACCAGCAAGGCTGGGGACTCGCATCACGGCTCAGCGCCTCTCAAGGTGGATTGCAGGTCTCATCCGCCTCTGCTACCTGATTGCCAAACAGCCATTGCCTGACCCGATAATAAGGGCCCATTCAACTTGAGCTGTTGCTGCTTCCACTGCCTTCCTCCAGGGAGTGCCCCTGACGGACATTTGCAAGCCGCTACATGGGCCACACCTAACACCTTCATCAGGCACTACACCCTAGACGTCCGCAAAAACTCTAATACCAACATGGGACGTTGCATTCTATCTTCAGCTACGCAGTAAGGACCTGCCAGCACCCTCCTCCAGGTAGGCCACTGCTTGCTAATCTCCCATGGGTATGAAGCACAGAGGCCACATCGAAGATAAACAGGTTGCTTACCTGTAACTGGTGATCTTTGAGTGGTCATCTGTGCATTCACACCACCCGCCCTCCTTCCCTGCTGCTGTCAGCTTCTACATTTTCAATAGGGGTTGATTTGCGGCGGTTTGAAGGAACTGGCGGGATGTCCGCGCCCTCCCCTCTGGGCATGCGCGGTGGGGTTCGTGAGCATGCCCAAGGTCTGGGCATGAAAATCCGTTAAAGAGCTTGCTACAATGCCGATCGATCCAGTGCGTGCGCACTAGATCCCATGGGTGTGAATGCACAGATGACCACTCGAAGATCACCAGTTACAGGTAAGCAACCTGTTTATACTGCTCCTTCTATTGGGGGTCCTGCTGGAGGTGCTCTCCATTAAGGTGGAGAGCAGGTTTTGTGCACATTGCAAACATGTTTCAAGTACATCATTTGTTTTTCTTTATAAGAATGAATGGCAGCTATTAACTTTGGGAGCAAGCGGAGGAATTAATTCAGGGAAGTGCCATCAAAGTGGAGGCTTAAATTTGTCTCTCCGCCCAGGTGATCTCAGCATCTGGAGTGAGGAATTGGTTTTCCCCTTTCTCAGCTGTATCCCAAACAGTAGCCTGTTTCCTTTGTCTCCAAGAACTCGGGTGGAAGCCACTGAGAATCAATCCAGCTCCTGTCTGTATAACACTCTCTTGGCTGCTTAGCTAGACAGAACATTGAGAATTGCCTTTTACAGAAGATCTTTTCATCATAGAAAGTCTTCCACACAAGATGGGGAGAGATCAGGGAGAAGCAGTGTCCACAGTCTATCAGAACAGTCCGAGACCAGCCAAGAGAAGGAATGGACAGAACCAGAATCGTCTGCTATCACCAAAATCAAATCCAAAAGGTTAGCAAAAATTTTCAGCCTGTGGAACGTGCTGGTAATAAGATTCCTCACTTGTGGAGCCAGCTACATTCAAAGTGAGGAAAGAAGGGTTGAAACCAGTGTTCCCTCTAAGCTGAGTTAGTGTGAGCTAACTCACAGTTTTTTAGCCTCCAGCTCACACGTTTTTGTCTTAGCTCAGGAAGGATGGCTCCAGAGCAAACTAATTTATGCAGTAGCCAGATCGCTTGCTCACGCCTTTAATGCCAGTCGCTCACAAAGTAGAATTCTTGCTCACAAGACTCCACAGCTTAGAGGGAACATTGGTTGAAACTAGATTATGGTTTGCAGATAGGAAGGCGATGTTTGGATTTTTTTTTTTCTCAGAAAAATTGCTAAAATCAGGGAGTCAAACCAAGGCTACTTCCAAATAAGAATTCTCAGTGTAGCTCTCATTGCAGCATCTACATGGCTGTTTTCCTGGCACTTTCCTTGCATCAGCACCCTCTTCCCTGCCACCTGAACTGGAAGCCTTTTAAAAAGAAAAATCAGGAATTGCTAACTCACTGTAGCCTTACAATGATCTATAGTTCCCAGCTCCCCTCCCCTTTTTTTTAAACTAAATCTTTAGCCCTTTTCATTGCAGAATTCTGAGGGGAAATGTGCAGCCTGGTCACCTTAAAAGATTTTACAGATTCATTGTGGTGGAAGCTTTCATGGACTACAGCTCACTTCTCCATGTTCATAAATATTCAAGACTTTTCAAATATATAATTATTATTTTCTTTTATGTTTTTATGTTTTTAATTTTTACAAAGAAAAGATGTACAATACATGAGTACAGTTATACATATGATATAGACAATTGTCTTACATAAATATAGACATAAGCATAGGCATGAACATAGACCGTCATTTATGATCATCTACTTTATCTAAAATAGCTGTTGAAATATTTAAAACAAAGATATTTTGAATTTGCAAATAAACCGGGAAGATATCTAGCACATTGTTTAAGAAAAGAAAGAGAGGGGGAAAAAGGATACCAGGGATTAGGAAAGGAAATCAAATATTCTATTCAGAACAAGAAATGTTGGAACAAATAAAAGCTTTTTCCCCAAACCTTTAAAAAGAAGAATTCATAGATGAAGAAGAAATGGAAAAATATATATTTGAGACACCATTCAAAAGGCTTACGTATGAGCACAGAAAAATATTAAACCAAGCAATAACACTACAAGAAATCAATTATGCTATAAAAAAACTTTTATATTTTTCAGGATTGGCTGCTCACATGGTTATATAAAGTTCCAACTAATGAAACAAGAAACTGATGGAAGAGGTTAGTTAACTTGTGTTTCTTGTCTTTAAACCATTGCAAATCAGATTTTTTTTTCAGATGGGTAGCCATGTTGATCTGCAGTAGAAGAGCAAGATTTGAGTCCTGTAGCTCCTTAAAGACCAACATTTCCAGAGTGTGAGCTTTCAAGAGTCAAAACCTCTTTTGGTATTTGACGAAGGCAACTTTGACTCTTGAAAGCTTATACCTCGGAAATCTTGGCCAGTCTTTAAAGTGCTACTAGATTTGAATCTTGCACACCAGATTGTGTAGTCACTTACATTAAGTTTTATTGAATGAGATTTTCCAGCAGGAAATTGAAACCAATTATTTTGTGTGTTTGCTGTAAGTTTAAATTTCTCACTTTTCCTTTCTTTCCTAAACCCTGTTCTTGAAGTGAATTTTAAATGCTTCTGCAGAAATCAGATTGCTGTTTGGCAATCCATAAGTATCTCTCTGTATTCACTGCTGATCAGTATAGCCAGTGCAACTCCCATAGAGGGTGTTCTTCACCCTAGAGACCCCTTCATTAGAAATTCTACAGTTTCATTATTTGTAAGGATAATCTGAGCCCATAATAGCAGAGGGCAAGGGAATGGTGAATGGTCTGAAAATCTTTTCCCCAGTTCTCCCCCTCCAAGATTTTGAGTCCTCCCAAGAGCCTGGCCATGCTAGTTCCCTTTCACTTGATTTTATTCTTCAGATGACTCTTAACATTATATGCCACCTTGTTCAGTCCTCTTCTGGGCCTTTTTAAAACACCCTTCTCCCTGAATTCTTTCCTTGGCTTTTCCTTCGTTTACAAAGCCAGATTTGTTACATACCCAAGAAGCCCCTCAAGTATGTAGACACGCCTGCTTGCTTCTGTTGCTTTTGTTAGTGGCACAAGCCTCCAGCATTTACTATTAAACACAGTATTTTGAGCTGCGAAGTTTGCTTCAGTTGAAGTGAAAACCTTTCTGAAGACAATCTGGATTTTGAGTGAAACTTTCCAACTCCTAGCAGACATACCGGTTCTCTGATAGAGCAGGCCGACAGTCCATTGTCCTTGATACGATACTTGCAACAAGAATTTAATTTCAAGTCCTTTATTAAAAATAAATTGATCTTCGACGTGGTCTCTGTGCTTCACACCAATGGGATCTAGTGCGCACGCACTGGATCGATCGGTGCTGTAGCAAGCTCTTTTAACGGATTTTCGCACCCAGTCCCTCGGGCATGCACAGGAACCCCACCGCGCATGCCCAGAGGGGTGGGTGCGGACATCCCGCCAGTTCCTTTTTTACCGCCGCGTTGGAAAGATCTCTTTTGTCGTCGGTCTGATTGGTTTGCTGTTCGCCTTTGCCTCACAGCTCTCAGCTCTTAGGAATTATTTCCGTTCTTTATTTTATCTCTTTTAGTAATTTGTTCTTTTGAAAACTTTTTTAAAAAACAAACTTTATTTTTTTCTGAGGGGAATTTACCTCAGGCCTTCGGGCCCCCCCCCCCCCCAACCGTTTTTCTCCACTTCTTATGGAGAAGAAGTGGGGAGTTTTCAATAGATGCAGACGTTGTGGTAGCAAACATGCTCCTCCCGACTGTCATACCCTCTGCATTTTTTGCCTTGGAGAGTCTCACAAGCCAGAGTTGTGTTGTCACTGCGCTCGATTCTCTAACCAAACGAGAAAGAACCGCGCTGCGCACCTTAAAGTGGCGCTGCTTGAATCGGCCCTTGCTCCTGCCTTAGCGATGGAAGAGAGACCGTCTATATCAACAGCTCTGGCATCGAGACCTGCCTCCGATGTTGACCACCCAATACCGAAGGCCTCGACATCGAAGACACGATTGTCCGCCTCTACACCGATCAAAAAGAAGGCTAAGGCAAGTACAGAGCATAAGTCCGTGAAGAAGGGCACCTCCAAGTCCCTTAAGGCAGTGAAGAAGGAGAAGGAAGCGGTGTCTGCACTGGGTGATGCCCCTATAGTGCCTCCCGCTCCAACGGCAGTATCGATATTGGAGGCCCAAGTCCCTCCACCAATACCAACCATCCATGTATTGGACTCCCCTTTCCACCAGATGGAGCCTCCTTACTCTGACATCGAAACGGTAGAGCTCCTAAGTCATCAGATGGATGCAGAGCATTCTCCATCTCCTTCTCCGTCGTCGACATCGACGGTATCGGAAGCTCCCGACATCGATCCACGTCGGCACCGGTATGCCTCATGTGACACGCAGCGTCACCCTCCTCGTCTGCTCACTCAATCTGTCGATATCGACGACCGACATTACAGGGACAATACTCACAGATGAGCTAGTCTCCCAGACATCCACGGTCCAGAAGCCGCTCCCCCAGAGTCTTCCTGCCTCCCCCACCGCCAATACCGTGGAATCAACGACAGTTGAGGTACTTCTACGGGGCTTACCCACCGTCCATGCCGTGGTTGACTCCAGCGGGCTATTCTGATTGGGATTGCTACTCGACCCACTCCGTTCATAGGTCGAGATCCCCACACAAGTTGAGACCTTCGGCATCTCTGTCGCGTCCTCCTATAGTCGATCCGTCCCACCATCCTCTGGAACCAAGTTGTCCACTTAATCCTCCGGTCACTCCAAACCCTGTCATTCCTGTTGTCCAACCGAAACCAGTACCCTCTCAACAGGACATTTCGGTCCACATGCAGGCGCAGGCAGTAAATGAAGCCTTCATTTCCACCTGGCCGAACAGCTTCAGCTGTTCGAGCTCCACCGTGGCTGGAGTGAGCTCCCGGCCCTATGTCCCAGCTCCCACCCACCCAGCGGCTCGAAAGCCCGTTAAAGGGCAAGTAGACAAATGGGTACCTGCTCTTAGAGTGGGGGGGCACCCATCCTCGTGGCGTGGCGGCGTGAGCAGCGGAGCAGCGGCAGTTGGCGAGTCGAGCTAGAGAGCGAAGGCTGGGCTGGAGCCGATTGGATAGAGGCCGGCTGCGGGAGCACGTGCTGACGTGTGCTTGGCCCAGGCCTGGGAGGAGTCGCGACGACCGAAGGAAGACCTGCACCAGGAAGATGTCATCGCCGGACTGGAAAAAGACTGCCCGCAGAAAGACCACAATAACGAAGTCTCCGCTTCAGGGTGCCTGTTAGGTTAGTCACTTCCCCATTGTATGTGTGTGTGGCCTTAGGTAGGAATTGTATCAAATGTATAATGTAAACCGCTCAGAGCCCTTAGGGGGTGAGCGGTATATAAATCGAAGGAAATAAATAAAAAACAAGACTCCTCTGTTTTTATGGAAGAGGACTCAGATACGGAGGCTTCTGAGGCTCATACCTCTCCAGACCATGCATCTCCCAGCCAAGATGTTGCGGAGGACTTACCTGTCTCTCCATCGGACAACCTTACCTCCTACACTGATTTAGTCAAGAGAATGGTCCACTCTTTAGGTCTCTCTGTCGTCCAACAACACCCACAGGCGACAGATTCTGTTTACAACATAGTTCAGCTCAATACCTCATCCACCTTGGCATTGCCCATGTCCTTAGTACTACTGCAGGCAGCAAAATCACCATGGCTAAAGTCTTCATCTGCTCCTGTGTCTACAAGGAAATTGGATCACATGTACAGAGTCCAAGAGTCGGATGCCGAATTCCTCTCCTCTCACCCACAGCCTAGCTCAATGGTGGTAACATCCTCCTCCAAATGTAAAAGAACCCATTCCACTCCTTCAGATAAGGAGGGTAAGAAATTGGATGCCTTTGGCAGGCGCTTCTACTCTACAGGAGCGTTAGGAGTCAAGGCCTCTAACTACCTGGCCTGTATGAACCGATATCAGTATACTCTCTGGGAACGGTTCTCTGAACTTCTCACCCATCTCCCAGACAACAAACTTCAGGCGGCCAGAGTCATCCAAAAAGTAGGCATGGTGTTGGCAAAACAACAGCTCAACACGACCAAACATGTCCTCGAAACATCTTCACGAATGATGGCTTCTGCAATAGCTCTCAGAAGACATTCCTGGCTCCGCAACACTACCCTCCCGTTAGACACTAGGTCTTATGTGGAAGACCTTCCCTTCGATGGCCAGGGTCTCTTTAATGCCACTACTGATTCTATTCTGCAGGAGTTGGATAAGAGTATAAAGGCATCTCGAGTTCTAGGAGTATCGTCCTCTGCAAGGCAACAATACCGTCCTTGCACCTGGTCAAGGTCCTGGCAGAGACGTACCCCAACTCATCAATCTCCAGATACATGATGGAGACCAAGAACGTTCTCTGGAGGCCAAAAACCTGCATTCCATAAACCAAAATTTGGCTCTGGACAACAAGCTTCCCGCACCAAGCAGTCCAAACCCTCCAAGCAGGGTTTTTGACTTCCCAGTCACCGAGTCAGCTCAAACCCGTCTGTCACCCTTCCTTCAAAATTGGCATCACATAACCTTGGACGAGTGGGTGCTGTCCATCTTGTCCCGGGGCTACAAAATTCAGTTCCAACAGAACCCCAATACTCCTGTCGTCGTATCCACGCCCCCTTCCCCACCTCTTCTCGAGGAGGTGTCCGTCCTTCTGCAGAAGGGAGCCATCGAACAGGTACCACCACACCTCCGAGGGATGGGGTTTTATTCCCGATACTTCACAGTCCCGAAGAGAGACGGAGGCGTTCGACTCATCTTAGACCTCAGGGAACTGAATCGTTTCGTGATCTACCACCGCTTCCGCATGGTGTCCCTACAACAGATCATGCCATTGCTCCGGAGACACGTCTGGATGGCCACCCTCAACCTCCAAGATGCATATTTCCACATCACTATCCATCCCTTCCACCGCCAATACCTACGCTTTGCGATTGGTCAACAGCACTATCAGTATACGGCCCTTCCATTCGGCCTATCCAGCGCCCCAAGGGTCTTCGCAAAAACTATGATTGTGGTTGCAGCCTTCCCCCGTCTCAGGGGTATCTCCATCTACCCATACATAGACGATTGGCTTCTGGTAGCACCTGCTAGGAACGCCCTGGTCTCCAATGTCACAGAGACTCTAGCACTATTGGAGAATCTGGGCCTCCGAGTCAGTTGACAAAAGTCCCAATTGTGTCCGGTCCAGCGCATACAGTACATCGGCGCAATACTGGATTCTCAGACATGCATGGCTTACCTGCCCCACGACAGGGCAACAGATATCATCTCCTTAGCCACAGTCGTCCATACCCAAACCTCTGTCACTGCCTTCCAAGTTCAGTGGCTACTTGGCCTGATGGCTGCAACAATGTCAGTTCTCATCTTTGCAAGACTAAAAATGCGCCCTTTACAACTCTGGTTCATTTGCAATTACGACCTGTTGAAAAATGCACACACTGTCGTCCTATCCCCTCCTCACAACATACAGGACTCTTTACTTTGGTGGACTGTCCCTTTGAATATCCTCCAGGGAGCGACCATCCACCCTCCATCACCCGAGGTCACCATTACGACGGATGCTTCCCTGACAGGATGGGGGGCACACTCCATGGGCCTCTCGGTTGGAGACAAATGGGATGCACGGGTGAGGAAGCATCACATAAACTTCCTAGAACTGCTGGCTATACGACATGCAGTAGCCAGCTTCCTACCGTTGATCAAAGGAAAATGTGTCACGGTCCTCACGGACAACACCACAGCGCTTTCCTACGTCAACAGGCAGGGAGGCACAGTGTCCCTTCACCTATGCAACCTTGCCATCCAATTGTGGGACTTATGCATAGCCAACAATGTATTCCTTGTGGCCACTCACTTTCCCGGTCATATGAACGTGCAAGCAGACCATCTAAGCCGAGTGGGACTCAGCCTCCACGGGTGGGGGATGAACCCAACATACCTCCTCTCACTCTTCCACAAGTGGGGAGTTCCCCAAGTCGACATCTTTGCCACACGAAACAACAAAAAGTGTCCTCTGTTCTGCAGTCGAGGAGGCAAAGACCCACAATCTCTGGGAGACGGCCTCCTTTACCCTTGGTCTACGGGACTCCTTTACCTGTTCCCCCCCTTACCTCTGCTTCTGAAAGTGGTCCACAAGATTCTCAACTATGCCGCGGACTGTATCTTACTAACTCCATGGTGGCCAAGACAACCTTGGTTTTCAGCAGTCCTCGAGGTATCACAGTCCTCGAGGTATACCATCAATTCCCTCCAGCTCCGGACCTCCTCCTCCTCTCCGACTTCCCCGTCCTACATCACAACATACCACAACTGAAATTGATGGCATGGAGGATAATGACATCGGCTTCTCCGCCCGTGTAAGGAATGTCCTGTTAAATTCCAGGAAACCCACTACGCAGAGGTCCTGCGATTATAAATGGCGTAGGTTCTGTTCTTCGCTTGGAGATGACGCCCCTCGAGCCATCTCTGTGGGTCTCGAACGAGTCTTCCAATTCCTCCTCACCCTAGCTGACTCGGGACTTTCCCATTCATCGTTACGAGTTTATTTGGCCGCTCTTTCGGCCTACCATGTTCCAGTTGATGGATGCACTTTGTTTTCTCATCCGATTTCCAAATGGTTTTTAAAAGGTTTGTTACACCTCTACCCTCCTGTCAAGGCTCCAGTTGTTGCTTGGGACCTTCCCTTCGTTCTCCGCCAGCTTATGCGGAAGCCATTTGAGCCGCTTGCAACATGCGATCTCAAACTCCTGGCATGGAAAACAGCCTTTTTAATTGCCATTACCTCGGCTATGCGAGTGGGAGAACTGTTGGCCTTCCGCCATGATACCCCTTTCCTGTCATTCCTGCCAGACGGAGTCTGCCTCATCCCGGACATCTCCTTCCTGCCGAAGGTGGTGTCAGAGTTCCACCTGCAGGCAGAGGTCTTCCTCCCTAACTTCTTCCTAAATCCAACATCAGCGGAAGAAAAGTTATTACACACTTTAGATGTGAAACGCACACTTGGATTTCTACCCAGGCATTTTGTGCCATTGCTTTGTTGGTGCATCCCACCTGAAACATTTCTGTAGTGGTTCAGCAAATCGTAGGACCCAGCCATTATTCTTAAAGTTTATTTTCTTTTAATGGCCATTGGATGAACTCTTTAGTATTCTTCAACCCAGGGATCAGAAACCCGTTTCAGTTAAAGAGCCAAATGATGTCAATGTTCAGAGTAAGTGAACAACAGAAAGCTGGTATAAAAGAACCCATTTGCATAACTTAAGATATATAACTTAATATTACTGACAACCAATGTGCTGATTAATGATCCTTAAAGTTTCTTCATCCCAAACACTGGTTGTTGTGAGTCTTTTATTAGACAGCGGCACTCACAAGTTTTCTCAAGATGTAATATGTACAGAAGCACCCTGCACAATTCTTGTAGTACACTGGGATAAATCTGCACAATTCCCACTTGTACTCCTGGCAACTGTTCCCCTCTGTCATCTCCGTTTCTGTAAGCCATCACTAAGAAGCCCCATAAAAATCTAAGCCTGCTATTCCTTTCACATACTGGTTACTCTAGCATGTCACCTAGAAAAAGAAGAGTGTGCCATAGAGTTGCAATGAAGTCATGGCGACCCCATCCACAGGCCATTCCAGACAAGCAACAAGCAGAGGTGGTCTGCCATTGCCTGTGTTTGCATAACAACCCCTTTCTTCCATCCAAGTACTGACTGTGGTTGACCCTGCTTAGCTCCCAAGCTTTGCTGAGCCCCAGGCTAAACTGGGCTATCCGGGCTACCAGCATTCAACCTACCCCTCTAGTATACCTTAACTTAAAAGTTTAATTTTTTTTTTAAGAGCCATATTTGATTCTGTACTAAGCCACATTTGATCCCAGAGCTATAGGGTGCAGACCCTTGCTTTTAAACCTTTTCAAGGTAGTGGAAACAGCACTAGACACAGAGCTTCTCAAGCAGTAAGTTCTAGTTGTCCCTTGTTGCCACTAGGTGTCACCATAAACCTTGCCAAAAATTGTACTGGGAAGGGAGGACCCAGTTGTTTGGATCGCCTTCTATGCTGTGAGCCGTGTCCTGATGGAGGAGGAGGAACAGCAAATGTAATTAGTCAGTGTTGTTAGCCAAGGAAATGTTGCTATGCCACGTTCATCAGTGGCTCTGCTGTTTGATGTATCATGCAGATCCCTGCCGCACCGTGACATAGCAATAACCAAATGATTTCATACGTGGTGCGTAGGGGGCGGGGACAGAGACAGGAAGGAAGGGACGGTTCCCCCTCCCCAGTGCCTTGATTGTTTGACAAATGGAGAGTGATACTAACATCTGGAAGGAACTGCCAGCCTCCCTGACCTTGGAGTCTTTCCCCCCTGGGACGTGGCCGGTGCCTGTCATTAACTGGCATGTAGAGTACTCTTAGCAAGCTGGGAACAGCCTGTAAGCTGGAATGGTGCCATTAATTCCCAACCGAAGATGTGGTTACCCAACCTCCTCCACCCTGGCAAGAGAAAGCTGGCAACCCCTCCCGTGTTAGCATCAGGACCTCTCTTCCCTAAGAGCAGCTGACAGCCGAGGGATTTCTTTTCTTTCCCCCCTTCCCCTTTTTTGTGGTGGGGGGAGGAGGGGAGGGATGCTCCAAGCCCAGCCGGCCAGGGAATAAAGTACCTGCATTTTTCACACAAAAAACCCCAACAAGGGACTGACTCGTCTTGCTTCCTTCCCCCACAGACACAGCGTTTGCTCTGCAGCAGGCCCTCCACCAGTCTGTCTTCATGCCGTCCCTTTCCACAAACCCGACCCACCGCCTCCATCTCTGCTGGGAGCAACACTGCAAACTGCTGCCGGAGGTCTCAGGCCTTACTGCCAAGAACGTGGCCAAATGGAGCGTGGAAGAGGTAAGTGGGGCTTGCTGGTTCCCCTTCTCCTTCTGACTCATTAGGCAGTATTTTTTAATACAGTGGCAGTGATTTTATTTCATTTTAATCTGTCTGCTTTACAGTAGCATCTGGTTCTGGACTGTAGCAGTCCAGCTGAAAGTTTCACCCAGGACCCAGACAAGACATGCATGTTTTGATTCTTCTGTTTCCAGCCATGACATTTTTTTAAAAAACTGGCTTTTACCCTGTTTGGGGCCTTTGCTGACAATAGCTTTTTTCCTGTGTGCATGCCCTCTCTCTCTCCTCCCCCCTCCCCCAGTCTCTCTCTTTTGCTGCTGCTGACTCACTTTTACTCGATGATTGTCTTGCGCATGCTTGCATGGCCATGTCACAAAACATCCCCACAGTGTGACATGATTGCTGGTGGGCACACTCATTCTGTCAGAACTATGTTGTTGTTTTTTAACAGTGGAAGATCATGCCATGCTTTGGCACAACACAGGACACTGCCCCTGCAGTAAGGGGTTAAGTGACACAGCACATATCTGGTGTATGATGCACGTCAGTCTCTGTGAGTTGCTTGTGGTGGTAGCAAATGCTGCACTGCCAGATTCAAAAACAGCAGAGAGGGGTTTTTTGTGTTGTCAGGGCATGGGGCTGAGTAAAAAGTCTTTTGGGTCTGATTTTCACTTGTCCTTGCTTTGGAAGCTTCATTTGTTTTGTTTTGTAATTTTCTTTATTATCAGAATTACTTTTTTTCTTTTTATGCTTGTAATCTTTGAAAAGTTTAACCATCAGAGTTTGACAGTTTAAAATGTTAGTATGTACTGCTTTGCTTTGAAATGTCAAAAGGGTTTTGTTGTGATAGCGGTTATTTATGCAGGATTGTGTGTTTCAAAACAAACATCCCAGAAAGTTGGGATCTATTCCTGTCCTGTCCAGCTTTCCTTCTGTCTTTCTGTCATTAGCAAATCATACTGCACAAAAGGTTTGTGGGGGTGATAAAGGGACATATTTATGTTTTTAAAAACCATTAGTTCAGTTTATATTAGCCAACCAAAGAAGGTTTGAACCCCGTCTAGCCACAAGATATAAGGCATTAACGGTGCCAACCTAAGCAGAGTTACAACTTTCTAAGTCCATTGAAGTCAGCGAGCTTAGAGGGTGTAGCTCTGCCTTGGACAGCTCTGTAAAACATGACGCTACAGTCAGATACCATCATTTTGCAAGTCAGCTGCAGGAAATCTCCACATTCTCTCCTAAGCTGCTGTGTATGGGTAGCAATCTGGAGAGTCTAAATGTATTCAGTTATTTGACAATCAGATGTAAAAAATGTAAATTTTATTAATAGCACCAAATCCCCTGACATTTGTTGCTAACTTTCCAAGGAACAAATAGATGGATGTGTGGATGATGAACCTAAGTAAGAAAAAGGCCCTTTCCTTGTACGTTAAACTCCTTTTAAATCACAGCACCCAGAACTTCATTCTGTTCCTTTTTTTCAAGAGGGGGAAATCATTACAGAATGTAACACAATTCTGCCCTAAGTTGCTGTATCTCTGGATAAGGGAGCATATAACTTTTTGAAAGAAATACAGCACAGCAGCTGCTCATGTGAGCAATGTAAATATAAATTCACAGAATTTATTCTTTCTTAGGCACATGACAAGAATTTAATAATATAGAATTGGTGACACATTCATAAGAACATAAGACGAGCCCTGCTGGATCAGACCAGTGGTCCATCTAGTCCAGCGTCCTGTCTCAGACAGTAATCAACCAGTTCCTCTGGACAGCCAACAGCGGGGCATAGAGGCCAAGGCCTTCCACTGATGCTGCCTCCTGGCTCTGGGATTTAGAGGTTTAGTGCCTCTGAACGTGGAGGCTCCCCTCAGTCACCATGGCTACGCTCTCTGTGTAAAGTAGTATTTCCTTTTGTCTGCCCTGAACCTACTGTCCATAAGCTTCATTGGATGCCCTCAAGTTCTAATATTTTGAGAGAAGGGGGAAAAATATCTTTGTCAACTCTCTCCACTCTGTGCATAATTTTATAGGCCTCTATCATATCCCCCCCCCCTTAGTCGTCTCTTTTCTAAACTCCCAGACTCTTCAGCCTTTCCTCATAGGGAGGGTGCTCCAACCTCCTAATCATCTTTGTTGCCCTTCTCTGTATTTTTTCCAGCTCTGTGATGTCTTTTTTTTTTTTTTGAGATACAGTGACCACAGCTGTACACAGTATTCCAAATGAGGCCACACCATAGATCTATACAGGGGCATTACAATATCAGCTGTTTTATTCTCAGTCCTTTTCCTAATAATCCCTATAATACTTTAAATAACTGGTCTGAAGATTGCTAATGGTGGTCCGTCTGACCACAATTGCTGCTTTCACCCAGTTAAATTCTTTCTTCAAATTTTGCTCGTTATTGTGCAGGACAAAATAAACTAACACTGCAGTTGTAAGCTGCTTCTCCAGCTTTTGAAGAAAGTGGCCTTGAAAGGATTTAACTCTGCCTAGGATTGTGTGCGCCTTGGTGTTTAGTCATGCCGGCCACATGACCACAGAAACATCTTCAAACAGCGCTGGCTCTTCGGCTTTGAAATGGTGATGAGCACCGCAACCCTAGAGTCAGACTTGACTGGCTTTCGTGCAAGGGAACCTTTACCTTTTACTTTAGGATTGTACTGTAGATCCAAGAGCAGGCTCTCTTTTCTCCCACCCACCAGCTGTTCTTCAGCATCTGAAGAGTACCTTACATATCTTAAGAGAAGACTTCCTGCACAGAGCTTTCTAACCAATCAGAGTAGGATGAGAAGTGGTTTTGCTTTGTTTCACATCTACTTTTCTGAAAGCTGTATGCCTGGCTCTTTCATCTGAGTAAACATGTGTTTTCTCAGATGAAAGTGCCACTGAGTTCAGTAAGGCTTGCTTCCAAGTAAGAGCCAAGGGCTGCAGTTACGTGCCCATTCTTATTTGGATCCCAAATATTTGTCATTGTGCGTTATCTGTTAGAGTTGAGCTCAGTTCCCTTTTTATTCAGATGGTGGAAGGTCAGATGGGCTGTGCTCAGGGCTTTTTTCTGGGGGAACCTGCCAGAACAGAGTTCCAGAACCTCTTTGTCAAGATTCTTTTTTAAAATATTTAAAAGTTTGTGAGTTTTCAGTATACAGATTGAAAACTTCAATTCTCTCTTGAGAGTTTTAAAAAAAACACCCTGTGCAGCGTTGTTTAGGGCAGAGGAAGGAATTTATCCTAGTTTTCCTCTGCTGTTGCCCTGACTACCCAAATCATCTAGGGTATTCAGATGATGGGGAAGAAACTTTAAATAGAGTGTGACTATTAGTTAAAAGTGTTTTTCACTCCCCTGTCCATTCCCACATCTTTCAAGGCCACTAACACAATTATTAATGAATAGATATCAAAAACCAAAGTACAAACCCATGAGGGGTTTCGAGGTGCCATACGGGAGATTGTTAACAAGTCCCTCACGGACGGACGGTTCCCTGAGGCACTCAAGGAAGCGATGGTCCGCCCTCTCCTGAAAAAACCACCTTCAGACCCGGCCGAATTGGCCAACTATCGGCCGGTGTCTAATTTGCCCTATTTGGGAAAATTGATCGAGAGGGCGGTGGCGACACAGCTTCAGGGCTTTCTGGATGACGCTTCTGTCCTGGATCCGCTCCAGTCCGGCTTTCGCCCTGGTCATGGGACGGAGACGGCGCTGGTTGCCCTTACTGACGACCTCCGGAGGCATCTGGATCGAGGCGGGGTGGCGGCACTGGTGCTGTTAGATCTGTCGGCTGCATTTGATACAGTCGACCACCAGTTGTTGACCCACCGCCTCGCCGACGTGGGGATACAGGGGCTCGCCCTTCAATGGCTTGCCTCTTTTCTCCAAGGTCGGGGACAGAGAGTGGTAATAGGGGAACAGCAGTCCCAGAGGCACCCACTTGAATGTGGTGTGCCTCAGGGGGCAGTGCTTTCCCCGATGCTTTTTAACATCTATATGCGCCCTCTCGCCCAGATTGCCAGGAGGTATGGGCTGGGTTGTCATCAGTACGCAGATGACACCCAGCTCTATCTGATGTTGGGCGGCCAGTCGGGCTCCGACCCAGAAGATCTGAACCAGGGATTACAGGCTGTGGCTGGGTGGCTCAGGCTGAGCCGGTTGAAACTAAACCCAGCGAAGACGGAGGTCCTGGGCCTGAGTCGGAACGGTTTGGGGTTGGGGCTCCCTCTCCCGACCTTCGATGGGGTGCCTTTGGTGCCTGCGTCGGAGGTTAGGAGTTTGGGAGTGCTCCTGGATTCCTCTTTAACGATGGAAGCCCAGGTAGCGGCCACTGCCAGATCTGCATTTTACCATCTGAGGCAGGCTCGGCAGTTGGCTCCCTTCCTCGACCGCGACGACCTGGCTACAGTGATCCATGCGACGGTCACCTCAAGGCTAGACTACTGTAACGCTCTCTACATGGGGCTGCCTTTGTTGCAGACCCGGAAGCTGCAGCTGGTGCAGAATGCGGCGGCTAGGCTGCTGATGGGCCTCCCCAGGTGGGAGCACATCAAGCCTGGGTTGAAGGCGCTGCACTGGCTGCCAATAGCATACCGAGTCCGCTTCAAAGTGCTGGTACTTACCTTTAAAGCCCTATATGGCCTGGGTCCGACCTACCTGAGGGACCGCCTTTCCCCGTACATACCCCCAAGAGCACTTCGGTCGGGGACCCAGAACCGGTTGGTGATTCCGGGGCCCCGAGAAGTAAAGTTTGCTGCTACAAGGGCGAGATCTTTTTCAGTGGTGGCCCCTACCTGGTGGAACGAGCTCCTGGAGGAGATCAGGGCCCTGCGGGACCTTATGCAGTTCCGCAGGGCCTGTAAGACGGAGCTCTTCCACCAGGCTTTCACGTAGGGGCCGCCACTACCACTACCATCATTGCCACCACTACCATCAACGGTGGCAATTCCATCGAGATCGAAAATCGCCCTGGTCAACCTACGGCAAGAGAATTGCGCTGTAATAAGAGCAGCGGGCTGGCTTGAACCACCTACTTGACAGTGGCGCCCAATGGGACTGCTGGAAGATATTATTATAACAACTGAGACCATCTTGATAATTGCAAGCACTTTATTGTGGATAGTAATGTTGAAGCACTTTATTGTTATTTATTGTGATTAGTATTATTGTCATTTATGATTTTACTGTTACTGGGTTTTATGCCGGGCCTGTGCCCCTTGTAAGCCGCCCTGAGCCCGTGTGCAGGGAGGGCGGGGTAAAAATGTTTAAATTTTTTTTAAAAAATAATAAATAAATATGTGCCATCAAGTCACGACTGATGGCGACTCCAGCAAGGGGCTTTCAAGGCAAGTGAGAAGCAGAGGTGGTTTACCATTGCCTTCCTCTGCAGGGTCTTCCTTGGTGATCTCATCAAGCAAGTACCAACCATAGTTAGCTTCCAAAATCTGACACGATCAGGCTATACCATGCCATCTTCCCTCCCAGCAATACAACAGTTGGAACTAACATGAAATGACATAAGTACATCAAATAGAGAACAAAACCAATGGCTGAACAAGGTCAAAGGTGTAATGAATTATCCACATCTTTTTTAAGAAATATATTTATTGGATTTTTATGCATAATGACATACACCCCTCACCACCCCAACACAAAAACCAAAGTAGACATACACAGACACTATAACTATTTCCTCAACACATCACAGTGATCATCCAGCTTGGTTATAAATTGGTGAAAAAAATTCTCACAATTCCAATACTAACCAACTAAAATTTCACATTACGTAGCTCAAATTCCTCCTAAATTCATCTAACCAAGTAGTTGTAAACTTCCATATATATTTTACTACTACTATTACTCAGTCTTCCTATTCATAAGACATTATAATTAATTCAAAAATCACCAACTAAT
This sequence comes from Gekko japonicus, assembly GCF_001447785.1. NCBI lineage: Eukaryota > Metazoa > Chordata > Lepidosauria > Squamata > Gekkonidae > Gekko > Gekko japonicus. The sequence continues at coordinate 81,846 of NW_015174284.1, read as the reverse complement.
TTTCTGTTTGGGTCAACGAATAAAGTTCATTCTAATTTTAAAGGGGGGTTATACATTCAATTAAAATATTCAAATATCAATCACCTACAATATTTAACTTACTCACTCATTATAACAAAACAAGTAGAATAGCATATCTTAAACAGTACAAATCCCATTAATACTTCTATTATATTACTACTAAAAATTGCCTCACAATAATTCCCCTTCTCAATTAATTTACCAATAATAAAAAATATGAACAAAATTTAACATATCTGAAATTATATTTTTACAGTCATCCACTTCTTTCTTACAGATACCTATATATAAATGTTACCTACATCTCAATATCAAGCTCAGGTTTGCCCCTGAAAGCTATATCATTTTAACTTCTCTTTCTCCATAAGAGTATCTAGCAGCGGAGAAGCTATTGGCATGCAACTAGTGAAATGCATCCCATTACAATAACACCGCATTTCATTTCCTTTTTACATCAGCCATTTATATCAAACAAGCAAATTACACATTAGGCATAACTTTTTGTATCTTTTTCTTCCCCCATCCCTCCATAGCCTTTTTCCTCTTATCATTCTCCTCTAGATGTCGTAAATCCTTGTATTCCTGTTGTTCAATTTCCAACTTGAATTTTCCATGCTCCCTTAAGACCAGCTTTAGTCTTTTAAACACCTTACGCTTCTTTACTCCTTCCGTCATTTTTTCCCCCTGTTGGTTTCCTCTTTTTTCTCTGAAAAGGCTTAACCAGATGTTTTTTTGTCACTCCTGGTTGCAGCTTTTTTTGTTCCTCCAATGAGCTGTTAGAAATATCATCCTCCTTAGTCTCATCCTTTGTGAGCAGAGGCTGAGTAACAGGTAACTCTCTCTCCTGGTTAAGTTCCTGCACTTCCTCCAGCCTCTGTGTTGATTGTAATTGGTCTTTATTATCTTTCACCTCCAGAAACAGAGACTGGTGTCTCCTCAATACATTCTCACATGCTGATTTAAATGCTTTCCCCACTTCTATCAAAATTTTCCGAAGTTTTTCTACAGTCAAATCACCAACTTTTATATCCTGGTCTTTCTCCTCGTTAAGATCCAGCGACTCCATTTCTTCATTCCAACATTTCAACATGCATAAACTTTAAATAAGCACATTCATCGGTTTCCCCATGGTCTTTGTTTTTTAACTTTCTTTTAATACGCTATACACCCAGCTCTTGAGAAATAACAATTCTTTCAACAGAAATAGTAATAGTAACTGTCTCTTACCCCCCATCCAGCTTCATCACTTTCTGTTCCCAAATATATTTTTGCGGCCATTGCTTTTTCTTCAAAAGGGGAATATCCACGGGGGTTATAATCATCAATCTTTCTCCGTTTCAACTTGTCTACATAGAATAAACTCTTCACTGTGATGTGTCAAATCTAATTCAAAAGTAAATATTTTAAAAACGGCTGGCCGCTGTTATGCAAGAACATGGCGACCATGTCCCTGTTCTTCAAACGCTCCCGCTTCAAGGCAAAGCCTGTCTCACCCCCGTCCAGGAAACCAAGCGGAGCCCACCTGGAACCCAGGGGGGCTCCAAAAAGAATGTAAGAGAATCGGGCGGCTCAGGAGCTCCCGGGTGCCGCCCATTACAGCGCCGTACCGGAACCGTGACTCCAATTATCCACATCTTAATCTGACACACAAACTCTTGTGAAGTTCTGTATGAGTGGAGAAGAGAACATGGAGCATGGAGATTCAAGGAAATACGTGACAGTGAAATTGCTGAGACCATAATAGTACTATCTGAGGAAGCTATCCTAAGCAGGTCTACACCAAAGTAAGTCCCATTTTATTCAATGGAGCTGACTCCCAGGAAAGTGTTCTTTGGATTGCAGCCAGTAAAATGGGTTCCATTGTGGAAGCTCTCACCTTCTGTCCACTTTCAGATGTCTCAAGGAAGAAGGAGGGCTTCTAGTATCCTGGCCCCACTGCTGGACCTCCTGATGGCACCTGGTATTTTTGGCCACTGTGTAACAGAGTGTTGGACTGGATGGGCCATTGGCCTGATCCAACATTGGCTTCTCTTATGTTCTTACGTTCTCTTAAGGAGAATTGGAAAATGTAAAGCTTAGCCATCAGCCTTAGAGGAGGATATAACAAGGACAGAACTCAGTTGCTTATGAAACTAGAGTTGGTATGTTGAGATGCTCATAAATGCCTTAAACTAGAAGAGGACTTCTAATATTATTTGAGTGGTACACGGGCAAAATCAAGGAGGCTGTCTTTAATTTTCACAGCTTGCCATAGCAACATGCCTTCATTTGCTAGGAAGAACATAAAATGATCTGTTAGCCACTCAAGACCTCAAGCAGAGGCTTGCTCCCAGTAATCTTTTCCCTCTAGTGAGAACTGTCATTTTTTTTTGGTTTTTTGCCCCCCCCCCCCCCGCATTTCTCAAAAGCTTCTTACCCTGTTTCCCAAATGTTAGTTGAAGAGAGGCTGAGTTTATCACGAAATGTATTAAAGTATGACAGTTCTTAACTCCCAATCACTAATCCCCCGGGAGATATTAATACAGGGGTGGGAAGCCTGTCCAAAGCTCTTATTGAAGATGGCTGCAAAATGTCAGAGCATCCCAAATCCTACTTTGGTTTGAGCTATTAAGGAAACTCTTTGTGATTACTAATGAATAGCATTTGAGCACTTTTCTGGGTGGATTTAGAGATTTCCCTCCTCCCCTCTCTGTTACCGGCACCATCTGTACTGGAGTGGGATATGTGTGTTGTTGTTTTTAAATGCCCAAAGTATGGTTTTTCACCTTACAGTC
>NW_015174284.1:69687-78989 GCF_001447785.1 Gekko japonicus | reverse complement strand
TCTTAGCCATAGTAATCTGAATCTGCTCTTGCCCCTGCCCTCAGCTGTTTACATGGAAGGGCTTCAGCTCTGTCCCCATTCTGTATCTCCGTGTCCTGTGTTATGAGGATCAGTTATACAAGGAGAACTAGGACCATTTTTGATATATTAATCACACACATCTGCAATATTATTAACATGAACAGATCAATGTGAGTTGGCAGGACTCAGGATGAGACCCACTTCCTTGGGAGGGTTTGGCTCTTGTATAACAGCAATGTGAGGGTAAAGAAAATAAATCTGGAAGGATCTTGTCCAAGGAGAGCCAAGAGAGGAATTTAAATAGGCTAAGTTGAGAATGGGCAGAATGCATTTCTTGCAGCTTGCATCAAGACATTAGATAACCAAGAGTTCTTAAAAGAGGAAATTGTTTGTGGCAGTGTCGCTTGTAACTATTTGTGCTTTGATACTGGAAATAGGAATGTCACATCTATACAAAGTCGAATTATTCCCTTTAGGGAACACCAGATTATTACTGAGCTGCTTGTTTTCCTGGAGACGTTAAAGTGAAGAGTTGCAGAGGAATTTGTGCTCCCCCCCCTTTGCCTCTTAATGGCCTTAGATAGTTTAACATTATGAAAATTATTCCTGCTACTTTTCAGATTGGGGATGGACTTGTGTGGTTTCCCTGTTGTTGCTGCAGCTGCCAAAACAATGCAACAGCAATGGGGCTTCCATGTGACATGTTTCCCTGCAGTCACCCTCTCTCTCTCCCCCAGTAGGGGGGCTTTTTTTTCAATCTGCAATTAACATATCTATATAACATTATAGCGCTCTCTCTGTTGGGTTCTTTGAATTCCCAACTTTCATTTTTAAAAGTTAAGTCTCCAGTCCATTTCATTGTGGAGATATAAAAGGAAAGGCATGTGTGCAACCAAAAGACTTGCTTTCTAAAAATTGACCCTGGGAATTCGGAGAACCTGATAGACACATTGTGATAACATTATAACAATTGGTTGATTTCCAATTACTGTTTTTAAAAGCTGCCATAGGGAACTGTAGCAGGAAAAATGGTGCTGATACGTACGTAACTAGGAAGATGTGGACATTCCTGTCCATATGGGTGCGCACGTACACGCCCTTTTCTCTGCAGTCTTTACCAAAACATCACAGCAAAGAAGGCTTGGCAAAGAGCACAGGAAAGATGGGGGAAACCTGGGAGGTGGATGGAAACACTGCAGTGTGATGTTAAGGGGTTGGGGGGACTTGCTTCCCAGTAATATCCAAGCTGGGGCAAACAACCCATGTGTTTGCCAAATTCTTTCTCTTGTTTTTAAATTCATCATGCCGATGTTTCTTCTTGGGCTACAGCCAGCTCAATTCACTGTGCTGCCCCAAGCGCCTGTATTGCATGATCCAAGATGTGTGCCTCTTTATTGCAAGAGGTCTAGGAGCATATCTGTGGGGCTGCCTTGCTGGTGCCCCCAAGCAATTGCATGAACAACTTGTAGTTGTGCTTGCCCTGTTTGGTTATTCTCAAGATTTCTCTCTTCCCTCGTTATTGCTACTGTTCTTGTTTCTGTTCTGACATCGCACCATGGACAACAGCAGTTTCCTGCAGTGACCGAACTGACAAATTGTAATTCACAACCAACCAGCAATCTGAAACCATGATTTAAAGTCCGTTTGCAAGCCATGCTTTGCGCTAACTATAGATCTGGCACGATTTCTGAATTAAAAAACATAGGCAGTGCCTTTGTTCTGCCTCCCAAGGCCACTACATGAAAATGGGCATGGGGGATGTCTAAGCCCTGCTTTGCCTTCATGTTTGGAAGTCCATATTCTGGTTTGGGATCTGAACTTCAAAAACGAACAACTTAATGCTTACAATGTTTTGTTCAAATGAATAAAAATGTATTAGCAAAGCAGGAGGACACATCTGGCTCTCAGAAAGTGCTTTCGTTGACAGGTCACCAGTTGTCTCTTTAACCTTTCCCCATTTTGCTTGCAATACTTGTTTAGGTGGCCGGCTTTGTCCAGCGTTTGCCAGGTTGCAAGGACCAGGCTGCATTGTTCCGACAAGAGGTAAGTGAGCCTGGTCTGTGTACATCAAAAGGTCTTGCTGTTTCTAAAGGCAGACAGGACAGCCTGTAGAGCTTTATGTACTTTTCCCTTAAAAATTTTTAAAATAAAATCTATGCACCATATAAGGTACATTCTTCTCAAAGAAAAGCAAAAATGCTGCATTTATTATGCAAATTATGCACGTCTGACATTTTTGTGTTTCTGGGAATATATGTGTTTGTAGTACTTACGATAGGCAAGGAATTATATAGGACACACAGACAATCCACAGGGACGTGAGAGGTCACTTCATTTCCCTGATATCTCCTTCCCCACACTATTCCGTCTTTCTCTCCTCCTGCCAGCCCCCATAGCCTCTTCCCTTTCCCTGCTTCCTTCTCTGCTTCCTAACTCAGCACCAGCCTTTCTTTTATCTGCTCCCCCCACCTCCCCTTCTTCAGCTTTATTATATATTTACTTCATTTATACATCCCACTTTTCTCCCCAGTGGTGATCCCAGTGCACCTTACATCACTTTCCTCTCCTCCATTTTATTGTCACCCCAATCCTGTGAGGTACATAAGGCTGATACGTTATTTAGTTACAATGTCCCACTTTCAGTGGGGAAATCATTCCAGTCCTTATGGGGTTCACCATTCCCACCTTACAGAATATTCCTCCTCCTGCTGTTTATCGCCCTGATACTGGACGTTGTCTTCACAGCTTTCCATCCTTCACTTCCCCTCTCCCGGGGTGGTTCCTTCCTGTACCAACTAGTAATATGTCAGAATTCCCCTTTCTAACCTCCCCCAGATATTGTTTTCCATACACTTCCATTTCTTTTCTACCAAAAACAAATCAAAGCAGCCACAACTTGCACAGCCAAATCAGTGACGTTTATTACTTACACTACATTTATCAATATACTGGGTGCCAAAACAGAGCCATACAAGCCACTGTTTGATTCAACTGGATCAATTTACTTACCATTAAAATAATTAAAAGCTTTGAATCCAAAGTAAGGTAGCCAAATACTGAGGCCTTCCATTGGTGCCCAAGGCAATCTAGACAGCAGTTTCTTTTTTCAAACAAACCATAATCTAAGATGGCTACAACCCCCTTTGGCCCCCAGTGGGCTTTTCTTCTCATGGACTGTGAACCCCCATTTGTCTAGGGATTTGTGGATTCTCTTGTTTGCACATTTTCCTCCAGTTCCTTCTAGTATTTTATCAAAAGCTAAGATTACTGTTATGTGTAAGACCTCTGGACAACTTTTAAATCTTGCTAATGCTGCAGTCTCTTTGGGGAGACCATTTGATACCTGCAGGGTCACTCTTTAACCCCATAGTGTTTCTTGATACAAACCAAGGGTGTGCCCCACTACCCTGGTTATCCAGCTGCTATTAGGGTTCATGCTAACAGCCATTTTTCCAGTAGTTTGCAATGGTAACACATATTTTCATTCTACAAGAGTAAAAGACTGCTCTTACGCTGCCAGTTAACGTCAGTGGTAGGTGACAATGTTCCCTCTAAGCCGTGGAGTCTTGTGAGCAAAAATTCTACTTTTTGAGCTACTGGCATTAAAACTGTGAGCAAGCAAGTTGGCTACTACATAAATTAGTTTGCTCTGGAGCCATCCTTCCTGAGCTGAGACAAAAATGTGTGAGCTGGAGGCTAAAAAATGGTGAGCTATCTCACACTAACTCAGCTTAGAGGGAACACTGGTAGGTGACCCGCACAGTCATCTGCAATTTAATTCTCTTTGGCAGCTTCAGTTCCTGTAAACCCACAGCAGTTATTGCTGTCTGTGGAAACAAATTGGGGGGAAATTCAGTGTGTGAATTTTTCCTTGCGAAGGAAAACATTGGTGATGGAAAGTGCTGTCAAGTCGCAGCCAACTTATGGTGCCCCTATAAGGGTTTTTAGGGGAACAGACCAACAGAAGTGGTTTGCCATTGCCTGACTCTGCGTAGCAACTCTAGACTTCCTCGGTGGTCTCCCATCCAAGTGCTAACGAGGGCCATCCCCAAGATGTGATGAGACTTGGACTAGCCTGGGCCATCCAGGGCAGGGCAGGAAAAACAATTCACTGGTAATATTTTCCATGGTGTTAATGGCCCTGGGGGTCATGTATAATCCCTAGCTGCACCTTCCACTTTGGGTTTAAATTATGATGGTGCTGCCTATTTCTGCTTCCCATGACCTGTTACGTTATGGCCCTGTTATCTGCAGTAAATCTTTGGGAACTAGCCAGTGTACACATAAAGAATGGATTTATTTTTAATAAATAGCAGCTGTACCATGCAAGGGTTAAAAGTGAAGGAATGCTTATTGGTATTGGTTTTTAAAATTCTGCAAAGCAGGGATTGGTTGCACTTCTGACCCACTGGCTCCTGCTTGAAATGCTAAAAACCTTATTTTCACATTTCTAACTTTCTCTAAAAGGGGGAAAGATCTATACTAAAAGGTCTCTCTTATAGCTCGATTCTGATATTTGAGGCAGCACTAAAAGTTTCCTCCATTTTATGCTCACAACAACCTTGTGAGGATGAATGGCCCAAGTTCTCCCAGCAAGCCTCTTTGGCAGAGTGGAAGTTTGAACCTGAATGTCCCAGATCCTAGTCCAACACTCTTAACCACACTGGCTCTTAAGTACAATTTCACTGCCATTTTATCTTTAGGCCTCAGTGTGCTTCTAGACACAGTGACTCCTGTATTTATCCCTCAGAGATTCCAGATAAAGGCTGCTAGGCCCTAGATTCCCTTCCTGGCATGAGACAGTTACATTTCTCATCCAAGCTAAGCTAGGCTGAAATTAAGCCAATTTTAAGACCCCTCTGGCTAGGATAAGGCTTTGGGTGACAGAACTGCTGAACTCTGCTATAACACTCCATTAGCAGCAATTGAGCTGCCCAAATGTATTGTATTTAGGTAAGTAATGATAGGGAGTGGGTGGCTATGCTTTAATTTTCATTTTATTTACTAAATGGCCGTAGTTGAAAAGAGAATAAATTTGTGCAAAGTATGATAAAAGAAAGCCAAGTAGATTAAACAGAACTGCTAGTAAACCATAGCTAGGGAGTGATGCCAGCATCTTAGGACCATGTTCAGATGAGGTCTCTGCAACTCCATGCCTTGGTAGTTCATCGAATGGAAAGGTGTGAAAGGCCACACGTCAGAATCCAAACAGTTTCTGTATTGTTGTCTCTTATTGACATGAAGGTTAGTATTTGGAAGTTGTTTACAGTCATTCCGGTTCACAATCCAAAACCAAACCACAGTCCATGTAACACCTTTTATTTGGACCAACCAAAATGATGCAAAACAATTTGTGGAGAACACCCAGACTGAGAAAGAGCTGTGGAGAACTCAGAAGCTTGCACACTGTTCACTGTCATTTTGGTTCGTGCTAATAAAATGTATTACATAGACTGTGGTTAGTGTTTGGTCATCAATTTCCCCCCACCTTCTTTGGAGCATATAAAGTGTTTCAGCAGCCTGAAGGCTTTGCCAGTGTCCTTTCCCTTCAAAGACTCTTCCTTGTGTCCTTTTCTTAGGTCCTCATCTTACCTTCAGTCACACAGTGAGGAGATTCTTGTGCTGTGGTGGCAGCTGTTGCAAAAGTGTTGTCTTTAAAATCTGCATGACTAGTTAAATCTCCAGTGGCCGATGAGAAGCCTTGCTAGGTGAAAGCCCTGCCTGACCCTGGCCACTTTCTAAAAACACTTGGCCAGTGTGCTGTAGTGGTTAAGAGCGGCAGACTCTAATCTGGAGAACCGAGTTTGATTCCCCATTCCTCCTCCGCATGCAGCCTGCTGAGTGGCCTTGGGCCCATCACAGTTCTCTCAGAACTCTCTCAGAGAAAAGCAGGGTATAAAAACCAACAGGAGTCTCCATGGTGCCCATGGGCACCACATTGAGGATCCCTGTTTTAGAAGGCTTCCCTGGATTGTGGGGGGAGGGGGGAATCCTTGCAAACAGAATTGGGGGGGGGGGCTTTTCCCACTGTTGAGCTCGTTTCCTGTTTACATTGAGGGTTTTTTTTAAACAACTTTCCTCCATATACAGTCTGAAGTTGTACTGTCTATTCTACCACCTCAGAATCCTGCTGCCTCTTTCTTCTACCTGTGTGAACCAGGCTGCAGTTCCAGAAAACAAGGAATAGTGAGGTTGTGACCTGCCAAAGGACACTGTGAACTCTTGAATGGATATAGAACTTCTGGCTTTGAGGTCAAAGCCTTTTATGCATAGCTGTACAGCCTGGTTAAATGGGTACCCTACTTAGCTAATTCCTAGAGTTCACCATGCCTATTAAACATATTTGCATAAGCTGTCGTTTTGGGGACACTAAGCACTTGACCTTAAATATGTCAAGCGGCAATGGAACTACTCTGTATTGTATAGTACATTGGAAACAAATTCTAGTATGAATATTTTATATTCATATTTTATAAGTTTGCATATAATCTGTCATCCTCACTAGTCCTCTTCAATTAAGACTTGTGACTTCTTCAGCATCCCTGCCTGGTAAAGCAGAGGCAGACAAAATGTCCTTCGGGAATGACCGGTCACTCTCCAAGCCATTAAAAGCTCTCTATCCCATCCTGTCTGCTGCTGTATTCATTTCACTGTACTATTCCTCCTCCTTCATGCAGTTTCAGTGCCAAGGCTATGAAAAGGCTGGGCGGGGTCTCTCTCTCTCTCTCTCCTCACTGCTCACTTCTTCAGATATCTGTGCTGTTTTCTGCTGCTACAGACAGACTAACATAGCTACCCATCGATGTATTTGGATTCTCTGCTCAGAATTCAGTCCCTTTCTTACTGGACACAAACCAGACCTCTTTTAAAAAGTTTTACTCCATAAATTTCATAGATCAGTCAAAACATCCAATGTGGCATGACCATATCCATACAAAAAGGAGAAGTTAAAACTATAAATAATCAAAAATTGTAAAAAGCGCTCAGTGAGAAAGGAGAAGCAAGACAAGACCAATCATCCATAAAGCTTCTTCTTAAATAACAGTATTCTAGAATTAAATTAAAAATGTAAATGTTAAAGGGGAAACTAGTTCACATGCAACAATATTACCTTTCTCCCCGTACCTGAGACCATTATATAATTTCCGGTTGATACTGTAACTTCCAGTAGTCTGTTCACCATTAATCTGTACAGTCAAAATTTCTGATCATAACAGTGAGTAAAGGGCATGTAATTGTATTTTATCTTAAAACTTGTTGCAGTGCTTTACAGATAATACCCACTTCTCAGTAAGTTTGTAATTATTTATTGTTTTACAGAAGGAGGCCACTCACAAAAGGTCCATGGCATATTAAGCAAGGGCTCTGGTGTCATGGTCGAACCACCTCCTTTGCATGCAAAGAAAGTTGCTGGTTCAATCCCAGGTGTTCCCAGTCAAGCCAGGCAGCAGGCATTAGAGAAAGACCTTTCTTTGCCTGAAGCCTGGGAGAGCCACCCCAGTCGGTGAACAGTGCCAAGCTTAAACAGGCCAGTGATCCGATGTGGCACAGAGCAGTTTCATACAGGCCCTAATTGAAAGTGAAATGGTGTGGTGGGAGCTTTTAGCAGGTGTAGCTGATTGTGTTGCCAGTTCTCAGCCTTAAGTCCTTCTGTCCCGCCTGTTAATTGTAAGGCCACAGAAGCCATCTGTCATTCATCACAATTACTTTATTTCCCTTTTCTCACACTCCAGCAAATCGATGGCGAAGCCTTCCTTCTCCTAAACCAATCAGACATTGTTAAGATCCTGAGCATCAAGCTGGGGCCCGCACTGAAAATATACAATGCCATCCTGATGTTCAAGACAGCCGAAGAAGCGTGAGACAGATCCCCCCTGACCCGGCTGGGGCACGAGGTCAGACGTTCGTGCAGGAGAAGAAAGAGAGCATCCATCCGCCCCCCCACAACCAAATCTGAATAGGCTGGGACCTTGGAAAGGCAGTGGGGCCTTAATTGTATTTCAGACTGACTTGGGTAGAATCTGCTGAAAGGATCCCGAAGAAGAAGAGGAATCCCTTCTGCCACTTGGAATGAATGCAGTGGCTTCCCTTCTAGGAAGAGATTATTAATTTTTTTTTCTAATTGAATTTTGGATATGGTTATATTGATCTTTTGTGAAGATCTTGAAGACACCTCCAGTTATAAGAGGAATCCCAGGTATTGCTATTGATGGGGAGCCGATCTCGATCAAGCAAACTGACTTTCCTGTTGACAGTGCCTACAAAAAGAAAGTCCAAGCTGTCTCCAGAGTCCTTGATGTCTTCTGTCCACACAGAGCCTTGAGAGGGGGGGGGGGGGGGGGGTTTAGTAGAACAGAGAGAGTCTTCAAAGCAGTGTTGTTTGGTTCCTAGTACTGGGAAATTTAGGCATTTCTGTTCTTCCCAGGCTAGTTTGAAACCTTTCTTTTTCAGCTATCCAAATACCGGCATTTAATTTTGTTGTTGTTGTTTTATAAGTCCAGCAGTGTTTGCTTGGGGAGGAAAGGGGTCCACATGAAGTCCATCTCCATGTATGGTGATTGTGCAGTTTATCGTATTGCATTGTTTAAGTGCACAGTTAATAAAGATCACAGGAGAGGGCTCATCAGAAGGCAGGCCCATCATTTGAGTGATGGGGTTCTTTCGAATGAACTGTACAAAACATACTGGGGAGCCCTGATAAAAGAAGGGGGCTGTTTTTAAAAAATGCCTGTATGATGAATGCATTCAGCACTCTCTCTCTCCCTCCCTTTCCTGCCCCTCTCTTTTCTTGCCAAGAAATCTTACTTGGAAAAAGATCCAGTGGCTTTAGAAGCATTGCAGGTTTTTATACACATAGCTGGCTTATCCGCTGACGTATTGCATGCAGTTTGCATCTCTTCTCCGCTAAGCTTGCAGTCTCTTAACCATGGCTGCCCTGCTTCTTTTCTGTTTGTTTCAGTGAGGCATGCATGCAAGGCTGACTCCCACCTTCTTAAAACAAGTGGATGCCCTGAAGCACCATTATTCTTTGAGCCAGATGCACAGAAGTCTCCGTGCCTATTGCTGAAAGCAATGGAAGAGTTTGGGCCCCAAATGGGCCTATAGTCTTTTCAGTCTTTGACTATTTGCCCATCTCACTGTGCAGAAGATCCGTTACCCAGATCTCCTGCACAGTACGATGGGCAAATACTTTATTGCAAGAGGGGTTTTTTTGCTTCGTTTACTGAAATGGATAAGACTTTTGGATGGGGAAGGGGGATACAGGATGAGGTTTCTGCCCA
>NW_015174284.1:62257-69653 GCF_001447785.1 Gekko japonicus | reverse complement strand
AGTCAGTTTTGTCCATTGCTGTTTTTTCTGTGACCGCTAATGGCCAAGTCTGTAGTTGTTGTGCTGACTCATATGTAGGAGCCGACACTAGAACAGAGGCAAACAATTGTATGTCTCCAAAGAAAACTATACTGTCACTTAGGATGCAGATAGCAGGCATGTATTCTTTCCCTTCAGACATGGAGAATCTTCTGAACTCCACCACACAACACTTGCTGACTCTCTCTCTTCCGCATGCAAATCAGGGTGACCACTCATATGTTTCCTTGTTGTACTGCAGTCTCTTGGGCCAATAGTGTCTTCTCCAGCCCCAAATCAAACTAAACGTTCTAATTCATTTGGAGGGTTGGTTGTGTAAAGCCAGTCTACTTGAGAGCGCTTGACTAGGATTGGAGAGATGTGGGTTCAAATCCTGATTCGGCCACAAAGTTCACTGGGAGACTGTCTTGGGACAGTCGCACACTCCATTTCATCTCCCTCACAGGATCTTTGTGAGGATAAAAATGGAGAGAGGAGACTCATGTCTTCTCCTGAGCTCCTAGAAGGATGGAAGGAAGGGATAGGAATGTAAAAGATGGACTTGAGAGAGGGTGAAAAGGTTCTTCTGGAAGCTTCTCCGGTGTCCATTTTCTTTATCGCTGGCAGAAGTGTGAGTTGACACACAGCACATAGCTCCTTTTCACAGTGGTGAGTGGTGGCCTGTTTTAATTCATAAACCTCATAGACAATTGCGTGACATGTTCACTTGTGAAAGGTAGCTTCTGGATAGATCTGTTTCATGTCCCTCACCTTCCCCCCCCCCTCGTGTCTCCATATAAGTCACCATAAGTCAAGATGACCCAAAACTCTGAAATCAGTATACAATCCAGGCTGCTGAATTTGAACGGTATTAACTAAGTCTGCAGAACCAATGCATCTCATAGCCTTCTATTTTTGTATAAGAAGTTAAGGAGTTTAAAGCCTCCTGCACAGAAGTGCCATTGCTGATTTGAGGCCAGTAGAGAGAATCTCTCTTTGTAACCGGGAGCGGCCACTGACAACGGGATGCTTACATAAAGAGCATCAAATTATATGGGTCAGATACATATTTTTAAAAATACATTTCTCATGAGGTAAGGGAGGATAATTGCCAAAGGGCATATTCAGCATACTTTTCTCTGCAAGGTGGAACAGCCAACACATTCCCATGGAAATAAAGTTGGTTAAACAGTGAACTCTGCATATTTGCAAAGGGCAACCACTAGTAGCACATTCATATGCTAACATAACTCAGGATTTCTCTTTGCAAGACAGATTGCTTCCAAGGAGGTGTTGTGGAAGAGGTTTTGTACACCAGCTCTCAGGGCATCTTCTACAGTGTAGTTATACACAAGTGGAAATGTGGTATGCCTGGCAGAAAAATGAAATAATCTGCCATGTTTCTCTTAAACTGCTCTCCTGAAGCAGTCCTGGGTCAGTGACTGTAATGCAAGGGAAAGGCAGCTTGATATCCTTGGTTCAGCTCCATATATAGCTGGGTACGGATACTTGAAGTTGTAGATAATGGGGAAGTTATCTCGATGGGCTATTCATGGTTTATTTTCTGTAGGACATGGGGGACATGTTCATCCACCGAAAGGCAGCTGCCAGGCCCGGCCCACTGCCACAACCCGCCTTTTTTCCATGGAGGTCATGGCTTGATGGGTCTCTGGTGTGAACTGTGGCCATACAGAGAGGGGAGAGGGGGTTTAACCCTTCCGTCTCCATACAGCTTCCCTAATCATAACTGGCACCCCACACTGTTTTTAGTCATTTAAAGGCAAAAAAAACATTGGGCACCCATCTTTTGCCCTCCTTTTTTCTTTCAGAGCTATAACAGTGGGATTGGTTTCCAAACCAAAGTCCCGCACAGCTTTAAGAGATGTTGGAAAGATGTGATCAAACATCACATAAGAAAAGCCTCGCTGGTTCAGACCAGTGGTCTATCCAGTCCAGCATCCCATTTCACATTACCAGTTTATTCCAGAAGACCAAAAATGGCATAGAAGCCAAGGCCTTCCCCTGCTGTTGCCTCCTGGCACTGGTATTCAGATATTTACTGCCTCTGATCATGGAGGTTCATTTAAATCAAAATGGCTAGTAGCCACTGATAGACCTTTCCTGCATGAATTTATCTAATCCCTTTTTAAAGCCATCTATGATGGTAGACCATAACTACACCAAGTAGTTCCCTTTTTCTCCCCTGAATCTATTACCTTTCAGTTTCATCGGATGCCTTTGAATGCTAGAGGTTGGGGAGAGGGAGAAAAAGTTCTCTCTCTCCACTCTCTGCCTTATGCATAATTCTATAGACCTCTATCATGTCCAATGCTCCCTCTAAGCTGTGGAGTCTTGTGAGCAAAAATTCTACTTTGTGAGCTATAGGCATTAAAGCTGTGAGCGAGCGATTTGGCTGCTGCATAAATTAGTTTGCTCTGGAGCCATCCTTCCTGAGCGAAGACAAAAATCTCTGAGCTGGAGGCTAAAAAACTGTGAGCTAGCTCACACTAACTCAGCTTAGAGGGAACACTGATTATGTCCCCCCTCTGTCATCTGTTTTTCCAAACTGAAAAGTCCCATTCTTTTTAGCCTTTCATCATAGGAAAAGTGTTCCAATCCCATGTCTCATTCAGTTTGACCCTGAACCTAAATGTACAAAAACTCTGTATTTAAAAGAGAAAGTATTTTTAAAACAATTAAAAATTAAAGATTCATGAAAACAGAAGTCAGAATCTTGGTATAAAATTTCACCAACTCAGAGAACAACTGCCACATCTGGAACCTCTCAGGCAAGTAGCAGAGGAAACAAAATTGGTTTCAACATGGGGACAGCCTTCTGAGGTTTTCACATAGGTACTGTGGCCGATGATACCGCACAGCACCAATGAGGCTTCCCTGTGGCAGGTTCCCCCACCATTTCCCCACCCCCCAGTCTCTGGGAGCAGCCATCTCCTCCCCCGTACCACGGAGGCTTTTTCATTTTCTTTTTAAATCAGCACTTAAATATCAATGTGTGAATAAGGTTCTCTTAATTTCCAACTGAAATATACTGGGTTCAGACGCGTAGAGTGATTAGCTCATGTTTATTAAGTGGTTTCAGCTTAACTCTAAGACAAACTTGCAGGGTTGGAGCCCTGCTTATATTTGTACCACACACCCCACTGTTTACAAGATATTGTTAAGCAATTGGCTATTACTAGGATCCGGGTCAATCTATTGGTTCATTCTACGATCCTAGCTTTCTATTGTTATGCGTTCAAAGCCCTGTTTTGCATGTCCGTTGCAAGTTCGGTTCCATCGCAGTACATAACACCAGCTTTCTTTTAAAAGTCTGTAGCCCCCTCTGTTTTGCAGATGCCTTTCTCCTAATAGTTCACATTTTCCTACCACATGAAAGCCATTTTCCCTGACCTCTGCCTCTGTGGTGGCCATTTACCCCACCATTGTTAAAATGCTCAATTAGATATCATTATAGCAATATAACATTACAACAACATGTATATCAGGTTTTCTGAATACCCAGCTTTCATTTTTTTTAAATGAAGGGAGGAAAGTATCTAGCCCTTTGTATCATTGCAGAGATACAAGATATCACAGTGCCAATGTTTAAAAAGCCCTGGGTGGCGGGGGGGGGGGAGTAAATGGCCACTGCAGGGTCAGGGAAAGTAGCAACCATATACCATGATACTGTGGGAAACTCATTTCCCAACAGCATTGAAGCAGGGACAGACAGCCCATGTGGAAATGGCCAAAGCACACGTGTCACTGAGCAAGTTATAAATCTAGCTGGGGTGTGGGCAGAGGAGAGAAACCGAGTTGGATCTTCTTCGTGGTCTCTGTACATTACACCCATGGGGTTATGTGTCTGTGCGGATCCAAATCGGTGGTATACAAAGCTCACTATGGGATTTTCACACCTCCCTCCCAGGCATGCGCAGGAACCGAACTGCGCATGCTCAAAGAGGCAAGGCACAGACATCCCGCCAGTTCTCTTCTGACCGCCGCACTGTTAACAGCTTGTTTCTGCTGGTCAGTGAAGAAGTAGTTTCTCTCACGAGGGATTTCTGAATCTGTTTTTCTTGTTTTTCGTTTTTTCTTTAAAGACTTTATTAAAAAAATTGAGGGTCGCCATTACCTAACAGCTCCCCCCCCCCCCGAGGTAAATTTTCTTCGCCTCACCTGAGGGCTCCTTTCTTTTTGTGCCCTTCTGTATTTTTACAGCCAAAAAGTAGGGGTGTTTTAAATGGTGTGTCAGCTGCTGCAGTAAACTTGCCCCCCGTGACAGCCACACATTTTGTATCCTCTGCCTTGGAGAAACCCTCGTCCGGAGACTTGTCACCATTGCTCGAAGTTCCCCAATCAGACCCGTAGAAACAGGGCCATGAGACTTCAGGTGGCACTTTGGGAGTCCTCATTGGCTCCGTTGCCAGGGAAAAGTTGTCTGCTGCGCCTCTGTCGACATCAGACGACACTTCGACATTGGTCCCACTGCACCATTGTAAATCAGCATCGCACGTGGGACCGTCTTTGTCCAAACGCTCGGCTACGAACGAGGCTTCCTCCACATCAACGCTGGCTAAGAAGAAGAAGAGGGTTAAGCACAATACAGAGAAGTCTCTGAAGTCTTCTCTTAAAAAGACCGCACATAAGTCTCACGATCTGAGCGGCATTGGCGTGCAAATGGGCTCTGCATTACCCCCTCCTAAGCGGGTGCAACCCAATGTCGATAACCCTCCTGCACCAGAGCCGCCTGTGATGCAACAACTACCTACAATTGAGGTGCTGGACTCGCCAATTCAGCAGCTGAACCCCCAGTATCGGAGGTCTCTATGGACATTAGACCCATTTCAATTTCGCCCTCCACAAAAAAAAAAAAAAAATTCGCCCTCCGGAGTCGGTGAGGTCATCCCACACAGATCTCTGAGAGATCGTTCTCCATCTGCATCATCCTGGGCTAGTGATCGATCTAGACCAGACTCTTGTTACCATCGTCCTTGATCTACCTCCCTTCGGCATGCGGAGCATCAATATCGATCGGAGGAGTGTTCTGAGTATGGTCATTCTAGATCTAGGCTCTCCTATTTTCCCAGGTGGGAGTTAAGACCGCACTCCCCAACCTACTTTGAACCCCCTGTCCCGCCTCCATGGGACCATCGGCAGCACATGCCTTATTGGTTCAGTTCATATCCAGTCTCAACATCAATCACATGGCTGACCATGGGTCACGTTGTTCACGTTCTCCCCAACGTAAATCCAAACCTCCCGCATCTCTCTCCAAATCTCCAGAAGAACCTCATCGCCCGCCCTCTTCTTTTCCGTGCCGCCCCTGCTTTACCATCACAGACCACACCGATATCGGGCATGACTACCCGAAGGGCTGACGTGTCCTTGTGTTGGGTCCCAAGCATAAAAAACAACTCCACATTGCAAAGCAAGTAAGGTTTATTTCAAAGCGTTGGTGTAACCAGAACAGGACATTGTTAGGAATAACTACAGGTAACCAGGGAAGGCATAATAAAGACATTCGAACCAGGGAAGGACCAATGGGTCCAATTCCCGCTGGCGGGAATAGACCATACAGTTCGCGCCCAATGCATGGGAACGCAACCGTTCTGAAATGTCAACACAGGTTCAGTTCACATGCAAGATACCCAAAACATTCTAGGCAAAGCTCTCCCCCTACACCCAGCTGCACGACCTTGGCAAGTTCAGCGGACTACATAACATAACATACTGAAGGTGGAAGGAAGAAGGGGGAGGGCTGAAGGGAACTACACAGGAACCGGAATGACAATGGCAGCTAGCTGACACCTTGCTACTGACACCGGGGTCACCTTCCAGATCCTCCAACTCAGATTCCAGTGCTGAGGACTCGGATGGGCCCAGTTCAACAGGGGGTCCTTCACCCAAGCCTATGGTGTCTGATGACCTTCCGATCTTCCCTTCAGAAGACCTTTCTTCATACGGAGATTTGGTCAAAAGGATGGCACATTCCTTAGGACTGTTGATAGTCCAACCCCAACTGTCGGTGTCGGATGCTGTCTGCGATGTCGTGCAACTCGACACCTCCACAGCAGTCACCCTCCCCATGTCAACCGTCCTTCTCCAGGCAGTAAAGGCTCCAAGGGATAAACCATCCTCTATCCCTGTCTCTTCCAGGAGGCTAGATCATATGTATAAGGTCCAGGAGACGGAGGCTGAATTTCTCCATGTCCATCCTAAACCCAATTCCATGGTCGTGTCCTCTTCCACTAAGAGTAAACGTACCCTTGCTATACCTTCTGATAAGGAGGGAACAAAAGTTGGATTCATTCGGCCGACGTTTTTATTCAGCTGGAGCTCTAGAAATTAAGACGTCCAATTATATCACTTGCATGGGCTGTTATGAGTACTCGCTCTGGGGGCGCTTTACTGATCTCTTGACCTCAGTACCCAAGGACAAACGTCAAGAGACCAGGAAGCTGCAGAAGGAAGGGTTGTTACTTTCTAAGCAGATCATCAATTCTTCCAAACATGCCTTGGACACGTTTTCCAAGACGATGTCTTCCGCAGTCGCCCTCCGTAGGCACTCCTGGCTTAGAACCACCGCACTTCCTGCTGCCACTAGGGCATACATAGAGGACTTACCTTTTGATGGACAAGGTCTCTTTCATGCTTTGACAGATTTGGCCCTACAAGACATAGACAAGAGCATTAAAGCGTCTCGGTCGTTGGGGGTCTCTGGTCCTTCTAAGCCTTTCAGACCCCGCTGTTGGTCACGTTACAACTCTAAGTGCCAGTACACTAAACCGTCACCAGAGGGAGGCTATAGGCCATGTCAGTTCCCTTCTGGGATTAGACAGCACTATCAATCTAGGCAATTGTACTGTTGTGTCTTCACCGTATCTAAATACATGTTAAGCTTGAAACCTCAGCCAGGATTCTAATCTGTAACAATACCATTGGCTGAAGCATTGTTGTAACCAATCAAATGTAAGAGAACTGTGCTGGAGGGAACTGTATTGATTTATTTATTTTATTTATTTATTATTCACATTTTTATCCCGCCCTCCCCAGAGGCTCAGGGCGGCTAACAGGGCATATCGCCAAATAAAATAGAAAACAGTACAAAATTTTTAAAATACATCAGCATTAAAACAATATTAGTGCTCCTCTCAGTTAAATTCCAATTTACAATTTCTAAAAAAAGGATGGCCGCCCCCTAGACGTCCCGTTCTCACCCATGATGCAGCGGTTGTGGGGCATTGATGATACATGCCCCACATCATGATGTCCATATATAGGGCATGGATGGTAAACTCATGCGTTGGTGGTGCATTAGTGGTGGTGGTGGCGGCTCCTATTCAAAAGCCTGGCGGAAGAGCTCCGTCTTGCAGGC
>NW_015174284.1:49892-56722 GCF_001447785.1 Gekko japonicus | reverse complement strand
CGCAGGAGCAGGATGATAGAAACCAAGCCGGGTGCAACAGGGAAAGGATATGTACACAGAGGTCACAGAAAACAGAATGGCAGCTTGCTGACACCACCTCATAGGCCTTCATAAACGTTCTATAAGATGCTCTTGATGCCTCGTCGCGAGCGCGACGCCACCGTCTCTCTAGTCGTCTCAGTTCTCACTTCAGCTGACGCAACTCCTGGGTATACCAGGGTGCCTGCCTCACACGAGTCCGGAGAGGATGCCTGGGAGCAATCTCGTCAATGGCCGCGGAGAGCCGGTCATGCCAGCCCTCCACTAGCTCATCCAACGAGCTGCCAGGGGGCTGTGGCTCCCGCAACGCCATCTGAAGCCTCATAGGTTCCATTTGGCCTCACGGGCGAGCAAAAATCCACTCACCGCCTAAGCGGGGTCGGGGTGGCACATTCAGACGAGCCTTCAGGGCCTGGTGGTCCAACCATGGTACCGCAGTTGCAGTAATCCGGTCCACCATTACCCCAGCAGCGAAGATCAGGTCGAGCGTGTGATCGGCCCGATGCGTGGGGGCCGTGATGACCTGAGAGAGTCCCATTGCCACCATGGACGACACTAGGTCCGCAGCCCGGCTGGAGGTCGCGTCCTCGGCATGGACGTTGAAATCACCCACGACCAACAGCTGAGGGTGCTCCAACGCCCAGCCTGATACGGCCTCCAGCAGGGACAGCAGGCTATTGGCCGGTGCGCTAGGCGGTCGGTACACCACCCAAATTGCCAAACTCTCCTCAGCCTCCAGCATCGCTCCGACACACTCAATGCCCACGATCTCCACGGCCGGGAGCGCCCTGAAGGAGAAAGCCTCCCGAATGAAGATAGCCACTCCTCCCCCCTGCCCCTTTGTCCGTGATTGGTGGAGGACCAAGAAGCCAGGTGGAGCAAGCTGGGCCAGGGCTACGGTTTCCCCCTCCCTGACCCAGGTCTTGGTCACGCATGCCAGGTCAGCTTGTTGGTCCATCACAAAGTCCCGAAGGACAGCAGCTTTGTTGTTAATCGACCTGGCATTGCACAACACCAATGACGGAGAGGGGTACTCCATCACAGCCCCACTGCCAGTTACCCTTGGGATGGGTCTCAGGCTGGAAGGGTGCCGAGCCGTTCTGTTTCTCCGCGTCCTTCCCTTGCAACACTGCCTAGACCCACCGCTATACTTCCCCCTCCCCAAGAGCACCGGAATCACATGACCAGGTATTTCCATCCCTAGGCGATCTCCGCTACGCTTCAGATCGCCCACGTCTTGCAAGTTGGGCAAGTGAGACAGGCTAAAATACAATTTCTCTATTCAGCAATAACTAACCACTAACTACCTTCTGCTAGCAAGTATTACAGTGCTACACTAATAAAAATTCCACACCAATTTCCCTGACCAGGTTCGCAGTAAACCGCGCTCCTTGGCCAGGATCAACAGTAAAGGAAACTTCCCTACCTAGTTCCCTAACACTACAAACTCACTCCCTTGCAGCACTCAACCTTCCTTGGATTGGATGTTATCTATGAATGATGATTGGATGTTAGCTATGAAAGGGCATGGCTACCCCAGCCTGGGAGAGTTTAAAAGGAGCTATGCTCCACTGTATATTATGGTGTGTCGTCAGATGTTGTGTGATCTTGGAAGTTCTCATTCTATAATAAAGCTGAATCACTTCTTACTTACTTTGTTGTTGAGTTGCATACTTAACAGGTACAGCTCTGGACAGCAACATATCAGACCGAAACCACCCAAACATGGCAAACAGGGCCTTTGACTTCTGCCTGTCTATCTCTTCCGACCCTACCCGCCTCCATCCTTATCTACATGCCTAGATCGCCATTACGTCGAACCAGTGGGTCTTTTGCATCTTGACCACTGGCTGTTCCATCAAATTTCTGGAACTCCCACCTCTCCCGGTAGTCATCACCACGCCCCCATTGTCATTCCTCCGCGAAGAAGTTGCCACGCTTCTATCAAAGGGTGCCATAGAACCTGTGCCTCTAGACCACCAGGGCCTCGGTTTCTATTCCCGGTACTTCATTGTACCTAAAAGGGATGGCGAGCAGAGGCCGATCTTAGACCTTCACAACCTCAACACCTATATACGATACCGGAAATTCAAGATGACATCTCTACTAGTCATTCTACCTCTCCTGTCCAAGGGTTGCTGGATGGCCATTTTCGACCTTGAGGATGCCTATCTCATACAGCATGTATCCCAAGCCCTCAATGTCCGTTGCCTCGGTCTCCGGGTCAACCACAAAAAGTCTCAGCTGGTTCTGTCTCAGAGAGTGTAGTTCACAGGGGCAATACTTGACTTCAGGGAAGGCAAAAATTTCCTGCCCCAGGACAGAGCCTTCACTCTAGCCGCCCTTGCAGAACAGGTTCGGCTACACGACATGTCATCTGCTTTCCACATTCACCACCTTCTGGGCCTCATGGCAGCTACGACTGCAGTCCTTCACTTCACAAGACTGTGAATGCGCCCAGTTCAGCTCCAGTTCCTAAGGCACTTCAAGCCCCTACGAATGAGCCAGTCAGTTCGTCTCTCTCCATCACAGGAAGCATGCAACTCCCTGCTCTGGTGGACACTGGCAGACAACCTGATACGGGGTGTCCCTTTCCATCCCCTCACTCCTGGTCTCACCCTCACAACTGATGACTCACTGTGGGGATGGGGAGCCCACCTCAACGGCCTCTCTGTAAGTCACAGGTGGGATGCCTTGACTTCTACAAATCACATCAATTTTGGGACTTCTGGCAATCAAGCTAGCCCTCCAATGTTTTCAGCCCCTTCTCACGGGGAAATGCATGTCTGTGTTGACCAACAATACAACAGCCCTCTCTTACATCAACAGACAGGGTGGAACGGTCTCCCACAGTCTATGCCGCCTGGCTCTGGACCTTTGAGCCTGGTGCATACCTCTGCACATTTTTCCCATTGCCTCACACATCGCTGGCAATACCAATGTGCATGCAGACCTACTCAGCAGGGGTCTCTCTCAGCATCATGACTGAGAGCTGAACTGGACTTACATACGTCCCATATTCCAAAGCTGGGGCACGCCTCACGTCGACATGTTCGCCATCCAGCCAGTTTGGTGTAGTGGTTAAGTGTACGGACTCTAATCTAACCGGGTTTGATTCCCCACTCCTCCACTTGCACCTGCTGATGTGACCTTGGGTCAGTCACAAGCTCTGGCACAGCTGTCCTTGAAAAAGAGCAGTTTGTGTTAGAGTTCTCTCAGCCCCACCCACCTCACAGGGTGTCTGTTGTGGGGAGGGGAAGGGAAAGGAGTTTGTAAGCCGCTCTGAGACACCTTTGGGTAGTGAAGGGCGGGGTATAAATCCAATCTCTTCTTCCTCTCTCTACAATGCAAAGTGTGGCCTATTCTGCTGTAGAGGGGCGCGGGATCCCAGGACCTTGGGAGATGGGCTCGTTTACCCTTGGAGCAACAACTTCCTTTACATGTTCCCTCCTCTGCCACTGTTGCTGAGGGTGGTCCAGAGGCTCATGAGGGTTCACATGAAATGCATCCTGATCGCCTCCTGGTGGCCGAGACAACCCTGGTTTGCCAACCTCCTTTCGCTGACCAGGGACCGCCAACCCCTTCCATAGGTGCCAGATCTGCTCCTAGCGGGGAACGGCGCTCTTCTTTTCCACAAGGTCCACAAGCTCAGACTAACAGCCTATCTCGTGAAAATTTAATGTTTTCAGATAGAGTTACTACTGTGTTACTCAATGCCAGGAAGGACTCTACCTGACGTTCCTACAACAGGAAGTGGGCTCGTTTCTTAGCCTTCTTACAGCCCTCAGACGTACCTTCGGCTTCTGTACAGCTGGACCTAATTCTGGAATTTTTGCTTTCGCTAGCAGAAAAAGGCCTCTCACACTCCTCAATCAGAGTCTACTTGTCGGCTATTTCTGCCTACCATTCGGGTATAGAGGATTTCTCTGTCTTCTCTCACCCGATCTCAAAGAAATTCCTGAAGGGTCTGCTCCACTTATATCCGCCGATCCGTTCGCCGGTACCTTTGTGGGACTTGCCGCTGGTGCTGCGCCGTCTGATGGAATGGCCCTTTGAGCCATTGGCAACCTGCAAACTGAAACATGCTGCCTGGAAAACTGCCTTTCTCATCGCCATTACCTCGGCCAGGAGGGTGGGCGAACTCGTGGCTCTTTGAGCCCGCTTGCAGGGAGGGCGGGGTAAAAATGCTTAAAATAAATATAAATAAATAAAATTTGTCATGACCCACCCTTCCTTGTCTTCCTACCGGATGACGTGAGTCTGGTACCTGACTTCTCTTTCCTGCCTAAAGTGGTCTCCGCGTTCCATCTCAGCTCAGAGAACTTCTTGCCGAACTTCTTTCCTAGCCCAAAAGATGGCCAACAGTGTCTCCTCCGTGCACTGGATGTTAAGAGGGTGCTACTTTTCTACCTTGACAGGATACGTTCAAGTAGGAGGGACAATCACTTATTTGTCTCCTACTCCAGTCACTCCACAGAACAAAAGTTCTCGGCACAACATCTCTCCAAATGGATTGTTGAGGCTATTAAGCTGTGCTACCAGTTGGCTAAATGCCCGTTGCCCTTCCCTGTGCAAGTGCATTCCACAAGATCCATGGCTACATCTACAGCCTTCTTGAAGGGTGCTTCCCTGTCGGCGATCTGTGGGGCTGTGACATGGTGTACTCCGAACACTTTAATCAAACACTACGCTGTTGATGTTCGTGAACGCCGCAGAGTGCACCTTGGTCATGTAGTCCTTTCGTTGACAGAGCACTGAGTGTACGACAACACCCACCTCCAGGTGAGCCACTGCTTTTCAATCTCCCATGGGTGTGATGCACAGAGACCACGAAGAAGATAAACAGATTGCTTACCTGTAACTGATTATCTTCAGGTGGTCATCTGTGCAGTCACACCGCCCGCCCTTCCTTCCTCACTGCTGTCGCTTCAGTACTTTTCTCCAGTTATTGACATGACAGCGAGAACAAAAGTTCTCGGCACAACATCTCTCCAAATGGATTGTTGAGGCTATTAAGCTGTGCTACCAGTTGGCTAAATGCCCGTTGCCCTTCCCTGTGCAAGTGCATTCCACAAGATCCATGGCTACATCTACAGCCTTCTTGAAGGGTGCTTCCCTGTCGGCGATCTGTGGGGCTGTGACATGGTGTACTCCGAACACTTTAATCAAACACTACGCTGTTGATGTTCGTGAACGCCGCAGAGTGCACCTTGGTCATGTAGTCCTTTCGTTGACAGAGCACTGAGTGTACGACAACACCCACCTCCAGGTGAGCCACTGCTTTTCAATCTCCCATGGGTGTGATGCACAGAGACCACGAAGAAGATAAACAGATTGCTTACCTGTAACTGATTATCTTCAGGTGGTCATCTGTGCAGTCACACCGCCCGCCCTTCCTTCCTCACTGCTGTCGCTTCAGTACTTTTCTCCAGTTATTGACATGACAGCGATCAGAAGGAACTGGTGGGATGTCTGCTCCCCGCCTCTTTGGGCATGCACAGTAGGGTTCCCATGCATGCCTGGGAGGGAGGCGCAAAAATCCCATAGTGGGCTTTGTATACCACCAATTCTTATCAGCGCAGGCGCATAATCCCATGGGTATGACTGCACAGATGACCACTCGAAGATCATCAGTTACAGGTAAGCAACCTGTTTTTTTATACCCCACCCTTCACTACCTGACGGAGTCTCGGAGTGGCTTACAATCACTTTCCCTTCCTCTGCTCCCCACTACAAACACCCTGTGAGGCAGGTGGGGCTGAGAGAGCTGTGACTGACCCACCCAGTTGGCTTCACATAGTGGAATGGGGAATCAAACCTGGTTCTCCTGCCACTCTTTTTTTTTAATTCCCCCTAAGGGAAGCTTTTTATTGGGTTTTTTTTCACAAACTAAACTGAAAAATAGGGAGGGGAACTATCTAAGGAGAAAGAAAAAAGACCCACTAATAACTAAAAACCCAAGAGTAGGAGATCAATACATCAGCTTATCTCAATGTTATTCTAAAATGTTAATAATACATTGAACATAGTAGGTGTTGGAGCCCAAGCATTCAAAACAACTCCATGTTGAAAAGCAAGTAAGGTTTATTTCAAAGCGTTGGTTTAACCAGAACAGGACATTGTTAGGAATAACGACAGGTAACCAGGGAAGGCATAATAAAGACATTTGAACCAAGGAAGGACCAATGAGTCCAGTTCCCGCTGGCGGGAATAGACCATACAGTTCGCGCCCATTGCATGGGAACGCAACAGTTCTATAATGTCAACACAGGTTCAGTTCACATGCAAGATACCCAAAACATTCTAGGCGAAGCTCTCCCCCTACAACCAGCTGCACGACCTTGGCAAGTTCCGCGGACTACATAACATACTCAAGCAAACAAGGAATGAGAGGGAGGGGGTGAAGGGAACTACACAGGAACCGGAATGACAATGGCAGCTAGCTGACATA
Organism: Gekko japonicus; assembly: GCF_001447785.1. Taxonomy (NCBI): domain Eukaryota; kingdom Metazoa; phylum Chordata; class Lepidosauria; order Squamata; family Gekkonidae; genus Gekko; species Gekko japonicus. Next base: position 50,232 of record NW_015174284.1, on the reverse strand, counting down.
CTGCCCCCTCGGAAATACACCTTAACCTCCACCTCCCGGAAGATCCGGGAGACCTCCCGGCTAGCCCGGAAGATTATCCGGGAGACCTCCCGGTTTGCCCGGGAACTGTCTGTGGAACTCCTGGAGCAGGTAAGGGGCCCAAATATCCCCTACTTCCACCCATTCGCGGTGCTGGGGTCCGAAGTCAACCCACTGGATGAGATACCAAAGTTTACCACGTTTCAACCTGGAATCAAGAATGTCATCAATCTCAAAATGTTCCTCACCTTCCAACACAATGGGAGGGGGAGGGGTATGGGCAGGCCGCCATGCACAATGACCAGGATCCTTTTTTAGTAAG
>NW_015174284.1:32022-44589 GCF_001447785.1 Gekko japonicus | reverse complement strand
CTTTCTTCTTCATCCTTCTTGTCCTCAGCTGGTTCCTCCAGCTGTGTTCGCAGGAAATCACGTGCTTTAAGAACAGAGTCAATCTTTTCTTTTTTGTCGTGGAGTTTGAAAATGACGTCTTCTGGAATTAGCCATCTGTAACTGATGCCATTTGTTTGTAGAAAAAGGATTATTTCTTTCTCTTCTGTCTTATGTCAAATAGATGTTGTTGTCCCCAATTTTCAAGGGTTTTCCCGTAGTTGCTTTCAGAATAGAATCTCTCACATGTCTCTTCGAGAATCTGACTACTATTTCCCCAGGCAGATTATTTTTCTTGATGTATGAGGAATAGGACCTGTAGACCACATCCATCTCACTGTATGGATATTCCCCTATCAAATCTGTCATTGGGGCTATTGCTTTACTCAGCCATTGCTTCAGATTCTCTCCTTTCCGGGACCCCTTGGAACCGTAGGACCCAATTTGCTTTCTCCATTTGCACCTGTAAAAGTTGTGACTCTTCCGTAGCTTGTGTCATTTCCAGCTTTTGCACCTTTTTCTTAACTTTTTTAGTATTGGCGTCCATTTCCTTCACCTTCTCCGTCATTTGCTCCGTTGATTTTAAAGATTGAGTCAATTGTAGCTGCTGTGAAGCCAAACTCTGACCAATTGTTGACAATTGTTGCTTGATATTAGTCATCTCATCCAGCAGAGGGCGCAAGGACTCTGCCAACATTTTGGAAAGCTCAGTGGTCTCTTCCATTCGAGGACTCCCCACTAGTTTCGCTTTCAACAGTTTATCTTTATCCGGTTTCTTCCCCGCCATCTTTTTGGATTTATTTACTTTTCTGAAAGTTGCTAAAGTCTCTGATTTTCGCCCAAACGCTTTCCTGCGCTCTGGTAAGTCTCTTAACACAGGTTTAAATGCTTATTTTTCTGCTCCCCCCTCTTTATTTCTGTGTTTTGTCTCTGCATTTGGGAGGGACACCTCCCCCGCTCGCTTTCCAGTCCCTCCCCCGCTCGCTTTCCATCGCTCATTTAGGGGGGCAGCTTTCTTTTTAATTCTTCGTGCTTGCTTCAACCCGACTCACAGTTTGTTGCCGGCCAACTGGCCTCACTCAGCATCGGTTCTTTTCGCCCGATCTCCAATGCTTGTCCCGGTCAGCGACTCTATGTCCATGCGGACACTCAGCGGCAGGACCTTCGGGGCGGAGGAGCGCCTCAATTCTCCGGCATCGTGCTGTCAAAGAGGTCACCCCTCAAAAGCCCCCTGGCTAGGAGCCTTTTACCAAGGCTTCGGGGGGGGGGTCACGACCCGTCGCACCTCCTCCTACGCGCTGGTATGCAGATTGCATCCCCAGGAGGTCTGGGAGATGCGACTGCCAGCGTATCGCCATAAACCGGAAGTCCCTGCCACTCTTAACCACTACACCAAACTGGCTCTCAGGAGGATTCTTGGTATTCTGTCCTTGTGGAATTCTGCTGCTGGGCATGAATTCCACAAGTCAGTAATGTCATTTTATTCCTTCCGTATCCAGACAGAATTGAATTAATTCATACCTTTGATATATCACTGAGGCTCAGAATCTTTCCCACCACCACATTTTAGCAGAGTTTAAAAGAGTAACTAAAAACCCACATTGATACTCCATCTGGTTTGCACAGGCAACAGAACGAGGTGGTAAAATGCTGATGTGGAGGTGGAGGATTATTCTTTGGGGTGTTCTCCTGTATTCACCTACAAACAAAAAACTAGCCTAGCATGCAAAGAGGGAGTCACATCTTTTCTCCCTGTTGTGCTACGTTTTCTGTTGGCATGGAGGATTTTGTGCAAAGGAACATTCCAAGCTAGAATCCCACACCTGCAGTTTGGGGTAGTCCATTCTGTCACTTCCCAGCTCAGCCGCCTCCATCTCCTGCATGGGTGAACCAGGCCTTAGAAAGAAGCTTGCCCCGCTTGGTTATAGCCACATGCGAGAGAGAGAGATTAACTGACTATGGATGACTGCTGGTATCATCATTCCTCACCCCAAATAAAAGCATATTAGTCATCATTTCGGTTCCTGCCATTTTGCATGGACAAATCTCTGAGTTGCTAAGATGGCTTGGCAGTAAGGAAAATTCATGTTTTTTAAAAAAAACAAAAAAGTTTCTATGTGTGCATTCCATTACTCTTTTTAAAAAGCTGAGGCTGCTTGATTCCAGGGGATTTATGTCCGTTAGATTGAATATCTGTTGAAAAAAGAACAGCCATTTTTATGAATCTATATGTATTCTATTTATTTTTATTTATTTATTGAATTTCTACCCTGCCCTCCCAGCCAAGGCCGGCTCAGGGCGGCTTACATAAAATTAGCTCATAAATTACAATAAAACATAAGACATAGATACCAATTGAAACAACTCTAAAACCATTTAAACCGTATAACATGATAAAGTGCTAGTATGCACTTGAGAGTATCCGTCACTCCATATGTGACACCATTTAAAGACTGTTCTTCACAGACCATCAAAGCAAAGAAAAGAACTTCATTCTGAATAATTCTGCAATTTATGTCCATTGCTTTGCATTCCTAACCTCCTTTAGTTGAGAGAGCCCCCTCCCCTCCCCCCGTCACCCTTTCACTGAAGTATCTTCGTTTTTAAAAAAAGAAAATTTCCATGCCATCAGAAACTATCATCCTTTGCAATCTAACAATCATAGATTTCTGCTCTGGGGAATGAATCATCTTAGATGCTGCATAGAAGCATTTCAGTGACAGTGATACTCTTTCCAAGCAAAGCAAAAAATATATATATTTGGCCCGGGGGGGGGGGGGGGAGCTGTGCAAGAATTCCTGCCTAGCCGCTTCCGTGCCCTGAGAAGGGATTTATGCCGAAGGAAGCTTTACAGTTTCTGACATGCTGTCCATTGTGTGATGAGCGGGTTTATTTTTGAAATGTCCGTATTACTTGATGAATTCAAGGCATATGCAAAGCAGCTCCTTCATGGGACTTGCAGCATTTGAGGTGATTTTTCTATTTTTGCAGACCTTGCCGCATTTGCTATTTGCCACCCATGCTTCCCTCAGAAAATGTGACTAAAATGTGTCAATGTGTTTTTTGAGATGAATCTGTGAAGTTGCTTGCGCTCTGACATCACTTGTTGATCCAGTATTAGCTGCTCAGCCCAACTTCTCAGAGCCAGTTTGGTGTAGTAGGTTAAGTGTGCGGACTCTAATCTGGGAGAACCGGGTTTGATTCCCCACTCCTCCATTTGCACCTGGCTGGATGACCTTGGGCAAGCCATAGTTCTGATAAGAGCTGTTCTTGAAAAAGAGCCGTTTCTGTCAGAGCTCTCTCAGCTCCACCTACCTCACAGGGTTTCTGTTGTGGGGAGGGGAAGGGAAAGGCGTTTGTAAGCCACTCTGAGACACCTCTGGGTAGTGAAGGGTGGGTTATAAGTCCAATCTTTTCTCCTTCTAATGAAAATAAGTTCATCATTGCAGTCTCTGTACAGTGCTATGTGGGGATTGTGCATGCCCAGTTCCCATGTGGGACTGCACTGGTGACCACTGGACAACCATCAGATAAGCATAACCATGCTATCAGTGCTGACTGTAACTTCCCAGTGTGCCTCAGGAGTTGAAACAAAATGTGACCAACCCTGGAAATTTGTTCCTAAAGTGAGCATGGACAGCTGGTTGCTGCTATCATATAACAGAACTGGCAGGCTCCAAGTAGGTGCCATTGTAACATCTGAAAAAAGCCAGAATGATCTTATAAAAGCACCTGATTTCCGATTCAGGTCCTATGTAGTGCTCTCTCTTTCCTAGTCATTCCTGTGTTTTTCCTTTGTTAAAATCTTTCCGGTTCCTGAAGTTTCCCCATTCCCAATTCAAGTCTTCCCCATTCCAGTTTTCAAGCAGAATGTTTCCTTAAAGCCACAGACCTGATGGGAAATTACTGGTCTGCAAAAGCAGAGAACCCTGGAATAAATTAGTCATGGAGGCCATTGCAAAAATCAGAGCATGCACCGCAAATATACTCTCCAGCATTTCACAGATGCTATCAGGGACATTCTCATAATATCCCTGTTCCCAACACAAGGGTCACTACCCGTGCTCCCCCCACCATTACACATTGCCAGTGGTTCTGCTCTGACTGCTGATTGTAATATCTACTTCCTCTGCAGTCAGTCCAGGCCCTGTTTAAAGAACAAAAACCAAGAAGCCATTTCAACTTTAGGTTGAAGAGATGCTAACATGAAACCAGCTTAACTCAGCCTCTCCAAGCATGAGAAAGGGTAGGGTGTGCTCTCACATGAGGCTGTTGTGTTCCCATGCATGCACACCAAAGATGAGATGCATGGACCTCTCCTCCTGTCTCTTAACTTCTATAGATTCTGGAGCTTCAAGGATGACAATTCTGGCAAGATGTTCACAAGCCAGTCCTCACAGACGAAGCTCAGGACAAAAATACAGGCGTGGGATTGACCAGGGATGAGTTCTATGAAGAAAGGGGTGTCCCTGATAAACAGGGACACTTGGAGATAGTGCATATACTTCTCCTGACAAAAAAGACAGTCTGTATCCATAGATGTTTTGCTGGTAGATCTCCAAGCAGCTAGGCTTTCGGCCAAAATGGAAGAGACTCCCCCCCCCCGACCGTCTAGACATCGCAGCCTCGATAGCTCTCATGGGGTTATCGCTTATGAGCTTGTTCAAACATTTCTAAGTCCATGCCTAGTTTAGTTTGCTATGACGGACTGCAGTGTGATGACTGACATACGAGGCTCTTTGTCCATCATGTTCTTTGATCTAATCAGCCCCGTCCTGTCTAATCTTTCAAAGCTGTGGCGGTTCACACAATGGATTGCATAATTGTCCCCTAAACAGGCATCTGGTGTTTGCCAACTGGGGCAAGGGCAGATGGGGTCAAAACCCTCTTATTGTTGGAATAAAAGATGCTGGGCAGGTGATCTTGGACACCAGAGGCCAGCAAAATGTTCTCACCACTGTTCCTGTATTTATTTGCTGTCCTTTCTCAAGGAGAGTCAAATCAGATTACAAAATTAGAACTAACAGTGTAAGGTGCACGGTAAACAATGGAGCAACTGGGTGGCAAATCAATGTAGTAAAAATAGGGTAATACGTACAGCATATGATGCAGTAAACCCTGTAACTTAACACTTCCTAACGAGCAGCTGCAGTGTCTTCATGGGTCCTTGGGTGGCGCTACCGCGCCCCTTCAGATGCAAAAGGCAATTGCTCCATCGCTTCAGGGATGGCTCAAAGTTACTAAGTTCATTCCTAGTGCCGAGTTCCTTATTTAACAGAGCTCTACGTGCAGCCTGAACAGGGAATTAAACCCAACATCTCCCAAACTTGCACACTCTTAAAAAAAAAAAAAAAAAGATCAGGAATTTTGTGGTTCTCTAAAAGACTAACATGTTTCTGTTCTGGCTTACACTTATGTGGATGAGCCCACTCGCTCTCACTTTCAGTATGTTTGTGAACATTCCATGACATCACAGCAAATTGCAGCAGTAAAGAGGGGCAGGGGAGAATTTGGCAGCCAGCTGTTTTGCTTTTCATATCAGATACCATTTTGCTGTTTTAATTACAGTTATTAAACAGTAAAGGGCCATACATTTCCAGTGAACCTGAGTTAGACAGAAGGGTAATTTACACTTCCAATAAGTGCGGTGTCTTGGCTCTGAATCAAACCATAGCAAAGGTCAACATTTTATACTGAGGTCCCGGTCACACGGGAGGTTTTGCCCCGCAAGAGGGATGGATCGGGGGCGCAGCAAACATGCGTGATCACACCGCAGCATCTGGGAAGCGGCGTGCACCCGTCCCCTATCCGTCCCTTCAGGCCGAAAACGCGCATTAAAAAAGAAACCTAGGAAAGAGTACTACCAACCTGAAACGCCGCAGCAAGTGTGGCCGTGGGATCGCCAGCGCGCCCGTCTTCAGCAGCATTTAAGGCTCCCGGCCGAACTGCACATGTGCACACATGCGCAGCCGGCTGCCTCGCTCTCCCTTCCGTGGCTCCCCCCCCCCCGGCATCTGATTGTGCTGGAGAGCAACTGTGCGGCGGCTCAGGGGATCTGTCTGATCCCACCACCACGCATCTCTTTTGGTGCGGCTCTAAAAAGCCACACTTTGGCCACGCCAATTTCCCCCATGAGACTGGGGCCTGAGTCACTTTTTTGAAAAAAGTTTTGCATGCGATTTTATATTTTCCTTATAAAATTTAGATGAGAGCATTATGTAACTGGCACTGGGAACAGAAATCAAGCTTGGGATTTGGCTCTCATTTTAATTTCTTTTCATGCTGCAGCAAAACTATCCTCTCCAAGCAAGTTTCTGGGGAAGTTTTCCTTGCACCCTCCCTCTTCCCCCATTTATGTTTTAATAAGCCTTCATGCTAGAACAAAGTGCCAGTAATCAGCCTTTAAATATTCTGCCTTTAAATAGATTGACTTGACTTGCTATCTGGTAGGGCTCAGAAGGAAACCTCAGAAGGGGCTATGGAAGTGATTTCATGGAGAACAACCTCCCAGAGGGTTGCCAGGTCCCCCTTGGCCACTGGTGGGGGGATGGGGGTGTAGGGTTGCCAAACCCAGATTGGGAAACTCCTGGAGATTTGGGGATGGGGAGGGCAGGGACCTCAGTGGGATACAACCAATGCTCCCTCTAAACTGTGGAGTCTTCTGAACAAAAATTCTACTTTGTGAACTACTGGCATTAAAGCTTTGAGTGAGCGACTTGGCTCCTGCAAAAATTAGTTTGCTCTGGAGCCATTATTTCTGAGCTAAGACAAAAATGTGTGAGCTGGAGGCTAAAAAACTGTGAGCTAGCTCACACTAACTCAGCTTAGAGGGAACACTGGCTACAATGCAGGGGTCATTTCTGTTGGATCCCAAGCATTCAAAATAACTCCACGTTGAGAAGCAAAGCAAGGTTTATTTCAAAGCGTTGGTTCAGCCAGAACAGGACATTGTTAGGAATTTGAACCAGGTAAGGACCAATGAGCCCAGTTCCCGCTGGCGGGAATAGAACATACAATTCGCGCCCATTGCATGGGAATGCAACAGTTCTGTAATGTCAACACAGGTTCAATTCACATGCTAGATACCCAAAACATTCTAGGCGAAGCTTTCCTCCTACAACCAGCTGCACGACCTTGGTGAGTTCCGCGGACTACATAACATAACTCAAGCAAACAAGGAATGAGAGGGGGGGGGTGAAGGATACTACACAGGAACCGGAATGACAATGGCAGCTAGCTGACAATTTCATAGAAAAAGAGATGCAGGAGCTCATTAGCATAACTTTTTTGCATATGCCACACCCCCTGACATCACCAGAAGTGTGTCAGAAGGCAACACCCACCGCTCAGGCTCCACTGGACTGTTTTGGATTGCTAGCTATGGGGGGGGGGGACATGTAAATCTGTCCTCGCAGAGGAGGGAGAGCTTGTACCTGAATAAAACTTGGTCTTAAAGGTGCCACTGGACTGTTTTGGACCGGGGCGGGGGAGCTCTGCAACTTACCTGGCTGCTTCTTGCTCTGACTGGGGGCTGCTGGGAGCAGGGGGTGGGACTTGTTGCATGTGCCCACCCCCTGGGCTCTTTACTGCCGGAGCTCCGCTCCTGTGCGCTTCTGCAGGAAATGACCCCTGCTACAATGCAACAGGGGTCATTTCCTGCAGGAGCACACAGGAGCAGAGCTCCAGCAGTAAAGAGCCCAGGGGGCGGGCACATATAACAAGCCCCACCCCCTGCTCCCAGCAGCCCTCAGTCAGAAGCAGCCAGGTAAGTTGCAGAGCACCCCTTGGTCCAAAACAGTCCAGTGGCACCTTTAAGACCAAGTTTTATTCAGGTACAAGCTCTCCCTCCTCTGCGAGGGCAGATCTGCATGTCCCCCCCCCAATAGCTAGCAATCCAAAACAGTCCAGTGGAGCCTGAGCGGTGGGTGTTGCCTTCTGACACACTTCCGGTGATGTCAGGTGGTGTGCTGTATGCAAATAAGTTATGATAATGAGTTATGCTAATGAGCTCCTGCAACTCTTTTTCTATGAAATGACCCCTGCAATGCAATATAGTGTACCCTCTGAAGCTGCCCTTTTCTCCAGGGGAACTAATCTCTGTAGTAGATGAGCTGTAATTCCACGGGATCCCCAGGTCCCACCTGGAGGCTGGCATCCATTCCCTAAGTAGGACAGAGCAGGAAAGAAGAAAAGCCATAGTGGATCAGACCCAGAGTCCATCTAGGCCGTCATCCTGTCTCCTGCAGTGGGGCCAAGCAAATGTCTCAGAAAGTCCACAAGACAGAGTTACCACCCTCCAGGTAGGGCCTAGAGTTCTTCTGAAGTAACTACTGAACTTCAGACTACAGAGATCAGTTGCCCTGTAGAAAAGGGCAGCTTCAGAGGGTGGACCCTATGGCATCACATCCTGCTGGGCTCCCTTCCCGCCCCAAACGCTGCCCTCCACAGGCACCCCTTCCAAATCTCCAGGCATTTCCCAGGGCTCAGAGATCTCCATTCCTACTTGCAGCTGATGGAGGGGCCTTGACTCTCAAGAGCTGACGATACCCTGGAAATCTTGCTGGTCTTTCAGGTGCCACTGCACTCAGGGCTTGCTCTTCTACTGTAGACCAACACCCCCAAACTATCTTGATAAAGCGAGCTTCATGCAGAAATCGTCCCAAAGTAATAAGCAAGCTTTCAAGTTGCCCAGAACTCTTCATCAGGACGGATGTTCAATATGAGCTGGGGCGCAGGGTTGCCAACTCTGGATTGGGAAATTCCTGCAGATTTGGGGAGGGACCACAACAGGGTATAAGGCTATGGAATGCACCCTCCAAAGCAGCCATTTTCTCCAGAGGAACTGGTCTCTGTTTGGAGATCAGTTGTAATTCTGGGAGATCTCCAGGCCCTGCCTGGAGGTTGTATACAAAAGAAATCCACTGTGTGTATAGGCTTAAAAAATTGCTAAACTAAGCTATATAATAACAATAAAGTACAATATATTAAAATACGTATTTATTACAATCCAGGGTACATGCTATCCATGATATATAATTCAAAACCAACTATATTTCATGAAACAGTCTTATAAACTCTGTTATCCAGAATTCAAAGCTTCACAGTATTCCAGCTCATAAGCACTCACATACAAATTGCAGTTTCTAAATAGAGTAATGAGTGGGATGTTGCGTGTACTTCAATACATATTATTTGTGTTCTCTAGCCAACTTGTGTGCCGTTTTGGAGCTTTGGACTTCAGAAGAATTTTGTGGTTTGTGATAAAGGCTTCAGCTGAAACAAGGAACAACTGGTGCTCTCCCAGTAGCCAAGATCAAGTAATATTACTGTGGCTGAGATTGAGTTACATTACTGCTGATTTGTATAATAATTTTGGAAGCCTTACAAGGCAAGCACAAGCATTTATATAATTTTCTACATCTAATGTTACCCTTTGTACATGAATGCTTATGAGCTGGAATATTGTGGAGCTTTGAACTTTGCAAAATAGATTTTATAAGATTGTTTCATGAGATATAGTTGGTTTTGAATTATATATTGTGGATAGCATGTATCCTTGATTGCAATAAATAACACGGATTTATTATACTTTATTGTTGATTACTGTACAGTTTAGCAATTTTGTGTAAGCCTTTACATACAGTGGGTTTCTTTTGTATACAGCCTTTGCACTGTGTTTCCCATATTGTCTATTGCATAACATGCCTGGAGGTTGGCAACCCTCGGTGGGGGAGGAGAAAGGTGTTTCAGTGCATGGTGGAAAAGTCTAGTGTCTGCAGTTTGTTCCCCATCCTATAAAACACATCAGGAAATGTTGCAGCCTTTTGATTAGGAGGCGCAAGGTGCAAAACAGATTTCACGATGCACCCACTAAGTCTGCAGCACGTCCTGATCAGATACTGCCCAGAAGCAAGACCTCTTCCCTTCAGGAATCTCCTTCTCCAAGTCAGAACATTTTCACTTGAATCCTTATTTGCAGCATAACTAGCCATTTCAAAAATCCACTAAAACAAGCCTCAAATGCCATAGAAAAAGAACAGACAGCTAAAAGCCAAGCCAGAATTTTGCATGGCTTAGAAAAGACTCCCCAAAAGAATGCAGCGCAAACATAATCACATTATTGTATTTTCCATAGCTGCACAATGCTGACATAATTATATTACCATCTTTTTATATAAATATATAAGCCATTATATAATTGAAACCAGGTCAGGGAAAGCGGGATCTGTTTCCCTTGTGAAAACATCCATGTAGGTCTGGCCAGATTGTTCCCCCGCCGGAGCTTTTCAATCTTTGCATTGAGTGACACATTATTAAAACCAACTTTGAGTGGGATGTGGTTGTAGAAGAGGGAGAATGCCCTAAAACCTTTATATTCCACAATTAACCTACCTAAGAGCACATTTCTGTCTGACCTAGAGTTTCCCCCAAAACTTGCAAATGCCTGCATCACAAATGTGTTTGGCTCAATACAAGATGGCCACCGAGGCAGATTTTGGAAAGGTGGCGGGACATGTGGGGGAAGATCCAGGAAGTGCATAGAAGCCCTGTGCCCTGCCCTAGCTGACTCCGGCTAGCCTATTCTCATCAGATCTCAGAAGCTAAGCAGGGTTTGCCCCAGTTAGAACTTGGATGGGAGACCACCAGGGAAGACCAGGGTTGCTGCCCAGAGGCAGGTGATGGCAAACCACCTCTGAACGTCTCCTGCCTTGAAAACCGTATGGAGCTTCCATAAATCGGCTGCAGCTCAACAGCTCTTTCCACCGCCATGGAAGCAGCACAGTTCTGTGGGTAAGTGAATGGGGGAGGCCTCCCAATAACACCCAACAATTCATGCGCACTGGATCCTGCTTTGCTGTTACGTTTTATACAGCAAAGCCAGGGGGCGTGTCAGAATGTTCCTGGTCTAATAGCATTGGTGCCATTTCCCATGCCCCAGTCCTCCACCGTGGCCATTCCCACCACCAGCACCACCAGAAAGTGCTTTTAAAGTTCAGCAAGTCACATATTGTGGTGTGTGAATCAAGTCACAATCAACTCATGGCAACCCTGTGAAGCTAAATAAATAAATACACAAGCCCATGCACAGAGGCTGTATTCTAGACACAGGCTGCTTCCAGAAGGGCCGCAAAAATGGATCCCTGCCACAGCTGCAGCACCCAGGAAAGTCATACGCAAAACTCAGGCCTTGCACCCCACCCCCAATCTCTGTTGCCTCCCCTTGAAGCCCCCCCCCCCAGGACCTATGATGTAATGATATTGTACAGCTTGAGGGGAAAGTAGAACAAGTCCTTTAAAGGGTTAAAATGGAAGGGAAGTGGTGTGTGCTAAGAGGAGCTTTGCTCCACCCCTTGCCCACTGTAATGGCTATGAGTGGGATATCCTGACAGCCACCTCTTTAAACCAGAGAAAAACATTTTTTTAAAAAAAACCTATATGCACCAAATGTGCACAATATCATGTGGATGTCCCCCTTTAATCCAGGGTTGGAATTTGTTTGCAGCATCCCTGATCATAATATCTAAGACACACGGGGTTGCCAGCTCTCGGTCTGGAAATTCCTAGATATCTGGGAGTGGAGCCCGGGGAGGGCAGGGTCTGGGGAGGGATGAGGCCACAGAGCCCTCCCTCTAAAGCAGCCATTTGCTCCAGGGAACTGATCGTGGCTGTCTGGAGATCAATTGGAATCGCAGGAGATCTCCAAGGTTGGCAGCCCTATTTATAGAGTATTTTCAGTGTTCAGAGTACCAGGAACTGGCTAGTGTCCAGCTGAGTCCCAAGACACACAAGTAAGGAACTAGATCTGAGTCTTCGTGGCTCACCATACATCTTTGCTCTAGTTTACTAAGCATTTTCCCCCCCAACACACAACAGCAACATGTCCTCACAGCTCCAATTGCGTTCTTAATTTAAGAAGCCGGAGGTTTCCTTTAGCCCCAAGGGCTAGTACAGAGTCTCTTTCCAAGGGTCAGTACTGTTGTGTCCACTGACCGCCACCGGAGGTCAGCGCATATACCCAAGCTTCAGTCTGGGAAGACAATGGGGACTAGGATCCTAGTCCCTCCACTGGGGAACCAATGGGAGCCATGGCAGGAGATTCAAACCCACCAATGGTGACCAAGGGGTGGTCCCCAGGTGTGTATATAGTTGGCCTGCCGGCCGTTTGTCTGCATGTCTTGTTGTGTGCCTAATAAAGCGTGCTATGCACCACGTCGTTGTCTGTCGTCGATCCATGCGGCTTCCCACTACACAATAGTGGCGACGAAGGTGGGATCTAGCCGCATCTGAGCCGGGCCGTCGCGAGGAACCAGGAGGATGCAAAGCAGCTGATCTGATGAGCGAACCATCGAACAACTCGACCGCTCCTCCCGCACCCCCTCCGACGCGCACAATGGCTACCGCTCCCGGGCTAGGGCTGCTTCCACCCTTCGACACAGCCCGCCCGCAAGACTGGGCCTCCTGGGTCCAGGGCGCCGAGTCCGCGCTAGAATTCTTCGACATCACCGACGAAGGCAAGAAGCGGGGATTCCTCCTGGCCTCCTGCGGCAC
>NW_015174284.1:28647-28824 GCF_001447785.1 Gekko japonicus | reverse complement strand
ACGATCCTGTTGGACCGCTTGCACCCTGATCGAGCCCCGGCCCAAGGAAACCCCACGGAGCAGAGGGAAGCACCTCGCGGGTTCTTCCCCGAGGAGCCGGTGTTTGCCGAGAACTTCGGAAGGGGGCCGAGGTGGCTCGCGTGCCACATCATCCGGGCGACGGGCACCGACATGCAC
>NW_015174284.1:26392-28636 GCF_001447785.1 Gekko japonicus | reverse complement strand
ACTGCGGGCCAGCCAGCCCCCGACAGCAGAGGCAGGGGCCCCAGAACCCGAGTTGGAGACCACCGAGGCCCCAGCTCCACCGCCGGCTTCCGCACCGGAGGCCGGAACCCAGGTGGCCCCAGCACAGGGCCCCAGACGTTCGGCAAGGGTGCGACAGCCCCCAGCGTACCTGGCTGGGTCCCCAGAACCCGAGCTGGAGACCACCGAGGCCCCAGCTCCACCGCCGGCTTCCGCACCGGAGGCCGGAACCCAGGTGGCCCCAGCACAGGGCCCCAGACGTTCGGCAAGGGTGCGACAGCCCCCAGCGTACCTGAAAGACTATGCCACCTAGGGGTGGTTCCGGACTATGGGGGGAGGGGTGTTGTGTCCACTGACCGCCACCGGAGGTCAGCGCATATACCCAAGCTTCAGTCTGGGAAGACAATGGGGACTAGGATCCTAGTCCCTCCACTGGGGAACCAATGGGAGCCATGGCGGGAGATTCAAACCCACCAATGGTGACCAAGGGGTGGTCCCCAGGTGTGTATATAGTTGGCCTGCCGGCCGTTTGTCTGCATGTCTTGTTGTGTGCCTAATAAAGCGTGCTATGCACCACGTCGTTGTCTGTCGTCGATCCATGCGGCTTCCCACTACACAATAAGTACTCAGATCAAAGTGTCCCTATGTACACTTGGAAAATACTGGGAGAGCCCACACGAGTAGCAGCTGAAGTGTCAGACAAGAATCTGAGAGATCCAGGTTCGAATCCCTCCTTCTGCCATGGAAGCTTGCTGGGGGACCTTGGGCCAGCCTAACCTACCTCACAGAGTTGTTGTGAGGATAAAATGAAGGAGAGGATAATAATATAAGGCCCTATCGGTCCTCATTGGAGAGAGAACCCTACGAGAAAAGGCTAAGGGCCTTGGGAATGTTTAGTTTGGAGAAGAGGAAATTGAGGAGGGACATGATGGCTCTCTTTAAATATTTGAAAGGCTGTCATTTGGAGGAGGGCAAAGAGCTATTCCAGTTGGCAGCAGAGGATAGGACCCATAGCAATGGGTTTAAATTACATGCAGAAAGGTATCGGCTGGATATTAGGAAAAACTTTTTCACGATCAGAGTGGTTCAAAGGTAGAATCAGCTGCCTAGGGAGGTGGTTAGCTCCCCTTCACTGACAGCTTTCTAGAAGAGGCTGGACGAATACTTGTCAGAGATGCTTTAGGCTGGTCCTGAGTTGGGCAGGGGGTTGGACTAGATGGTCTGTATGGCCCCTTCCAACTCTATGATTCTATCATTCTATACTATGAATAAATAAATACTATTACAGCACTTGTTACCATCACCTGTATCTTTTTAGCCTCAACCACATGCTGATTCCCCAATGGATATGCTATCTTTTTGTCACCAAAAAGATAGCATATCCCAACTTCCTAGGACAAGTAGTCACCATTCTCCAGCAAAAGAACTTCAAAGGGAGACTCCAGTGAGAAATTGCTGAATTAGAATTCATCGAGAAGTTCGATAGCATCTCTCAAGGGGTCAACAAGGATCTGAACTTCTTTAGCCATTACAGGTATGAACCAGCTGTCAGGCTCCACAGTCAAACAAAGGAGTACATGCTTATCATAAGGTTATACTTTATTGTAAGAGCAATAGAGGCAGTAACATCGTCACTGTTAGGAATGGCTACGTTCCTATAAGCATAATGGGATATAGGGTATTCGTATGCACCCCCCCACCCCTAGGCCAATTGGCCTGACTCCCGCGTGTGGGAGAATGAGGCCCCAGGCCGTTAAAGCCACGGGTAATTTATGGGAAGACTCTACACAGGCAGCCTACAAGGTCAGAGATAATAAGGAACAAAGGAATGCAGCAGCAGTTGGTACACAGGTCAAGCAGATGCACTCTTGCCCATAAACATCATGGCAGCATAGCTGACACCAGTTTAGCAAAGCTAGACCAATGATTGCTATTGTGAATTGTCTCCGTACCTTTCTTGCACATACATCATACACTCTAGCTCCCTTTGACCTGACTGTTCACTATGGTTGACAGCCTCCAGGTTGGGACTCGAGATCTCCTGCCATTTCAGCTGATCTCCAGACTACATAAATCTCTTATTTGTTTGTTTTTTACTTCCCCTGGGGAAAATGTGGCTGTTTTGGAAGGTGGACTGCATGGCATTATACCCTACCGAGGTCCCTCCCCTCCCCTCCCCTCCCCTCCCTTCCCTAAACCCCACTCTCCACACCGAACAAGCGCCTA
>NW_015174284.1:19879-26354 GCF_001447785.1 Gekko japonicus | reverse complement strand
TAGGGAAAGGACACGGGCGATCCCTTATAATCTCCTGGATTGGACGGGAAGGCTGGGGGTGCAAGAAAAATTGTGGACTGGGATCTCCTGGACCCATCCTATAGGGTCCCAGCTTTGCCAGGAAATCAAATGCCATCGATTTCTTCTGTGAGACTGAGATCCTTCGGGTATCACCCATTCTGCCTGTAACATCAACTTCCTGCTAATTGATTGGGGGGGTTTCCAATCAATAATCGATTAGTCTTAGGTTTTAGTATAGATTGATTAACGGGTCTTTTGTGTTGATTAATTTATTAGGCAGCTTTAGTTAGTGGGGTTGGAGAGAGGGGGTTAGATTTACTTAATTGATTTCCCCCGCTAATTTGACTGATGAATTACTTGTTTAATTGTTAGTTACTGATTAATTGATTGGAGATTGAAGTTGAAATTGAAGTTGAAATTAGTTAAATTAGTTAGGACGCCGGGATACAGGGACTTGCCTTGAAATGGCTAGCCTCTTTCTTTCAGGGTCAGGGACAGAGAGTGGCACCGGGGGGGGGAGAGTTATCCCAGCGGCACCCACTAGAATGTGGTGTTCCACAGAGAGCGATCCCCTCCCCCATGCTGTTTAATATCTATATGCGCCTTCTCGCCCAGATTATCCAGAGATACGGGCTGGGTTGTCACCAGTATGCGGATGACACCCAGCTCTATCCACTGGTGGACACGGCCCCAGGACATCTTGATGAGGCGTTACAGGCCGTGGCTGGATGGTTATGACAGAGCTGACTGAAGTTAAATCCATCTAAGACAGAGGTCCTGTACCTGAGTCACGGGGGACTAAGTCAGGGGATCAGGCTCCCAACCTTCGATGGAGCTCCATTGGTGTCTATATCGAGTGTGAAGAGTATGGGGGTGCTCTTGGGTGCCTCCCTTTCTATGGAGGCCCAGGTCACCACCACTGCCCGGTCTACCTTTTTCTATCTGAGGCGGATCAGACAGTTAGCCCCGTATCTTACTCCCCGAGATTTAGCTACAGGGACCCATGCAATTGTCACTTCCAGACTAGATTATTGTAACTCTCTCTATGTGGGGCTGCCCTTGACTCTGCTCCTGAAATTGCAGCTAGTGCAGAATGTAACAGTGAAGGTGCTGACAGCGATGCCTGTGCGTGCTCGTATCCACCTGGTCCTGCGTGAACTGCACTGGCTGCCTATTGAATTCCAGATCTGCTTCAAGGTGCTGGTGCTTACCTTTAAAGCCCTATACGGCCAGTGCCAGCATACCTATGAGACCGCCTCTCCCCATATGAGGCCTGGAGGAGGTCCACAAAAGGAGGAATAAGTACCCCCCCTTCTGTCATGACAAGATTTGATGAGTGCTCCCTCCCCCCCTCTCCACCGGAAGTCCTGCCTCCCTGAGGGCCCTGCTCGAAGAGGGCGGCGGCTGGCAGCCCCCCTTGGGGGCGTGGCGGCCACGTGTTGGCTTTCCCCCAAGGATGTAGCACATGGCCGTGGGTTGGGGGCTGGGAAAATGGAGTCCCTGGTTGTTTTGAAGCTTTTTTGGTGTAAAGGGAGCTTTTGTGATTGTGTTTGTGACTGGGGAATGCTTTGCACGGGCGGGCTTTTTGCTGTGAATGTGTGAAACCTGTATAATGCTTGTGCTAATACTGCATGAGGCCATTGTCTTAGATTTGTGTCCCTGCTTAGTGCAGACTGCCCCTCCAGGGTCTTTTGGCTGGCTCCAGGGAGCCCCCACCCCCGAGAGATGTCCCCCTCCTCACAGAGAGCCAAAAGGGGGAAAGTTCAACTCTTTACAGCCTTGCCCCAGAGCCAAACACTAGTGCAGTTTTAGTGCAGACTCCCCTCCAGACAGAGCCAGGCGACCTCCACCCCACCCCCCTCTGTAAGCCCCAAGCTGGCTTGCAGTGGAAGCTCTGCCCCCAAGAGCAACCAACCCCAACCCACTCGCAAAAAGACCCTGTTAGATCGTGCTAACAAAGACTCAGAGAGTGGTTTCAGCTCAGTGATTCAGCTTTATTGAAGTAGTGAACAAACACTCAAAAGCATTCAAAACCAGAACAAATTAACATTGGGAGATAGGCTCCTTTTAAACATTCCCGGGCTAACATAGCCACACCTATTTACAAGTAACAACCAATAAGATTGTCAGGATAAAGACCAATGGGAACTCTTCCCCGCTTAGGGACCTTGCTTAGCAGTGATTGGTCGCTTGTTCGGAACGACCAATAGGGTGCGAGAGTAGATGGAGCCCTGGCTGGCTCAAAGCTTAACATGGTAAGTGAATTAGACGATTCATGTAATACTTCCAGTACATTACAGACCCTTTAAAGGGTCTTTTTTCCAAGCCGAGTATGTGACTGCCCCTCTCCCTTCCTTCCTGCTAGATTTAAAAGGCCCTCTAGCAGATTGGTGGGCCATATGGTCCCCACGGATCAGCTGAAGCCCTTTAAATTGGGCAGGAGGGGAGGGAGAGGCGTGGCTGTGTGGGTGGTCCCTCTTAGGATCGGGCTTGGGGCATCCCCCCCTGGAATGCCCCCCAAATCCCCCAGCTGGAGCAACGAGGGGACCTGGCAGCCCTACCCCACCCCCTCCCACATAAAGCTCTGTCTAGCAAGGACTCAGGACGTACATCTGAGAAAGTGGACACTAGTCCACAAAAGCTTATACTACAATACAAACGTGTCACAAGATTCCTGTTTGGTTTTGCAGCTGCCGACCAACAGGGCTCCCCCTTCTGGAAACATCTTGGCCATGGTCCTCATCAAGTAACTGGAGCCAGTCTGCTATTCCAGGCTGGAATTATTATTTTAGCAGTTTAGTTGCCGCATTTGCAGAAGGCTGTGCTGTCAGAAGAATGATAGATTTCTTCTTGTTGCCCTATAGCCGTGTCCAGTGTTCCCTCTATGTTGAGTTAATGTGAGTGAGCGCACGTTTTTTTAGCTTAAGGCTCATACATTTTTGTCTTAGCTCAGGAAGAATGGCTCCAGAGCAAACTAATTTATGCAGTAGCCAAATCACTCGCTCACAACTTTAATGCCGGTAGCTCACAAAGCAGAATTTTTGCTCACAAGACTCCACAGCTTAGAGGGAGCATTGGCCGTTTCCTGGCTGAGTTCCCACCAGCACACTAACGGTTAAGGTTGCCAGCTTTTCCGCTAGCTAGTTCAGTTGTGCCATAAATAGCATTCAGATTATAATAGCTAAGGGATAACATTTATCTCCGTGCTGTGCTTCACTTGCTGATTTAAGACATTTAAAGCAAAAGAGAAGGATAGGCAATTGTCACTGCTTCAGGGTGACACCCTAAGATTCACCCCAAACTCTGTTTTTATCACAGAGTTTTGGGTGAATCCTAGAGCGTCACCCCAATCGGGTGATATCACTTCTGTTTTACAACTCACATCCAACCTTATCCTACTAGAGTGGGAGAACTAGTGGCCCTAGAGGCATGAGTCTCTTGGCACACATCTGAAAAGGGTTACCAACTTACAGGTGGAGGTCTCAGTTTTCCCAGAATTTAAGCTCCTCTACAGATGACAGCGATCAGTTCCTCTGGAGGAAATGGCAGCTTTGGAGGGTGGGTTCTATGGTATCATCTCCCATCTGAACTCCCTCTCCTCCCCAAACTCTGTCCTCCTCTGTCAACCACCCCAAAATCTCCAGGAACTTCCCTAAGCCAGAGTTGGCAAACCTATATCTGGTACAAAGTCCTCGTGATATCACCAACAGACTGTCGGACTCTGGAATGTGTAGCGAGGGCTTGATACCTTCAGGAAGACCCCCAATGTTAAGTTGTGGCTGGCAAAATGGCTGCAGGAGGGAACGAAGGAAAGGCAAAAACAAAAAAGCTGCTTTCAAACAGGCCTCTTTCTCCGGGCCACTCCACCCTGCTAAGAGAAGTCTCCTCCCAATTTCATCCAAGGCAATCTCCTAGGGCTAAATGGTCCCGTCTGGCAGCAATTATAGGCTGTTTGCAGGGCCTGAAACTGCTGGTGCCATGTGCAACAAAACTTGGGCAGCCTTTGATACGTAATGAGCCACACATGTGAGACCTTGCAGCATGCTTTACAAAATCCCACTTGCCTTCATGTGCAGAATCTGTTTGCATGCCTCCATCTGCTAGCAAGCCCAGTAAAAAGCAGGCTTTGCTTTCCACAGGGTCATAGAAATAGCAGAATGAGATGCTTTAGGGGGACACCAACTGGGGAGGGTTGCCACTGGCTCCACACGACAGAGATCATGGCTGCTTTGGAGGATGGACTCTGCGGCACTGTACCTCAATGAGGTCCTTCCCCTTTACAAACCCCACCCTCCTTAGCCTGCACCCCCAAAATCTCTGGGTATTTCTCAGGCTGGAGCTGGCAACATTAAACACTAGGCTGGCAACCCTACAGCTCTGAGGAGGGAAATACTTGGAGATTTTGGGGGTGTAGCCTGAGGAGGGCAGGGTTTGGGGGAGGGGAGAGACTACAGTGGGGTATAAAGCCACAGAGTGCACTGTAATAACTCCACAAGCAAGCACACCGTGCCAGAATAATTGCTGGTTTTATTAGAACAAGCAGGACCTTCCAGGGCCTCTGCTGGAACACAAAACTAACAGCCAACAACCAGCACAGGAAAATGAAACCAAACTGCAGCACATGCTTTCCTTGGCCCTAAGGGACCGGGAAGAAACAACTATATAGTTTAATAAGGGAACATCATCAAATTCACTACTTCCCAAGATATAACATCCACTTTCCAAAGTGGCCATTTTCTCCAGGTGAACTGGTTTATGTCGCCTGGAGATCCTTTGTGACCCCAGGAGAGCTTCAGCCACCACCTGGAGGTTGGCAACCCTACTACATGCCTCCCAGATGCACCTGGGCCATTTCCTGCTTGTGACTCCTGCTCAGAACCAGCATTTCAGTGCCACAGGGCTGGTTGCCTGGATAGGCTAGTCCACAGACAAGCAAGTGTGAGTTTGCAACAACGGCGCATCCTCTGCCTTCCTCTGCAGCTCAGAAACCAGTCCATGAAACATGCCGTTAAAACATCGGTCACTAGCAATTCTATTTTTCTGCCTCATCCACAAGCTGGTCAAACTGCTAAGTGTGCAATGTATAAATGAGTGGTCCCCCTCCCCCAGCTCATTCTTCTGAATCCCAGAAGCCCTAAACAGTCATCTGGTCACAGTTTTGTGCAGGGTTGTTGTTGTTCAGTCACACAGTCGGGTCTGACTTCGCAACCCCATAGAAAACATCACACCAGGCCCTCCTGTCTTCTGTTGTGCTCTGGAGTTTGCTTAATTTTCTGCAGGGTACAATGGCACAATTTGCAGGGAATCACCAAGGATCATTCACAGGGCTGGCATCTTGCTGAACTCCCGTTACTAGCTGTCAGTCTGGGCTGTTTCCATGCAATTTACTTCTTTGGCTCCTTTCAGAGTATCAGGTAAAGTTCTGGTTGGCCCATCATAAAATAAAGGAAGTTGTGGAGCTCGAAAAAGGTACAGAAAAAGCCGTCCAACTTGGTCAAAGGTTTGAAAGACTTCCCAGTGAATAAAGTTTGAAGTATTTGGGGCAATGAGATGGCTAAGGTGGGTGTGTTTGGGAGATGAGGTAGAAGGTTTATAAAATGAACAGTCGAAAAAAGGGGTAGAGGGATCTTTTCTTCCTTCTCTCAACATAGGTCAACCAATGAACTTGATGGGCATGGGATCCAAGACAGAGAGGGAAAAGGTACTTTTTCACCCAATGCAGATTTAGCTAGTGGAACTCTCTGCCACAAGATGTAGCAATGGCTGTTAGCATTTTTAAAAAGAATCAGAGCGGATGATGGATGTTACCAACATCTGTTGCTCATAAGGGCTAAATGGAACCTCCTTGCTCAGAAGAAGTCTACCTCAGAATACCAGCTGCTGAGAGACAACAGTGGGAGAGGTATGTTGCTTTTATGCTTCCCAGAAGCTTTTAGTTGTCTGAGGTTGGAAATCAGGTGCTGGACCAGAGGGAACTTTGGGCTGGAACAGAAAGGCTAGACTTGTGTTCTGAAGGGGAAAAAACATTGTAGATATTCATGTCATTAAGATAAAGGTAAAGGTTTCCCTTGCTCAAAAGTCAGTCAAAACTGACTCTAGGGGGTGGTGCTTATCTCCATTTCCAAGACGAAGAGCCAGCGCTGTCTGAAGACTTTTCCGTGGTCATGTAGCCAGTATGACTAAACGCAGAGGTGCACAGAACACCGAAACGGTACCTATTTATCTACTTGCAATTTCTTGCTTTCAAACTGCTAGGTTAGCAAGAGCTGGGGCCAGAGACGGGAGCTCACTCCGTCATGTGGCACTAGGGTCTTGAACTGTTTTAACCTCTAAGCCACCGCAGCCGTCTGTTCATGTCATTAGCACACACTAAAGTCTTATACATGGTCTCTGGAATTATGCATGCATATGTATTTCAATGAGAAATGGGTGTCTCACTGACACACACTCATGC
>NW_015174284.1:10810-19868 GCF_001447785.1 Gekko japonicus | reverse complement strand
CATTCCTGCAGCGGCATTAAGGAGTAAGACAGGCAGACCAGACGACTACCATGCACATGAATGGGAGCTCCTGAACTCAGAACATTTCAAATGCATGTAAAAACGGATGAGATTTCTTTGCAAATTCCCAGGGAAGATGTTTGTGAATATGAATGGCTTTACCTTATACTGAGTTTAATTCATCTAATTCATTGGTTCACCTAGCTCAGCCCTGTCTATACTGACTGGTAGCATCTCTCTAAATCCCCAGGAAAACCAAACTCTTTTCCAATATCAGGGGTTTCAGATTATGCCCTTCAGCAGAAAAAGCCTGCATTCGACCCCTGAGCCACAGCACCTTCCCACAAATGCCACAGAATATGTCTCCTTTAATAGAACATGTCCATTTGGAAATACTTGACTATGGTGCATACTGGATACTATTTATATTTGTTACTTCAAGTGCTGTTAACGGCGCAGGTCTCTTCAGCTGAAAGGATCAGGTGGGAGGTTCTGTGAAGAAGATCTTCTTGAGATCCTGGGGAGCTGCTGTGGATCAGAGCAGACGATATTGAATTTGATTGAGCAATAGTCTGATTCAGACTGTGAATGTGGGTAAGACTTTGGGCTAAACATTTGATTTACCATCTCCCTCCTGCACACAACATACAACATTACTCCAGAACCACGGGGCATGGTTGACATTGGCTGGAGCATTTCTAGGTGGGCCAGGCTCTCCCTACCAATTTGCACCAGTATAATGTACTGGGTTCAGACACGAGATAGTGAAATCAGCTCATGAGTTTATTGTAATTCAGCTCGAATACAGACGACGAGCAGGACTGGATGTCTGCTTAAATCCCCATTCTCAACCATACCCAAGCACACATCCACACCCGTGATAGGATTATTTACAGTGCACCCCACATCCCATAGGTTAACTCTCAGATCCTGGCTTCCCAATAGGTGCGTTTTAGGATCGTCTTGAGGGCGAAGCTTGGGCCGCTCGCGTGGGAAAGAGGGAGTGGTGGCATCGCAGTCAGGCAGATCCAGGGCCAGAGAAGTTGGGTATCTATTCCAAATGGAAGTTCCCTCTTGCTCCCTTTAAG
Source organism: Gekko japonicus (assembly GCF_001447785.1). Classification (NCBI taxonomy): domain Eukaryota; kingdom Metazoa; phylum Chordata; class Lepidosauria; order Squamata; family Gekkonidae; genus Gekko; species Gekko japonicus. Next base: position 18,780 of record NW_015174284.1, on the reverse strand, counting down.
CACCTTCCTCATCTCACTGACAATTGGTTCCATTGCAGAGATTTTTCATATCTATGATGGAAAAAAAGCCAAATCACATGAACACATGAAACCACCTTATCAGACCCTTGGTCCATCAAAGTCAGTATTGTTGATTCAGACTTTCAGCGGCTCTCCAGGATCTCAGGCAGAAGTAATTCACATCACCTGCTACCTCATCTTTTCAAGTGGGCATGCCAGGGATTGAAACTGGGACCTCCTGTGTGCCAAAGAGATGCTTGAACACTGAGCCACAGAATCCCAACAAGGGATTTAAAGGGTTTAAAAAACAACAACAGCAATTCTTATACTGTAAACAAAAATACACAACATGGAAACTGCCAAGTTATTAATTAACATTCTGATTATGAACCAAAAAGTCACCAAAAAAAGCACGGGATTGAAACCATTTACCCATGGGCCAGTTTATATGACATGACTTTGGCCTAGGTTCAGCGGCTGTTCCAGCCTGCATAAATCCAATTTCAGGACAGGATGAGGCAAGTAACATTTTCCATATGTCCTGCTCAACGGTAAAGTCAATCTGACCCCAGTGATGGAGCATCCACATAATCTCTGTATAATACATCCAACTCATCCAATTTATCCAACTACATTCTGCATAACCACTGTATCATACATCCAGCTCATGCACATTTTTCAGCCATCTTTGCACCTTGGTCAAACTTTTGAGAGAAGGAAAATTAACGGCCCTGGAAAAGCACTCAGTCCTTGAACGAATGAAAGCCTTATACTAAGTCAGACTCCTCTGACTATACTATACTCCTCTGACTATACTATACTATACTAGTATAGCCTCCTCTGACTGGCAACAGCTTTTCAGGACCTCAGGCAGAGGCTGGGCCACTGGTCCATCAAAGTCTGTACTGTCTACTCTGATCAGGTTTGGGTCTCCAAGGTCTCAGGTGAGGGTCCTTCACATCACTATAACTGGAGATGCCGGGAATTGAACCTGGTACCTTCAGCATGTAAAGCAGACACTCTGCCACTGAGCCATGGCCCCATTTGAAAGGACACCATAAGACTCAAGGTCAATGAATGGAGCTTCCAGCATACCTTTTTTAACATTTAATTTGCAGATGCAAGGGGAACCCAATTCCAGTCTGGATTACATCTAGAGTGAAGGGGGGGGTAAAGTTATTCCCCCCCCCCCGTGCCATTTTCCTGATCTGCACTAGGGAGCTACTATGTGCCCTATTAAGGAAACATACTGGTACTGATATGGGTGCTGGTATGTTTCCCCAGAGCAGCCTAAATAGACCAGTTTAGCCTGATCTCATCATAGCTCGGAAGCTAAGCAGGGTTGGCCCTGGATGGGAGACTACCAAAAAAGTGCAGGGTTGCTATACAGAGGCAGGCAATGGCAAACCAACTCTGTTTGTCTCTTGCCTTGAAAACCCTACGGGGTTGCCTTCAGTTGGCTGTGACTTGACGGCACTTTCCAAGCAGGGTTGGCCCTGGTTAGTACTTGGATAGGAGACCACCAAGGGAGACGTGGGTTGCTATGCAGAGGAAAGCAATGGCAAACCACCTCTGCTCGTCTGTTTTCTTGAATACCTCAGGATTGGATCTCCAGAAGTTGGTTGCATTTTGATAGTATGCTCAACCTATATTTCCCCAATGGGCAAATAGCCCCTCCCCAGTTCAGTTTCCATTCGGCAAAACATCATGGGGGGGGGGGGGGAAGTCCCATAACAACAGTCTCGTGTGTTGTCAAAGGGGGAAAATATCTAAAGTCAACTCCCTCCTGGTGACAGGCTTGCAGGTGGAGCTGGTCTCGCTCCCTGGCTCCCCTGGGCCAAGTGGCCCCCTCCCCAGTGCTTGGGCCCTGGAAGAACTTTAAAGAGCAGCAGCAGCGTACTTTAAAGCTTTTGTGGCCATTTCTCAGATTTGAGTTCCTGCCCACGACTGCTCCTGCCAGAATATTTCTGGGAATCTTTACAGCCCTGTGAGAATTGACAGCCTAAAGATGGTGATGGCATCTTCTCGAATATGACCCTCTGGAGACAGAGGCAAAATGGGTCTTTTCTTGGGATCGGAACAGTAACACGCCAAGAGGCAGAGAGGCGGGCTGCCGTCACACACTTTGCAGTTCCTGTAAAACCCCAAACTTGTTAAGAAGGGGGGAAAGAGGTAAAGTACTGACCCAAGAAAAGAGGAGACCGGACCAGCTGAGCCTGTTGGAGGTGGGGGGGACACTGTGTTCAGCTCTCAGCCTGCTGCTGGCATGAGCAACAGGAATCGGCCGTATTATGGGAGGCATGCCAGTGAGTTTTGCTGGCGCCTGGAAACATTTTCCATGATGTAGGCTATGGGAAGGGAGGAGGAGGAGGTTGACACAGCCTCCCCTTGCCCCCCCCTGCATTCGCCCCTGGCAGTGGGGAAGAATTGTCTGGTATCAGAAACAGTGAAACTAAGGTAACATACGAGTATTGGCTCTAGGGTTTACGGTCGTTTTTCTTCCCTGTCCTGAAACCCAGCACAGCACAGCCTTGAAAGTTTGCAGGATGATTTCTTAATTTCTCCCCTCTCTGCAGTTTGGCTTGTTTGCCTGTTGTTGTTTTTAACCAGCCTCAATGCCACCATTGGGCAATTTGCAAATGGACATAAGAGTCCAGAGTATATCCCCACGTGCAGCTGAATGCCTTTTAGGCAGGGAGGGGAAAGGCCGTGTGTTGGGAAAGGTGTTCCTGCGCTGCGGGGCATGGGGAGTTAGGTTGCCAACCTCTATGTGGGGCCTGGAGAGCTCCTGGAGTTACAATTGATCTCCAGACTACGGAGATCAGCTCCCCTGGAGAAAATGGTTGTTCTGGAGGGTGGAGCCTCTGGCACTGCACCCCTCCGAGGTCCTTCCCTCCTCAGACCTCTCCCTCTCTAGGCTCCACCCCCAAATCTTCAGGAGTTTCCCAACCCGGAGTTGGCAACCCTAAGGAAGCTATGTGACTTTTTAAAAAAGATGATAAACAAAACAATAAAAAGAAATAGAAAATGAAAATAAGTACTGCATAAGAAAGACAATGATTTCCCACCCTCCCGTTCTCTCCTTCCTTCCTTCCTTCCTTTCCCTTTTCGTTCCTTCTCTATCATCATTCATTCATTCCTTTGTACTTTCTCCTTCTTTCCTTATTGTTTTCCCTTTTTTATTTCCTCTCTTTCAGTTAGAAAAAGTTCCAGAGTGTTTGGTGGCAGGTGGAGGGAAGGGGCGGGTCCCAAACCGGCTGCTCGAGGGAGGAAGGAGTAGATCTTAGTATAAACCCTGGCTTAGATGTAAATAAATCAATGTATGCCGATGAACGATTGCCCCTTTTCCTCCTCTGGGACAGATGGAAACTGTAATTCACACTCTTTCAATATACTCCACCCTACAGGAAATATTTTCATGTGCTTTCAGGGACTGGCTGTGCCAAGTAAATCATTCTATAGAAAAACAAAACACGAACCCAAATTCTGTTAAGTCCAGAGGTCCATTCTTTTTCCCTTGAGAAGTGGCAAACCATCTACAGTTGGGTCTACTCACGCAGTAGAAGGAGGTGGTGGAACTCTGGAATAGGCATGTGGACTTAACCATGTCCAATTGCAGGCGATCAGACCCAGGTTCGAATCCCTACACTGCCATGGTAGTTTGCTGAATGACCTTGGGTCATGCTCTCTCAAGCCTAACATACCTTGCAGGACTGTTGTTGTAAGGGGTAAATCCAGCCATCATTAGTTTCATATTAGGAAGAGAGTAGAAAGCCTCCTATTTACTTGCTTCTTCATGGTGGGGCCTCATCAGATCTTCATGCCGGGTGGCTGGATCTGACCCCCAGTGTAACTGCCAAAGCTGTGACTTAGTCCCTACCCTTGAGAAATGCTCCACATGTGCTGCTCACGATGCAGACATCTGCATGACTCCCTTAGACCAGCTCCTTCTACTTAACAAGGGGGCAGCGGCAAAGGTAATTCAGCCTTTCCCCACAGCTTCCACCAATGCAAAGTAACAGCTTATTCCCAGTACACTTATCTGAGCAGAAGTCACGCATGGAATCTATTCTGTTACCCAACTGCACACCAGAGGCCACCTTGTAAAGCGTTCACCAAGAAGGCAGGAGTTTCCCAAAATCTACAAAGGCACCCAAGAAATGTAAAACAGCTTTGTGCTGCTGTTTTCCAACTCGTTCCCATTCCTCCTCAAAATACAGAGATTAAAGTAAGACTGACTGAGTAGTAGGATTCCTTTAGGAATATCAGGCATATAACTAGGACCAGGGGTCCCCAGTAGAGTTGCCAACCTCCAGGTAGCACCTGGAGATCTCCCACTATTACAATGATCTCCAGACAACCAAGATCAGTTTTCCTGGAGAAAAAGGCTGCTTTGGAGGGTGGACTCTATGGCATTATACCCCTCTGAGGTCCTTCCCTCCTCAAACCCCACCCTTCCCATGGCTCCACCCCCCAAATCTCCAGGTATTCCCCAGCCCAGATCTGGCAACCATGGTCCCCAATGTGGTGCCCATGGGCAGCATGGTGACCGTTGACACTTTACCTGGCACTCACCATGTGCTTTCAGAAGGTGTGGCTCTTGCCCAGCAACACTTTTGATTGGCCATGGGAGATCTGATTGGCTGTGAGGATCAAAATACTGTTGCTTTGGTGGCAGCTTACCACAGTGTTGGTTGTATTCAGTCTCTCACTCCTCTTTCCCAGTGTATTGTTTAAATTACGCCTCTTCTTCTCTGTCCTTGGACTTTTTCTGTGGCAGCCATTTTGTGATTGTGGCTCTGCGTCAGAATACCAAAGGTGTCTACAGGCTCAAAAAAGGCTAGGGACTGCTGAACTAGAATGAATGCATATCCTTCTCCTCTTAATTCTTACCCTCACATCTTTCCATTCCTTTACATTAGAATCATAGAATCACAGAGTTGGAAGAGACCTCCGGAGTCATCTAGTCCAACCCCCTGCACAATGCAGGAAATTCACAAATACCTCCCTCCACACACACCCAGTGACCCCTGCTCCATGCCTAGAAGGGGGCAAAAAAACCCCTCCAGGATTCCCAGCCAAACTGTCCTGAAGAAAAATTCCTTCCTGACCCCAAAGTGGCGACTGGCATTTCCATAGGCCATGAGAACTAAGCCGTGATGCAACCCTTCCTGCCCTCCCTTCTGCATTGCTGTCATATGGCCATCTAGCCTCTGTTTGAAAACCTCCAAAGGAGGAGAGCCCACCACCTCCCGAGGAAGCCTGTTCTGACCCTCTTCCGTCAAATTTTAAACTATACGCCCCCTCAGGACGGGGACTTGTCTTGTATTCTGAAGCACCGTGCACATGGCTGGTCCAATCTCTCTGGCTCAGTCACTGAGCGTCGGCTTTGCATGCAGAAGGGCCCAAGTTCAGTCTCCAGCACCTCCCATTTTAAATGGTCCCCAGCAACACACGCACACACACAGGTCAGACTTGGGAACGCATTCCTCAGAAGACCAGGTTGAGCCAGAGACCACCCTGGGGGAAGGCCAGGAGACTCAGGGGGCACCCAGCACCACTGGGCCCCCTCCAGAACCTCATCCAGACCCTGGATCTCGAGGCGCCTGTTGAAGGACCTACCCCTGGTGATGCTGCCAACGTGCCAGACTCCACAGCAGCCAGTGCCCTGCCTTGTAGGGCCTGTTCCAGCCAGGACTACCAGTCCCCAAGTTCTCCTCCAACCCAGCAGGAGCAACAGAGATGGCAGGCCAGGAGGAGGCAACAAATTAAGGTTGCCAGGTCTGGGTTGGAAAATACCGGAGACTTTGGGGGTGGATCCAGGAGAGGGCGGGGTTTGGGGAGGGGAGGGGCCTCAGCATGGTACCATGCCATAGAGTCGCCCCTTCAAAGCAGCCGTTTTCTCCAAGGGAGCTGACCTCTGTCAGCTGGGGATCTATTGTAAAAGTGGGAGATCTCCAGGCCCCACCAGGAGGCTGGCAACCCTACAGCTCATCAACCAAGAATCGCCAGGATGGCAACCCATATTCCAGCTACTGAGCCAGATCATGGTCTAAATGCACACAGTGCTTCACAGGACTGGGGCTCAATAAAGCATGAAGCCCAGCAGCAGGTGGGAGCACTGGCCTTCCAGGGTATTTAAGCCCGAGGCTAAACAGGGAGCCTTGCTGGTTCAACCAGCTCCTATGGCTACTTTGCTTCTGTGAGCCTGGGCCCAGTTACAGAGACTGCTACAAGCCCTTGCTATCAGAGCCAGAAAAGGTGCTAGATTTGGTTGCCAACCTCCAGGTGCAGCTTGGAATCTCCTGGAATGACAACTGATCTCCAGACAACAGAGATCAGTTCCCCTTGAGGAAATGGGTCCCTTGGAGGGTGGACTCTATGGCTTTATACCCCACCTGAGCTCCCTCCCCTCTCCAAACACTGCCCTCCCCAGGCTCTACCCCCAAAGTTCCAGGAATTTTCCAGCCTGCAGCTGGCATCTCTAGTGGTAGGTGATGTGAGAAAGACCTCTGCCTGAGACTTTGGAGGGCTGCTGCCACTCAGAGTAGACAAGACTAAAACAGACGGATCAAGAGTCTGATTCAGTGTAAGGCAGCTTTGCCTGTTTCCTGCCCTGCACAATATAAATATAAGAAAGTAGAATAACATAGCTTTGTTGTTGGGTCTGCTAATTGAGCTTGAGATAGGGTTGCCTGGTCAACCCTTGCCACCAGTGGAGGATGGGGTGGTTTTTTTTTTTTGCCAGATCCAGGTTAGGAAACCCCTGGAGATGTGGGGGTGGAGCCTGGAGAGGACAGGGACCTCAGTGGGGCACAATGCCATAGAGCTCACCCTCCAAAACATCCATTTTCTCCAGGGGGAACTGATCTCTGTTGTCTGGAGATGAGCTGTAATTCCAGGGGATCCCCAGGCCCCACCTGGAGGCTGGCATCCCTAACTTGTGATATTAAATGCCACACAGCAAACAACACTCTTAATGACACCAAAATGACACCTTCATCTTCATATAATTCTGCAAAAAAACCCACACCCTTTCCTTTGATGCTTGAGCACAGACAGAACTGCAGGCCAAGCAAACTGCGGATATTGGTGGGAATGGCAATGAAGTAAAACATAATTTGACATGCCAATCGGAAACGCTTCCTCATGCGGTATATCAGATTGATACCAAGTCCGCCACTAGTATTTGTTCAAACTTTTCTGGGTAATGACAGACTAAGCAATGTGCGGGGAAACACAAGGGGATAGCATGAAGGCAACCAGCAACTTTGGCCCAATCCGCATCTAGTATTTGCTCCGTTGTTGTGCCAAACGCTAGCACACATTTTGTTAAGCCTCTAAGGAGCCCCTGGACTTCTGCTTAGTTTTGCTTCAACAGACTAACACAGCCACCCCTCTGGAATTATTTCTATCCATCCATCACGGAGATTCATTTTATGGCCTTGGCAGCTGTTCTTTGGTGGGTTTAATTCAGTGGACCTCCTGTGTTCAGAGTCTACAGAGCGTCTCCTGGTATGGCATGAAAAGCAGCAACATTTCAATGCAAACAGAACAATAGCTGATCTCTTTAGCTTGCATAGATGACTGAAACTCAAGGGGCTTACTGTATTATTATTATCATCATCATCATCATCATCATCATTTCAAGCAAAGGTCATCTGTTGTTGGCTGCAAAGTTCAAGTTGCAGCGTTAAGTCACATTTGTGATTTGACCTCAATTTCCATTTCTCTTTCCTTCCCTTTTATGGCAAGGCTCTAACTTTCAAAATAAGGTTCTCATGTCTCTGGGCTTCGATGCCCAGGACTGGGGGAGGGCAATGCTGTAAGAACCTCATCACATGCCTAGTTTGGGAATAAAGCTGCAGGTCATCTCCCTCTTCCCCCTGGAGGACTATTCTAATTAAGGACAATTTATTGGGGCTATATAATGAAAGATGTGCAAGTTAAAAAATATAGGGCAAGGAAAG
>NW_015174284.1:0-10764 GCF_001447785.1 Gekko japonicus | reverse complement strand
TCTGTGGTCCCTTCTGCAATATTGTGGGCTACTCTGCAAACTGCAAAGTTTAGCAGATGTTCTGTTTCATGGTTTGCCTATGGTAGCTGCCGAGGACTTTCGAGGCAACCTCAAAACCACTGTTCAGTGGAAATTCAGCCCTACTTCTCAGCTCCAAACCACTGTGTACTCTTGGCCGACATCTGTTCCCTCTTAGCCTAAACTTTTGCTCCCTATCAGAGGAGCAAAAGTCAACAGGTCATGCTGGATCTCAGAAGACCCATCAAGCAAGCTTTTAAAAACACTCTTTGCTCCTGACACGTTCTTGTGGAATGGGATTGCAGTGATGTCCATCCACCACCTTTTCCTTTGACGGTGCAGCATCCAGATGTCTCAAAGATGTCTTTGGAGCAGCTACAGGCAAGGATGAGACACCATGAAGAGTTGAAGGAGGATGTGATAGATGCTTTTTGGAGGGGGGGGCAGGATCTGAAGCTCACTGAACCAGTTCAGAGGTCTTTGGGAAATCTGGCTGTATACACCCATTCCCAGACATTAAGAACCTAAGAAGCAACCTGCTGGCTCACCCCAAAGGTGCACCTGTTCCAACACCCCATTTTCCAGCCAGGCACTTCTGGGAAGCTCACAATCAGTTTCAGAAAGCCATGGCTCCCCTCTGTTGTTTGATGTCCCCCAGCACCTGGTATTGTGAGGTGTCCTGTGTCTGTACTCGGAGGCTCCAGTTAGATTTCATGGCTGATGGGGTGGGGCTTCCTTTCTGGAGCAGGTTGGAGGAGTTTGGGGTACATGATTTCAGGTGTGGTTGTAATCACATGGCAGGGCGGGTTGTGGGGCAGGCATCGGGCACAGTTCATGTTGATGGCCTGATACCAGCAAGAGCTTTTTCTTAAACACCGTCAAGTCACAGCCGACTTATGGTGACCCCTCATGGGGTTTTCAAGGCAAGAGAGATGTTCAGAGGTGACTTGTCATTGCCTGACTCTGCATAGCTATCCTGGACTTCTTGGGTGGTCTCCCATCCAAGAACAAACCAGAGCTAGCCTTGCTTAACTTCTGAAACTCTGATGAAATCAGGCTACCCAGCACCATCCTGGTCAGGGCTAGTGAGGGTTATATGTACAAAAATGGGAACAGCCAGCTGGGTCAGACCAAAACTCTGTTTAATCCAGTATCCCATTTCCTCACAATGGCCATCCAGATGTATCTGGGGAAGGCTACAAAGAGGACTGGAAATAATAATTCTTCCTCGTTGCTGCCTCTTAGCAACTGGTACACTGCCTCTGAACATGGAATTTCCATACAGCTACCATGGAATTTGTTAGGGTCATCCAAGGTAGTGGTAAGCACCACATGGGGCGTGACAGAAAATTCCATGAGTTCATTACACAGTTTGTTACACATTCAGACTATGATTTCCCCTCATGAGGAATTATTTTCCTGCCTCCCCTCTCCTATAACAAGCACAAAATTCACAGCCAAGTCTTGTTCTTGGATTGGAGAATGGACCCTTCTCCCCCCGAAACAGGATTCCTGGGCTGCTGTGAGTTGGGGAAGGCAGAAAATCCTTGCTCCTGTGGAAATGTGGGTCCAGATTCACTGGAGGGCACCAAAGTACCCACTCAACTTCCATTGTCCTATATGGGTCAGCCAAACTAGCCAGTTGTCCCAAACCCTTTAAAGCAGGGGCTCGCCAAGTGTCTTGAGAAAGTGGGTGGGGCCAGGTAGGGCTTTTACCCAGCAAGGCTTCTGATTGACTATGGAGAGTTGATGGGCTGTGCAGATTTCTTTAGAATGTTGCTTTGGCAGAAGTTGCCAGCACAGCACAAGAATCTACACTCTGTTACTGAAGTTAAGCTGTGGCAGCCATTTTGTGGCTGCACCCACCATGCTGTGTCAGAATTCCAAATGTGCCCACAGGTTTAAAAAGGTTGGGGACCCCTGCTTTAAAGGGCTTGTTTACATTCACATTGCAAAAAAACCCATAGATGACTGCAATGTTGACAGTCTTTACCTCTGTAAAAGGAAGCCACCGCAGGTCAAACATCTTAGAGAGAACTTCTGTGTCATCTGACATCAACCCAAAGGTACCTCTTGATTTGCAATCCGGGAGCCCTCAAACTGACATGAGCAGTTCACACTTCCAGCCTGAGCTGTCCACGCATGTGAATCACTCCTTTAACAGGTTGTCAGACAGACGAGACCAGAAATACCTTCTTACAAATGATCATGTCGCAGAAGATGTTCTAGAACCTTCATCTCTGATACATTAACTTTTTCACATTGTTTGTGGCTCAGTGGTAAAGACTGTGTATGCAAAGTGATATATTCCATTTCTGGCTCCAGTCAAAGGACCACAGGTGGCAGGGACTGGAAAACCCTTTCTTGGCCAGAGAGCTGTTACCAGTTGGCATAGACAATACTGAGCTTGATGGATCAGTGATTTGGTTCACAATGAGGCAGCTTCATGTGCGCATCCTTTGCAAGAGACTGTGACTCAGGGGTAGACCATTTGCCTTGCATGCACAGGATGTTCCAGTTTCAATTCCCAGCATCTCCGGTTAAAGGAGGTAGTAGGAAAGACTTCTCTTGGCCAAGGATCTACTGTCCACCAGAGCAGACAAAACTGAGCCGAATGGACCAGGAATCTGCCTATGCATAAGGCAGCTTCATAGTGATAGATAATGAATTATATTTCCCAAAGGAGCATTTAATCATGAATCCCCATCTGCATTTGGAAGTGGTACAGTCCCAGGAGAGCTATGCCACCCCCTTCAAATGTATAGACTTGCCACTAGATGAGGACTGAGGAATATTGTCATTGTGGTTAAATACTGCCTTGCTGCCACAAATATAAAGCATACAAAGCAAGCAGTGACAAAAGGCAGCAGCATTAAAAACAGAAACAATATAAAAAGCAGCAGCATTACATTTAATACAAACAACAGATTTAAAAATCAATGAAAAAGCAGCATTAAAATTACCAGTATAAAAGCAGCAACATTAAAATCAGCAGACATTTAAAAACAGTAGCATTTAAATCATCAGTATAAAAAGCAGCAGCATTAAAAATTTGAACATTAAAATCACCAACCATATAAAAGGGAGTAGCATTAAAATCAGCAATCATATAAAAAGCAGCAGCAAACCTTACAAGAGCCACAGAAGTAGAAAGCAAACACATGCCCCATAGGCGTGGACAAACAGGATAGACTTTGCTCAGTGCATAAAATATGACACAGACTGCACCAGGTGAGCACCCCTCAGGAAGGAGTTCCATAATAGGGGTGCAACCAAAGAGAGGACCCCATCTCCAGTAGACAGCAGTCTACCTTCCAAAGGCAGAAAGACCGAGAAAAGAATCTCCAGTGGTTGTTTTACTGGCCAGGCAAGTTTGCACAATGACCTCGGGCCAGTCACTATACCTTGAGCTTAACCCACCTCACAAGGTCATTGTGAGAATCTCCTTGAGCTGCTTGGAGGGAGGGCAGGACCCAAATGTACTAAATAAATGAATAGTTGAACGAGCAGTTTATTATGGTCCTAGACCAGCTCAAAACAGTTGAATAGCTGAAGTTTCCAAAGGTAGCCCCCTGTATAATATGTCACAGTAGTCTAGCCTGGCCGTTACTGGAGCACAGATAGCTGGCAAGAAGATAGCAAATGTTTTTTAAAATAGGAGTATAATCTGAGTTTCTGGACTGAAATAGACAGGCCCTTATTGTGAAGGCCATTGACCATATACAGGGTCAGTTATTTATGTTTTAGTGATATTATTGGGTTATAAGCCCCCACTAATGAGGCTTGTTGGGAGCCTTGGAAACATAGATATGGTAACTGTCTGTGTATAGTGAGATGAGCAGAACATTAACTGGCTTGTCAAAAAAAAAAAAAAAAACCCCACACACACTTGTAGGAGCAAATCATTTTAATCTTATCCTTGGTACTTTTCATTATTTGGATGACATTTACATGAGTGCATGCGTGTTTATCCCCCTTTTTCTTTTTGGCTGTAGCATAAAAATTTATCTACAAATAAATAATAGAATATTATAAAAGCCAAACAAGAATGAAATCTTTTATACTGCCTGGAGAGAATGCATGACTCAATTATGCCTCAGATTAATAATGTATATTTCATTTTCTTGCTGATTTGGCCGGGATAGATCTTCACGTTCCCAAAAACCGGCTGGCAAAGCAAAAGCAAAATGTAGACTGCAGAGCTCTGGATTTCTAGACCAAGCTTTTTCAAATAAACTTCCCATCAGATCTTTATTAAAGACTCTTATCTGTGCACCCCCACCTTCTGAAGTTAGGTGGCCAGTTATTTAGGGGGGGGGTACTTCTCTGTGGTGGCACCTTACTTGTGGAACTGTAGTCACGTTCCTCTGTCACCTCCATTAATATCTTTTTGGCACCAGATTAAGTTAATTATAAATTGGATTTCTCCTGAAGTGCGGATGGAATCTTCCACTGGGAGTTCACAGAAAGAAGAGATCCTTCAACAGACAGAAAACAGAGTCTTCCTGCAGAGAACAACTAGATTTGAGTCCAGTAGGGGATTTTTTTTTTTACAGGGGATAGAAATTACCACTGGCCGCTTGTTTATTCTGAGTAAACCGGTCAGAGGCTGAGGACAGGTTTGAGTGCCCCACTAATTACTCCAACGCATTTTGTGACAGGGATTTCCTATCAGACTCCCACCCTGCTCTGGCCTCACCGCGCACTTCTTCCAGGATGGCCATTCAGATCAGTGCTGCACATCAACCATGGAGTCTGGTCTTACTTTTTTGAAATAAAAAACAATGTTGACATTTTGAAGAACATTTCTTGGGTGTGCATCTGTGCACATGTGCTCATGCTCTACCATTTTTAAAAAAGGGCAAACCCAGAACTACAGGTTCCGACTTCTGAACTGGTCTGAGCGTGCACCAGGGTCGTTCAGACATCTGGCAATGCGGGATGAATGTGCTCAGATCCATTAACACCTGGATTCATCTGCTGTCTATTTACTCCATCTCCAACTCGTCTTAAGATGGGACAAGTACAACTGGGGAACGGCTGCCAGATGTGGCTGTGTGAGCCAGCTGGCTTAATCTGTTAGGAAGTCCAGGGCTGCTATGCAGAGGTAGGCAATGGCAAATAACCTCTGAATGTCTCTTTCCTGGAAATCTTCATGAGGGGACACCATAAATTGGCAGTGACTTGACAGCACTTCATTATATTGTATTTGAATATAATGGGAGCTAGGAGGGGGGCGCATGTTATACGTTTGTATTGAACCCAGACAACTGATGCGTGGGCCCCAACCATCTCTGTAGAAGCACCTAACTTTGTTTGCATATGTTGGTGTGAAAACAGCCATACCAGCGGGAGGAGAACCATAAGAAACAAGTCCCGGCCAGGCTGCCAGCTGAATAGTAGGTGTCTCTCCTTCTCCTCCTCCTCTCGGCTCTCTGTTTTTCCTTTTTTCGCATGACTCCACATCGCTGATTACATTACCATCTGCCATCTGACCAGCAACTGCCAATCAAGAGTCTCAAGGCTGACTGCATGTACTTCGGAGGGGGGGCCACCCTAGTCTCCTGGGACTTTCTAATTTGCAGAATACAATCCCAGGAACTCTTGCTCATCTTAACGTGGCCTAAAGTTTCCAAGCAGCGAGCCACTAATAAAGTTAGCCTTATATAATCAGTATAAGATGCTGCTCCAGATCCAGAAAAACTGGAAGGGTTTTTTTGACAATACAATGAATGGAATTTTAGAAAGGAACAATATACTCTAACCCTGATTTCTTTCTTTTCTATTCATCATCTTTTTATCTCGTCCTCCCTGTGAAGAGCTCAGGGTGGCATGCTGAGTTCTCCTTTCTGCCCACTTTGTCTTCACAACACCTCTGTGAGGTAGGCTACACTGAGACAATGGATGGCCCAAGGTCACGCAGCGAGCTTCATGGCAGAGAGGGAAAGCTGGTGTCCCAGATCCTAGTCTGGCACTCTAACCACTGAACAACCCTACCCCTGTTCATCTTACAGTGAACACAAGTTCATCCTGCATGTACCTGTGTGTATGTGTGCTGGAGGAAGGGACTCAGCATGCCTGGACACTGGGAGGTGCTCCATCATTCTAAGTGTATAGAGGTGTTACCGCCTCTCTTTGTCTTAACCTGGGAGCTGCCCTCTGACCCCTCATCCCCTTCCATGGAGACACATGTTTTTGCAGGTCTCTCCTGTAGGAGCAGTGCCCTCATACTCCCACACACTTGATGCCAGACAAGCTGGCCATTTGTGATAAGGAAAGTACTCTTTCGATTAGGCTTCTTTCGAGTGCTACCTGAATGTGAACTGGATCTACTTGAATAAATGTATATTTGCAATATACTCCTTGGGAGATTTATTTACTGCACTCAGTATCACACTTCTCTGACTGGCCAAACTCTGCTATAGTAACCACATTTCCCAATAATGTGTTTGTAAGAAACAGCCAGCTGTGTTCACTTTACAAGGGAAACTGGAGGGCTGTGGCTCAGCGGCGGCACATCTGCTTGGCATGCGAGGGTCCCAAGTTCAGTGCCCAGCATCTCCAGCTAAAGAACAGGCAGTGTGTGATGTGAAGAACTTCTGCCTGAGACCCTGTGTCAGCTATGCTGCCATGGGGGTTGGGGAGTTCATTCTGTGTCTTGCTAATTGCTATTGCATTCCTGTCTCTGCTGTTTGCCTGTGCCGCAATGCTTATCTCTACAGATGTGCAGGAGGTTGTTATGTTGGAAGTTGTATTGTCTGGAAGTCTCCTATTCACCGTGAGAGACTATTGCTTCCCAGCTTTCGCCACCTAATGGTTTTCTAGCTGGTCCTGCGCGCAGGAGGGTTCCTAATTGGTCCATGCCATGGGGGGGGGGTGCATACAAATACCCTATATCCTATTATGCTCAATGGGTCGCCGCCATTCTCAACAGTGCCTGTGTTACTGCATCTATAGCTTTGCAATAAACGTATAACCATTCCTGAATGCGTGTACTTTGTTGTGAGCGGTTGGGTTCTGACATTCTGTTGAGAATCTTCCATTCTCTATCTCTGCTCATCTCTCCACAATCGAGATGAGTGATGGAGAGGAGAAACCGATTCCTGATAGGGACGACTCCCAGGGAGTCCCGACTCCTACCACGACCGGTGGGGGGACCCCAACAACCCAGTCGACGGTGCCAGTGACTACGATGATGCCAGTGACGGCAACTGGCGTGGGAGCCGTACCTAAGAAACATCGACTTTGGTGTTCCTGACCCCGACAGGGCCGAGGTGGCTGCCAGGCCATGGATACAGACCAAGTTCCAACTGGGGCCAGCTTCACCCGGACTCGACAGCGGAAACGTACATGCTCACGCAAGGGCCACCGAGAGACAGCCGGTTCGACCGTGGCTTTTCTATGGGGAGTGGCTTCCCCCCATTCGGGGCCCAGTTTGAACCATTGCCTGAGGCATGGGTGACGGAGAGGAAGAAGCCGAGGAGTGGTCATGTGTCTCCAGATGACGGGCTGGAACTGGCCCAGAGGATGGAGGTGGTGGATTGGGAGAGAAGGCAGATGCAGCGGACGCTGGAGGAAGTCATCCAGGTGATCCTGCAGCTGGTGGTCCAAACCATCTGAGAGGAGAGGGATGGCCGACCGGTGGTCCCAGCAGGTGCCCCAGCCGGGAGACGTTCCCCAGCCCGGGCAGCCCGAGGCTCCGATCCCAGCGACACGTCCGGCCAGTCCGAGAGAATTTACGCCCCCTTGCCCAAAAGACCTCATCGAAGCCACCTTCAATGGGAACCCGGAAGAACTCTCATACTTCGTGGTCCGAGTTATGAAGTTTGTGGAGAGGTCGGGTCACCTGTTCCCAGACGACAGCAGACACATGGATGTGGTGGCGGCACGGCTCTGGGGCTAACAAAAAGGAAGGGAAGGGGGAAGGAAAAAAAGTATGTCACTCCATCCATTGTACAGGATGGAGTGACATACATTCAACTCACACAAGTTTGTGCTACCAGAATTATTGGTGGACTTTAATTGGCTAGACTGGAGGCCCATCTTATAGAATAATAATAAACAAATACAGAAGTATTTAGGAAACAACATCTGGCCTTACACTGTATATGTATTTAACATCTTATGTAAAACAAAATTTGAATGTATGTCAAATTTGTAATTGGAATTGTGACCGCTGAGGAAGGCCCTTTGAGGGGCCAAAACGCATTTGGTTCAGTTGCACAGCACTAACCCATCTATGTATGAATGTTGAAAAGTTTTTTATGTCTGAATGGTATATTTTTAATGAATCTAAGTTTTAAAATGTGTACACCTGAATACATTTTGTATTTTCATGATATTTAGTGTCAGCTTAACCCTTGTGGATCCATGGCACGGCTCTGGGGCCCAGCAGCAGCCTGGTATGTGGGGTTGTACAACGCCCAGGGCCCGGAATTGATTAATTTGGACGCTTTTATTTATTTATTTATTATTCGATTTGATATACCGCCCTAACCCCCTTGGGGGTCTCTGGGCGGTTTACATAGTGAGAGTGCTAATCACAATTGAATATCCTGACTTGGGCCACATTATTCGGGGGGGGGGGACAGCCTACCGGCACCCTGGGGAAGGCTGATGTCTTTCGGCTGGCTTCATTCCCGGTAGTCTGCTGCCTTCCTGCTGTTTCTTCTGGTGCTTCGTCGCAGTCTACGTTTTTCCCCGGCCCCGGCTGCATCCTTTCGGCTCCGCCGCGCCTGGGGATGACGTCACTGCATGCCTTTTTCACTGTGTGACAGCCGATCGTTGTTCCCGCCGCTGGCCACCAGGGCTCACTTCCTCTGCTGTTGCTTGCTGCCGCCACCGCATCGCCACACCAGGTCACATTCACCACCGGTGGTCCGCCATTGCCGCCGACGCCATTTCTGCCGTTGCCATCCACACGCCTCATCGAAGGAGGAGGGTGCCCCCCACCCTTCTAAGGGTGGGTACCCACTTATCTACTCGCATTAAGATTTTACGTTATATGTGGGCGTTGTGAGCCCAATTCGAAGATCGGAACGCCGAGCCCAAAGCGAGGCCGTTCCTACAAACCCTTAAACAGGGTAGGCGATCGGTGAGGGAATACTCATCAGAATTCAAGCTCCACGCGGCCAAAGTGCAATCTTGGCCTGACCCGGTATTGGCAGAACTATACCGAGTGGGGCTGAACCCGGAGATTCGGGAGATGCTCCTGAGAGCAGTTGATCCTGTATCCCTCTTAGCCTGGATGCAAGAGGCAGAGAGTGCAGAAACCCGCCTGCAAACCCATCGACTGGACATCGCGACGGTAGGGGGTCGGCCAACCCCTCAATCAACGAAAGGGAAAGTGCCGCGACCGGTGGAGCTGACTCGGGAGCAGCACATGAAGCAGGAGCTTTGTCTGAAATGTGGAGAGCGGGGCCATTTCGCGTCCGACTGCGGCGGAGCGGGCCCTGTGAAACAAGGGCCCACTGAACCCACCCGTGTGCGCCCCACCACGCCAGCAAGGAAAGTGACTGAGAAGCCAAAATATGCCAAAGCGCTGCAAGCGGCTCCTGAGGAGGGGGAGGCAGAATCCAGCGGAGAGGACCCCGAGCCGGTGGGAAACTGATTGGTCCTGCTGTAAGAGGCGCGGAGCAGCAGGGCCCAATCCTGGAGGCGCCTAATGTGGTGAGCAGTTTTCCCTCCCTCTTTTTCGTGACTGTGACTTTGATTAACCCCAGCCTTGGCACACATATACGAGTGAGAGCCCTAATTGACTCGGGGTGTGGGAGGGACCTTATCAACCCCTCCCTAATTACGGGATTGGAGGCTGGGGTGGTAAAATTAAAAGACCCCTTGCTTTTCACCCAAATGGATGGCTCTACCATGAAAGACCCGTGTGAGTACGAAACTGTGCCACTGCGAATTGGGGCTGGGGAACACTGGGAGGATAGAGCATTAGTGATCACCTCAACCGCCAGGTTCCCCTTAGTCCTCGGGGCCCCATGGTTGCACGGACACGACCCCTACACCTTGTGGGGCAAAGGGAAAGTACAGTTCATTTCTCCAAAGTGTCAGAGCCACCGGTGGGACATGAACTGGGGCCAACCGCCCATAGCGGAGGGTCCTCGTGTGTGCCTGGCTCAGGAGGAGCTGTTAAGCATTCCCCCCGAGTATCGGGACTTGGTTAGAGTGTTTGAAGAGAAAGAAGCGGATGAGCTTCCCCCTCACAGACATTCAGACTGTAGCACTGAACTGTTGCTGGGGCAGAAATTGCCAAGAGGCGCATCTATGCAATGGGACCGGCCGAAAAGGAGGAACTACGCAAGTTCATTGACAAGAACTTAGCCAGAGGGTTCATCCGCCCAGCATCATCCCACTTCACAGCCCCTGTGCTATTCTGAAAGAAAAAGGAGGGGGGGGGGCTAAGACTCTGCATGGATTACCGGGGCTTGAATGCAGTGTCGTCTACTAACACCTATCCCATGCCTTTGATTAAAGACTTGCTCACGGAAGCGGCCAAATGGAAAATTTTCTTAAACTAGACCTTTGAGATGCCTACTTCCGGGTACGCATCAGGGAGGGGGGTGAACATAAGACCGCTTTCAACACCCCCCTGGGCCAATTCGAATATTGGGTGATGCCTTTTGGCCTTCAGGGCCCCCCCAGGGGTCTTCATGAACTTAATCAATGAAGTGTTACACAAACACTTGTTCAAAGGGTCGCTTGTTTACCTTGTGTTGGACCCCCAAGCATCGAGAATAA
>NW_015174283.1:1660773-1685259 GCF_001447785.1 Gekko japonicus | reverse complement strand
TGACAGAGTGTTAGACTGGATGGGCCATGTGATATGGACTGGTTGGGCCATGTGACTGAACTGCTTTTCTTATTTTGAAATTATCTTATTCATTCATTAAATTCAGTTTCTAGACTGCCCTGCCCAATGGAACAGGGCTCAGGGCAGTGTACAACAATACAAACAACATTTCAATGTTATGTTATTGTATTTATATTGTTGTATTATTTGCAATATTTGCTATTTTGTAAAAATTTGAAAAATTGTTAATTAAAAAAAATATACAAACAACATTCATACAATAAAAATAAAATACTTAATCTAATTAGATGGTCCTAAAACTTCCTCACAGCGAGGTAGGCAAGAGACATGAGTGCCAGCCAGATGGAAACTGTTGCTGTCCACAACCAAATGCTTGGTGGAACGTCTCTGCCCTTACATGGAGTCCCGCAGGGGCATGGATGTTGTTTCATGGAGAGTTCCACCAGGTTGGAGCCGGGGCAGAAAAAGCCCTGGTTCTGGTCGAGGACAGCCGGATGTCGCTCAGGCCAGGGACCACCCATAGGTTGTTATCTGCTGAGCACAGTGCTCTTCGGGAGGTATACCAGGAGAGGCAGTCCTGAAGATACGTGAGTCCTTGAGTCTCAGTGAGAAATCTGCCTTGAGTCTTAATGAGAGAGGTGGGTGGCTACCAGTGTTCCCTCTAAGCTGAGTTGGTGTGAGCTAGCTCACAGTTTTTTAGCCTCCGGCTCACACATTTTGGTCTTAGCCCAGGAAGGAGGGCTCCAGAGCAAACTGATTACTGCAGTAGCCAAGTCGCTCGTTCACAACTTTAATGCCAGTAGCTCACAAAGTTGAATGTTGGCTCATAAGACTCTACAGCTTAGAGGGAACATTGGTGGCTACCTATTATGAAGATGATAATAGTGCACCTGGGATTTTTCCAGTCCTCCTTTAAGGTAGCCACACATGCCCCCTCCAGACTAACAGCCTGGGTGACCAAGCCGTCTACATTGGGTTCCATCGTGATTTGGATTTCTCCTCTGGCTATTGGGCTCCATCTCTATTCTTTTAATGGTCATTGCAGCTTTGAATCTTACTGTTTATGGAAGAAGATATCTACACCTCTTGGAAAACGTTTTGCTCTAGAACGGCTCATATCAGGATCACACGGCCTTTTTGTCACCTTCATTGTGCCTCCTTAAAATTTAGAGAAGAGAATAATAGACTGTGGTGGCTCTTTTGTCACCTTCACTGCACCTCCTTTAAATCTGTGGTCATTTGAAAGCATTGTCTATCTTGGCTTTAAACTCTATTATTCAACTCTATTGTTCATATTATGTTTGGGGTTTTTTGTAAACAAAGTTTTTATTATTATTTTCCATTCATAGGAATCCAACATTTAAACATTAAACCTTTAAAAAGAATACCTTTGCTTACCCTACGTTTATTACTCCGTCCCCCCTCCTGTGGCTTCCCGCAATGCTTTCACCACACTCATATATATTTCATCAGTTATTAACATCTTGTTTCTTGTCGCTAACTTATAGATAACACAATTTGCTTCGTATTGTTCTAAACACAGTAAAAAAAATTTCACATCCCAGTTCTTTTCCAGATAAATTTTGAAGTCCTTATGGTTCATATTATGTTAAATACACTTGTAATCTCTTTCTCTCTGGTTAAGTGCGCGGACTCTAATCTGGGAGAACCGGGTTTGATTCCCCACTCCTCCACATGCACCTGCTGATGTGACCTTGGGTCAGTTGCAAGCTCTGTCAGAGCTGTTCTTGAAAAAGAGCAGTTTCTGTCAAGAGCTCTCTCAGCCCCACCTACCTCACAGGGTGTCTGTTGTGGGGAAGGGAAGGGAAAGGAGATTGTAAGCCGCTCTGAGACACCTTTGGGTAGTGAAGGGCGGGGTATAAATCCAATCTCTTCTTCTCTTCTTCTTCTTTCGAGCAAGGGAACCTTTACCTTTACCTTTAATCTCTTCTGGAATTATCGTAATGATTATGGATATTTCTGTTTATTTACATTTTATTTACATGTGATAGTTATGGTCCTTTATTTCGATTAGACTGTAGTTTCATGCATTGGTGATAACTGATTTTTTTGTCTCTGGGGAGTGATTTTTGTTTTCCACCTGTGATTCCTGCTCATTACTGCTTGTTTAACTCCTTTCATCCTCAAGCAAAGAACTGAGGTGCTCACCTTGCCAAGAGACCGGAGGGAGGATGAGCGGGAGAGGGGGCCGCTGAAGACCTCCCAGATGAGGCAGCCGAGACGCCACATGTCAGCAGACCTGTTACGACACAGGAAGGATCATAAGGGCAGCCGACAGTCCCAACAAAATCCCATGTGTCTCAGCACATTGATTTTTACGAAGTTAACATAAAAGAACAGAATTAAACTTCTAGACAGGCTTAAAATGCTAACTCAGCCACAGACATCCTAGAGTCAACAACGTAATTAAACAGAAATCCCATCCAAACAGGTCACCTACACTGACCTAAGTGACAGGAGTAGCCAATGTCAAGAAGAAGAAGAAGAGATTGGATTTATACCCCACCCTTCACTACCCAAAGGTGTCTCAGAGCAGCTTACAAAATCCTTTCCCTTCCCCTCCCCACAACAGACACCCTGTGAGGGCTGAGAGAGCTCTTGACAGAAACTGCTCTTTTTCAAGAACAGCTCTTATCGGATCTACGGCTTGCCCAAGGACATCCAGCAGGTGCAAGTGGAGGAGTGGGGAATCAAACCCGGTTCTCCCAGATTAGAGTCCGCACACTTAACCACTACACCAAACTGAGATGGCTCCATTAAACATATTTTGGGGAACTCTTTGCCCCCTGGCAGTGACGTTCATGATGTAATGCTCTGAGCCCTTAAATCAACCAGGAAGCTGAAACCACAGTCCCAAGATCAGTCTGGAAACTGCTCAGAATGCCAGGCAAGCCTCATGGGGGTATAACATGGATATGCACCAACGGAACACTCTGATGACATCACGACAGTGGAAACCCAGCGCTGGGTATGTCCAGATGGGGCAGGCTTCCCAAGTACTTACCGTGATTCGGCGGGGGACACAGACGTCTTCACAGGATCATTCCTGTGGGGACAACAGACGCGCCGCACCATGCCGTTGCCAGGAAGTGATGCTGGGCGACTCTCTGGCAATGGGGCTGGAAACTCGATGGTAGCATCGAGTTTTCAGCCCCATTGCCAGAGCGTCGCCCAGCGTCACTTCGTGGCGACAGCATGGTGCATTACAGGGAGGGATGGTCTGGCTGGGGAGCATGTTTTCCCCACCGGATCACGGTAAGTACTTGGGAACCCTATAGGGATCCTAAGTCCCCCCGGGGCCGGGGAAAACCCCGCTCCACCCCAACATGTGCGTCACCCGGACGTGACGCGGGCACGCCGGGCGCGGGGCCACGGCCATACAAGGGAAAACTCTATGGTTTTCCCTTGTATGGCCGTGGCCCCGCCCCCATCGTGCCTGGCATCCTCCTGTCACTTCCGGGTGACGTGTGTGCGGCGTGCGCATGCACAAGACACCGGCCGGGAGCCCCCCACTCCCGGCGAAGATAGACTTGGCAACCCCTGAACCCTAAGACGGGGCTTTTGCTCAGCAGGGCTTTTGACTGGCCATTGGGAGATTTGATTGGCTGCCCAGATTTTTTAAAATGTTGCTTTGGCAGCGACAGCCACTACAGATCTTCACCATGTGACTCAAGGTAAACTGCAGCAGCCATTGTGTGGCTGGCTCGGCCTCCTGTGGCAGCCATTTTGTGACTGGGCTCATCACCCTGTGTCAGAATGCCAAAAGTGCCCATGGGCTGAGAAAGGTTGGGGACACCTGGTGTTGGGGGTGGGGCAAGACTCAGCCGACATCCTAAACCACCCCCACCCCAGCCCTCATCCTACGACCAATGCTCCCTCTAAGCTGTGGAGACTCGTGAGCAAAAATTCTACTTTTGTGAGCTACTGGCATTAAAGCAATGAGCGAGCGATCTGGCTACTGCATAAATTAGTTTGCTCTGGAGCCATCCTTCCTGAGCAAAGACAAAAATGTGTGAGCCGGAGGCTAAAAAACTGTGAGTTAGCTCACACTAACTCAGCTTAGAGGGAACACTGCCTACGACTAGTGTTACTGGGGATCTTGTGCATGGGAAAGCCTGTGGTGTTCCCTAGCATTATGCCTTTCCCCGCACTCATTCCTGCCTTGGTATCTGTTTTCAACAGCAGGATTCCAAAAGTCCGAGAATGCGCTTTTCTCCTGGCTGCTCAGCTGGCTGTGCATTTAGAGGAATGGTCTGCAGTATGTGAGGTGTGAGTGATCAGTCCTGACTCTTCCTTCTGTTTTGCCGCTGATCAGCTTGTGGGCAGCCAAAAGCTAAGCTCTGCCTTACTGCCAACTTCTCTCTGGGAGGGATCAGAATTTGAGGAGTGGATTGTTAAAAACATTTCGATAAACAAAAAACATTTCATCATCTATATAGCAGGAGACAAGCTAGGGAAGTGCTTAGGCCTTTAGATGGCCAAGGAATGAAAGGATTGCATAAGACAGATGGGGAAATGGCAGAAAAACTTGAAGGAACTTTTGCAACTGTTTTTCACTGTGGAAAATGTGGGGCACATAGCCAAAGCGAAGCAGTTTTGGGGGAAGGGTGTCTGTAGAATTGTGTCAAACTGACATGACAAGAGATGAAGTTCTAGGACTACTAGGCCTCCACTTCCAAGTGGCATAAACTTGAGGGTTAAGGATCTCAAATGTGGAACTGCTCATCTACTAATTTATATAACCTTGCTAAAAATCAGCCTCTGTACCAGAGGACCAGAAAATAGCAAACATGACACTGATTTAAATTTTTAAAAAGCAGATCCAAGGAAACTACTCCAGGTAATTTAATAAAACTATTATTAAAGACAGAATTATTGAACTCATCAAGGAACAAAGCCTGCTGAGGGAAAATCAGCGTGGCTTCTGTAAAGAGAAGTCCTGCCTCCCCAACCTATTGGAGTCCTTTTAAAAGATGAACAAGCTTGTGGATAAGACTAATCTAGTTGATATAATAATACTTGGACTTCCAAAAGACTTTTGACATGGTACCTCACCAAAGACCCCTGAGTAAGCTTCAGCAGTCATGGAATAAGAGGATGGGTGCTTGTAAAGTGATGCACATAAAGTGAGCCAGTTTGGTGTAGTGGTTAAGTGTGTGGACTCTAATCGGGGAGAACCGGGTTTAATTCCCCACTCCTCCACTTGCACCTGGCTGGATGACCTTGGGCAAGCCATAACTCTGGCACAGCTGTTCTTGGAAAAGAGCAGTTTGTGTCAAGAGTTCTCTCAGCCCCCCCTACCTCACAGGGTGTCTGTTGTGGGGAGGGGAAGGGAAAGAAGTTTGTAAGCTGCTCTGAGACACCTTTGGGTAGTGAAGGGCGGGGTATAAATCCAATCTCTTCTTCTTCTTTTTCACATTGGGACAAAAAAATCCCATCTTCAAGTATAGGCTAATGGGGTCTGAACTTGCTGAGACTGAGCGGAAAAAAGATCTTGGGGTCATAGTGGGTAGCTCAATGTCAACCCAGTGTGCTGTGGCAGTGAAAAAGGCAAACTCTGCATTAGGGATTATTAGGAAAGAGATTGACATAAAACAGCTGATATTACAGTGCTCCTGTACAGATCTACGGTGCGGCCTCATTTGGAACGCTGCGTACAGTTCTGGTCACCATATCTGAAAAAGGGACATCACAGAGCTGGAAAAAAGGTACAGAAGAGGGCAAACAAGATGATCTGAGGGTTGGAGCACCTTCCCTATGAGGAAAGACTGAAGAGTCTGGGACTTTTCAGTTTAAAAAAGATACAGCTAAGTGGGGACACGATAGAGGTTTATAAAATTATGCACGGGGTGCAGAGAGTTCACAAAGAGAAATTTTTCTCCTCCAAAAATACTAGAACTTGAGGGCATTCGATGAAGCTGATGGGCAGTAGGTTCAGGATGGACAAAAAGAAATACGACTTTACACAGAGAGTGATTAAAATGTGGAATTCGCTGCTGGAGGATGTTGTGATGGCCACATGAATAAACAGCTTTAAAAGGGGATGATATGGATTCATGGAGGACAAGTCTATCAGTAGCTAATAGCCATGGTGACTGAAGGGAACCTCCACATTCTGAGGTACTAAACCTCTTAATCCCAGAGCCAGGAGGCAACATCAGGGGAAGGTCTTGGCTTCTATGCCCTGTTGTTGACCATCAAGAAGAACTGGCTAGCCATTGTACGAGACAGGATGCTGGACTAGATGAACCGTTGGTCTGATCCAGCAGGGCTCTTCTTATGTTCTTATGCTTTTACAGAAGAAAAATCGGTTAAATGAAAGGAAGCAAAGAAGCAGGAACATACAGACAGTTCTCTCAATGGAGGCAAGTAAGCACTGCAGTTCCGCAAGGATGTTGGGGCCTGTGCTATTTAATTTATTCATAAATAATTTGGAATTGGAGTGAACAGTGTATTGGAGGAGAAGAATTTGAAACCCTACCTGTGGAGCTTCCAGGAGCGTGTTCACTACAGTCAGGGCTTTTTTTGTAGAAAAAGCCCAGCAGGAACTCATTAGCATAACAGGCCACACCCAACAGCTGAAACTCATTAGCATATTAGGCCACACACTGTCACGACAGCTCTTTAGCATATTAGGCCGCAGCCCCGTGTTGCCAAAAGTGTGGTCATCCAGCCACACCCACCTTCTGCTTCTTATTGTTTACCTTGTTTGTTGTCAAAACCCAGGACCTTTTTTTGCAGCAGGGACTCCTTTGCATGTTAGGCCACACACGCCTACTGTAGCCAATCCTAATGAGTTTCTGCTGTTGGGTGTGGCCTATTATGCTAATGAGTTCCTGCTGGGTGTGGCCAACTCGGGAGCCAGCCGGAACTCCATTCCTGTGCGTTCCTGGCCAAAAATAGCCCTGGTAACAACACTGTCCTATTAGGTATGCCACAGTCCTCCCTACCATGGAGGACGCTGTGCTTCCTTCATTCCTTCCCTTGTTGTGTCCTGCATGTAAGTAGAGGAAAGCTGACGTCTGGGAAGCGTGCCAGGATTGGTGTGCATTGGGTGGCTGCTTCCATACAGAGACTGTGGGGTGTGTGGCTGGTGTTGCTACAGACTCCACTGCAGTTGCTATGCTCTTCACTCCGTGGAATTGGGTCTTTTGGGGCATTCCCTCCCCCCCTTCTGGGGGAACACAGAGTACCGATTAGCCGCGTTGGCACCACACTGGCATCAGCAACGTGCCAGCATAGAGATCTTACAATCTAAGCTGCCCTGGGCATCGCGTTCTCAGAATTTTATTCTGAAAATGGCTGAGCTCAGAGGAATCCTGGTGGCTCCAAATTTCTGTACTGTCACACAGTTTGGACAAGATTTTTGTTTGGAAGAAACAGTTAGGAGGACACCGTTTGGACAAGATTTTTTAAAGACCTGCCTATGTAGAGGATAATACAGACTGCTCAATGTTCACCTTAGCAGTCTTAAAGGTTCTTTTTTCTTTTTGCTCCCAGAGCTGAAAAGTGAGACCCCCCCAAGTACCACTTTTTTTTTTTGCTTACTTGTTTGTTTTGAGAATCTATATGCCAAGTACAATGTGTCCAAGGGGGGCAGCTACTTTGACAGAGTGCCACACTACAATAAAACCACAGATCAACAGAGGGGGCCACACCCAGAAGACGTGGGCCCTACAGAATCCCCAGGCCCCCAAAGCTGTTCTTCAGGAAAACCTTAGACAACTGGTACTGTGGGGAAATTAAGCTTAATTCACTCTGTTGCTGTGGAAACCATTAAGGCTACGATATTTTACAGATCTCACGGATGAAGCATATGCAAAATGCGCAGGGATCTCAGAGCGAATTAAAAGTTACTTCTCCCACTGCACCAACAGTCCCTTGCTTTTTGCTCCATGCTTGGTGCGGCCACTTCCTTTTCTCGCTTCAGAAAAACTCACCATTTCTCTCCGAGGGCTTTGCTGTTTTCTGTGAGCTCTGGTGGGTCATATTTCTCCAGCTCGGGGACCCCCTTCCGAGGTACAGCACTGTCCCCCACTGCAGAGCACATGTAATCCAGACCACCCAGTTTCCACTCGCCGGCCCGGTCCACGAACACAGCTGCTGCGCATACATTGTTGTGGATGAGGTGACAGTCATTCACCAGGAAGCTGAGGGCTTTCTAGAAAGGGAGCAGAGACTAGGAAATAAGGCAGGGCGGTGTGTGGGACCTGAATTCCTCCTTAAAACCGACCTCTTCCAAGACCTCTTTGCCCCGCCTATATCCCCCTCCCCAATCTTTATTGCCAACCCCACTGAAGCCTTGGTAAGTGTAACTGCACTAGTTCACATTTACCACTTCTGACACCTTTCTCTTTCCATAAACTGCTTTGCTTTTAACTGTAAGCTCCTTGGGGCAGGGGCATTGTGCAAAGTACAATCAAGTAAGACTTTCATTGGGATTAATGAATCGGGAAACCAGCATCTCGTTCTTATCATCTACACAGATTAGACTTGCCACATGCGACTTGGTTTGTTCTCACCGTCGATTAACATGAATGAGCCCCTTAAGATGCTCAGGATGGAAAAAGGGCGGAGAGTAGAGAGCCTTCCTTCACTGATTTAACGTGGACATAAATGTAGCTGCAGAATCCTTTACTCTAAGGATTACATTAATCCTAGTGCAGAACACTGCAGCCAGACTGCTGCTCAGGGCCAGCTACCAGGAACATACGTCCCCAATACTACAGCAATTACACTGGCTACCGATTCACTCCCAAGCCCAATTCAAGGTCCTGGTTTTGACCTTTAAAGGTCTACATGGCTCGGGACTGGGCTATCCGAAGGACCATCTTCTCCCAGATGTGCCTGCCGGGAACTAAGATCACACGGAAAGGCCCTCCTGACTGTCCCATCAATAAAAGAAGACTGTTGGTGGATATACAAGAGAAGGCCTTGTCAGTGCCGGCCCCATGATTGTGGAACAACTTCCCCAGGGAGGTGTGCCTGGTCTCCCCCGCCCCCCTTTCAGTCTCTAGGAGGCAGCTGAAGATGGTTTTATTTAGGACCGCATTTGGTTAAGTTTATTGGCAGTCACAGTGATCCATGCAACGGTCACCTCAAGGCTAGGAATTTTAGGAGATTGGAAATTTTGCTGAGAGGAGCATCAAAATCTGTTTTAATAGGGTTGTAACTTAATATTTTGTATTGTTTTACTGTTTTATCTGGCATTATGCCCTGTAAGCCGCCCTGAGCCTCCGGGGAGGGCGGGATAGAAATGTGAATAATAAATAAATAAATAAATAAATAAATTTTATTTTGTGTCTTTTATCTATGCTGTAAGCTGTCTTGAGCTCCGTAAGGCCGTAAGGAAGAAAGGCGGCTAAAGAATGTTTTAAATAAATAAAATAAATACTCCCAGGGTTTGTCTATATTTAAGAAATAACTATGCTGCCTAATCTTTATGCTCCCCGTCTCTTGATTCCCTGACCGATCTCCTATCTCTACTGCTCCCCTTCTCCTTCTCGCCCTTTTTTCTCCCAGTTCATTTTTTTACCGATCTCTAAACTGAAAATCTTTTCTCAAATCCCATCTTAGAGAAGCCATTCATTCAGCCAGTTTGGTGTAGTGGTTAAGAACGGTGGACTCTAATCTGGAGAACCGGGTTTCATTCCCCACTCCCTCACATGCAGCCAGCTGGGTGACCTTGGGCCAGTCACAGTGCTGTCAGAGCTGTTCTCTCAAGGGCAGTCCTTGAAAGAGCTCTCTCAGCCCCACCTACCTCACAGGGTGCCTGTTGTGAGGAGGGGAAGGGAAAGGAGTTTGTAAGCCGCTCTGAGACTCCAAGTGAAGGGTGAGGTATAAATCAAACTCTTCTTCTTCTAAAACTTGTACACGACTTGCTGTTGTAGAGAGGTAATTTAGATGAAACAATTTTAACACTCTCAAGTGCTAGATAAATGCCATGTAACAAAGTCACTTCCTGCTACGTTCATCTGTAGGTGGCCAGACACTTCCGCCCTTTTCCAATGCCTGCCTGGCACAGAGCCTCGAGATGAGATACACCCCACCACCCAGGCTGTCCTAAACAACTCATATATATATATACGAAGCTGCCTTCTACTGAGTCAGATGATTGGCCTTTCAAGGTCAGTATTGTTTACACTGACCAGCAGCAGCTCGCCAGGGCCTCAGGATGGGGTCTTTCACATCACCTACTACCTGATCCTTTTAACTGGAGATGCCGGGGGACTGAACTTGGGACCTTCTGCATGCCAAGCAGGGGCTCTACCACTTAGCCACAGCCCCGTCTGTCTGTCCCTGAACTTCAACAAGACAGTGGCCCCCTTGTTGCTCCGTTCTTCAGAAACAGCCCTGCTTCCCCTTCTGGAGAAAAGAAACAGCTGTGTATATATTTTCCACAGCAAAACTGCTGGGAGAAGGGAAGGGATTTTAGTGGGGAAAGTGTTAAAGTTGCCCCCTCATCTCATGTTGGTTTGATCTGCAGCCACATTTGGGGGGGGAAACCCAAATATCATGAAGCTGAATATCTCAAAGCAGCTCTGCCCATCCACCTTTCCCTGTTGTTGTTGTTGGTCAGTCGCACTCTTTGCGACCCCATGGACCACATCACGCCAGGCCCTTCAGTCCTCCAGAGTTTGCTTAATTCCATGTTCGTTGCATCGATGACACTGTCTAACCATCTCATCCTTTGCCCTCCCCTTCTTCTTTTTCCTTCAATCTTTCCCGGCATCAGGGTCTTCTCCAGTGAGTGCTGCCTTCTCATTTGGTGGCCAAAGTATTTGAGCTTCAGCTTCAGGTTCTGGCCTTCCAGGGAACAGTCAGGTTTGATTTCCTTTAGGACTGACTGATTCGTTCTCCTTGCAGTCCAAGGGACTCTCAAGAGTCTTCTCCAGCACCATAATTCGAAAGCATCTATTCTTCGGCACTTGGCCTTTCTTATGGTCCAACTCTCGCAGCCATACATGACTACTGGGAATACCATCGCTTTGACCATTTCCCTGGTTCAGCCCTAATACACACCTCTGAGCACTGATCACAGGGGTGGGGAGCCTGGCCTGTGGACATGCATGCCTAGAAATGCAGGGGCCTCTCTGGGATGAGGAAGGGCCCTAATTCAAGCCAGATACTGTGGATTAGGATTACCATTTTGGCTACACTGGGTTTGGGAGTGATGGCTACTCTGTACAGGCATCCCAGTGAATCACCAAAGCAACAGAATTTCCTGCCCCCGACAGCCGTGTGGAAAAGTCCTCATTAAGAAGAAGAGATTAGATTTATATCCCGCCCTTCACTCACTCAGAGCTGCTTACAATCTCCTTCCTTTCCTCTCCTCATAACAGACACCCTGTGAGGTAGATGAGGCTGAGAGAGGTCTGAGAGAACTGCTCTTGAGAGAGCAGCTCTGAGAGAACTGTGACTGACCCAAAGTCACCCAGCAGGCTTCATGTGGAGGAGTGGGGAATCAAACCTATTCTCCAGATTAGTCCACCACTCTTAACCACTACACCATCACTTTTTTCTTTGCTCTTCCACAGAAAGAATTTTCTCCCGTTTACTACCTGTGCAGACAATGTGAAGGCCTACAAAAAAAACCCAACTCCTACTCCTCAAAACCTCACATAACCACCCATCTCAAGACCAAACACGGAGAAGTTAAAGAAAACTCTCATGCCAACTACATCAAAGGAACCTTCACTTTTCAGCTCTCTCTAGAATTTCATGGGTTTTTTTTCCTACAACAGTGTCGAGGCCAGCTCAACAACACAGTTTCTGCCCCAAATAACAGAACCTGCCATTTGGTTTACCACAGTGCTAGTTCTGTTTCTTCTCTTCTTTCTTGCCCACGGCCAAAACCAGAAGCTTAAGTACCTCATGAGTACAGCACTGACTGTATTTTAATTGTTTTGACTACTCTGAACTCCATATATTCACATGGTCTGAATGCATCTTTAGACCCGAGTTGTTTCCTATAACTCTTTTTCCTTAGTGTTTCAATGTTAGGACACCCAGCCATTGCTCAGTTTTTATGTAAGTTGATTCTGGAGCAATCCATGATGGTGTGAACTTAATATAAGTTAGGAATAGCGCTGCCAAGTCGCGGTGGGGGATCAGCACGTCTTCACAGGATCCCTGCCGCGGGGGACAGCGATACGCGTTGCACCGCTGTCGCCAGGATGTGACGCATAGCATCACATCCTGACGACGGCGGTGCAACGCATATCGCTGTCCCCCGCGGCAGGGATCCTGTGAAGACGTGCGGAGCCGGGCCCCTGATGTCAGGGGGTGTGGCATATGCTGATGAGTTATGCTAATGAGTTCCCCTAGCTCTTTTTCTATGAAATGACCCCTAGGTAATTGTACAACAAAATTTAAAATAAAGTTGGTACAAAACCTTACTAGATGATGTGTGGAAAATTGCACTTCATCTAGTAAGGTTTTGTACCAATTTTATTTTGAATTTTGTTGTACAATTACCTAAGATGCAAGTACTAATGTTCATATGTATTATATTATGTATAAGCTTATAGACTCTTGGTGAGAAGAAGACGTTTGTCGAAACGGCATCGCATTCCGGAGACCACCGTCCCGTCGTTGTCATCTTCTATCTTATGTAACTGGATTTACAATTTGAATGTATCAGTATCACTTTCGTACATTTCATATTTATAACTATATTGCTATTGTTAAAGAAACATTGAGCGCACTTTACACAGTTCTTGTGGTTCCATCTTTTCATGTCTACGGACTGTGACCATATTTGTCTTTGTACATACTAAACTGATTTATGCCAGAGATAAGAGCTATACCCATTTTGATGCTAGGAGGACATGCTCTCTGCTTGAAATCTGGTGGTATCAGTCACACAGAAATTGTGGCAGATCTTCCTGGGCCATCCTTAACCCCGATGTTATCCACCTCATTGGTGGCGGTGCTAGTGTCGGCCCCTGTGTGAAAGCCTGGTGGAAGAGCTCTGTCTTGCAGGCCCTGCGGAACTGCATAAGGTCCCGCAGGGCCCTGATCTCCTCCGGAAGCTCGTTCCACCAGGTAGGGGCTGCCACCGAAAAGGACCTGGCCCTAGTCGCGGCGAGCCTTGCCTCCCGGGGGCCTGGAACCACCAGGCGATGTTGCGCCCCGGACCAAAGTGCTCTTAGGGGTATATGTGGAGAAAGGCGGTACCTCAGGTAAGTCGGACCCTGGCCATATAGGGCTTTAAAAGTAAGTATCAGCACTTTGAAATGGATTTGGTATGCTATTGGCAGCCAGTGCAGCGCTTTCAGCCCAGGCTGGATGTGCTCCCACTTGAGGAGACCCATCATCAGCCTGGCCGCCACATTCTGCACTAGCTGCAGCTTCTGGATCTGCTCCAAAGGCAGCCCCATGTAGAGAGCGTTACAGTAGTCTAACCTCGAGGTGACTGTCGCATGGATCACTGTAGCCAGGTCATCGCGGCCGAGGAAGGGAACCAACTGCCAAATCAGCCTAAGATGATAAAATGCCGATCTGGCAGTGGCTGCCACCTGGGCCTCCATAGTTAAGGAGGGATCCAGGAGCACTCCCAAACTTCCAACCTCCGACGCTGGCACCAACGGCGCCCCATCGAAGGTCGGGAGAGGGAGCCCCAACCCTGGTCCGCTCTGACTCAGGCACAGGACCTCCGTCTTCGCTGGGTTTAGTTTCAGTCGGCTCAGTCTGAGCCACCCAGCCACGGCTTGTAGTGCCCAGTTCAGATCTTCTGGGTTGGAGCCCGACCGGCCGCCCAACATCAGATAGAGCTGGGTGTCATCAGCATATTGATGGCAACCCAGCCCAAACCTCCTGGCAATCTGGGCAAGGGGGTGCATGTAGATGTTGAACAACATCAGGGATAGCACTGCCCCCTGAGGCACACCGCATTCAAGTGGGTGCCTCCGGGACTGCTGTTCCCCTATCGCCACTCTCTGTCCCCGACCTGGGAGAAAAGAGGCAAGCCATTGAAGAGCGAGCCCCTGTATCCCCACGTTGGCAAGACGGTGGGTCAGCAACTGGTGGTCGACCGTGTCAAACGCGGCCGACAGATCTAACAGCAACAGTGCCGCCACACCGCCTCGATCCAGATGCCTCCGAAGGTCGTCAGTCAGGGCAACCAGCACTGTCTCCGTCCTGTGACCTGGGCGAAAGCCGGACCGGAATGGATCCAGGACAGAAGCGTCATCCAGAAAGTTCTGAAGCTGTGTCGCCTCTGCCCTCTCAATCAATTTGCCCAAATAGGGCAAATTGGACACCGGCCGATAGTTGGCCAATCCAGCCGGGTCCAGAGTTGGTTTTTTCAGGAGAGGACGGACCATCGCCTCCTTGAATGCCTCAGGGAACCGTCCCTCCAAGAGGAACTTGTTGATAATCTCCCTTACGGCACCTCGAAACCCCTCGTGGCCCGCTTTAATGAGCCAGGAAGGGCACGGATCAAGACGGCACGTGGTTGGGCGCACAGATGTGAGCAGTCTGTCAACTTCCTCCAGACTGAGCGGGTCAAAACATTCTAAACCCTGCGATGACGCGCAAGGGGCCTCAAGTTCACTCACTGTTTCAATTGTGGCAGGGAGGTCACGGCGGAGCATCAAGACTTTATCTGCGAAATAGCTCGCAAAAGCCTCACAGCCAATATCCAATTCCCTACTGCTTTGTCTGCCATGAGGCAGAGCTGTCAAAGACCAAATTGTTCTAAATAACTGGGCTGGGTGTGAGCTCACAGACGCAATCCTGGCTGCATAGAACTCCCTCTTAGCAGCCCTTACTGCCATCTCATAGGATCTCATAAACGTCCTATAAGATGTTCTTGATGCTTCGTCGCGAGCACGCCGCCACCATCTCTCTAGCCGTCTTAGCTCTCGTTTCATAAGCCGCAACCCCTGGGTATACCAAGGGGCCAGCCTAGAGCGAGAGCGCAGAGGGCGCCTGGGAGCGATCTCATCGATGGCTGTGGACAGTCGGTCATACCAGTCCTCCACAAGCTCGTCCAATGAGCCGCCAGGGGGCATCAGATCCCGCAGAGCCATCTGAAGCCAAACAGGGTCCATTTGGTTCTGTGGGCAAGCTAAAATCTGCTCGCCGCCTAAACAGGGTTGGGGTGGGACATTCAGACGAGCCTTCAGGAAAAAGTGGTCCGACCATGGTACTGCCGCTGCAGTAATCCAGTCCACTGTAATCCCTGCCGCGAAGATCAAATCGAGTGTGTGCCCGGCCTGGTGCGTGGGGATCGCTACAAATTGAGAGAGTCCCAGTGCCGCCATGGACGAAACCAGATCCGCAGCCCGGCTGGAGGCCAGCTTAGGAGTGTTAGAGCATCTTTCCAGAAACAAAATATTCTGAGGGTCTCTTCTGCACTCCTGGAAGAGAGATTTTATTTCCTTCCCCTTATTTCCTTCTGCACTCCTGGGAGAGAGATTTTATTTCCTTCCCCACCTACATATGAACATCTGGGTGTAAACCTTACTCCTTATCCACCTAACCCCAAGGTTTTTACTAGCAGAATGTGGGAAACAGAAGGGCCTCAAAAGAAGAAGGTGCCAAAAAATTACAGGACTTGCTCTTTAAAGATTTGTCCCATTCCCCAGACAAAAATCAGCAGAGCTGGCCATCAAAAGCTACCTGGCTCAAGCAAAGGGATATAACTCAGAAAAGCCTATTTTTAGCTATAAAAGCTCCCAATAGCAGGGTCCGAGCAATAACCTTTCACAACCCCCAGCACTCCATGGGACTCACCACTATCTGATGGAGACCCCATGAGATTTCCAGATCGCTCAAACCCTTCGTTTCGCCTCGCGACTCCAAATAGGCCCGCAGCGGCACCACCGGCTCGGTCACCACGTGCAAACATTTCTCCGTCTGCCAAAGCAAACAACAACATCTGACACCGGCTGCCACGTCAGGAGCAAGACTGGCAGGGCCGTGCCAGGAGCTCAACACTTGACTGGCCTCCCCCTTCTGCCCCCAAAGAGGGGCTGGGGAAAGCCCAGTTGTTTAGGTACAAAAGAAACATCCATGCTGGAGGCAAGACAGTCAGGGAAGAGTGCAGAAAGGTGCCGGGTAGGGCTGGAAGGCACCTGACAGGGCAGTCTTGAAGAAACTTAGCAAGAGCAGGTCTGGTGGGTGAGACCTTCTGCTGCCCCCCGCTCCCCTGCCTTGAGTTCCAAGATGGAAGAGAGATAGTATCTCAACAATGCCCTCAAGGAACCAGAAATGTTTTTCTAGTCCTAACTGGTAGAAGAGGGGAAATTAATGGGAGAAGAAGGGGACTGGGGAGAGGGAAGCACCAATGCTCCCAACCAAGCCAGCCCTCAAGCAGTCCTCTGCAAGCAAAGCTGCTGGTCTCCTCCATTGTAAGGACCCCAAGTCCACTGCCCGGTCCAAAAGTCGACTGGTGGGCTCAGCTTTCCTACAGCAAAGCAGGAACCCCCCTCAGCACCAAACGCTCAAACTAGGGTGCTTTTCAGCTGCTCTTGCCATCTCCACACACGCCCCCCCAAAAAACAAAGAAACAAACAATGAGACCCATAAGTAACCCCTGACTCTACTACCTCTAACCCGTCAATGTAGGACAGGATGTTGGGGTGCCGCAGAGTCTTCAAGTGCTTGAAGGCGGCCTTGGCCAGTTGCGTGTGTTCTTCCGAGTTCGGCTTCACGTCGTACACGAAGAGGGACACAGGCTCCCCAGTAGCCTGCAGAAAGGAGGGCGGGGGGAAGGGGGGCGGAAGGGAGGTTAGAAGGGGACGGGGGGAGCTGTCCTGGCGCAGCGCCACTTCGAGCGCTCCAGAGAGGGGCAGGAGCCCTTTCTCGCCCTGGAGATGCTGCTGCTGCTGCCGCCCATCTCCATCCAGGCTTTTAGGCAGCTATCAGGGAGGGGGGTGTTAGAAACCTTCCTCTGCCACCCTCTCTCCATTTCAAGCGGAGTAGAAACGTTTAGAAGGGGGACCCAAAACGCTGTTCTTCTGCGTGCGCCTACAAAGCGCATCCACACCCCAGTTTGCTCAAACGTCAGGATTCCCCATCAGTGTTCTGGCCTGGGGATCTCCCCGCCGCCCCTGTCCCGGACAAAGGAGAGAGGCCCCTCTTGGCGACGTGGCACCCCTCCACCCGCCTCCCGGGTGAACTTCTGCCTGCGCCCCCCGCCTCCTTCCGACCTTCCTCCTGCCGCGGTGCAGCTGCCAGGGCCCGCCCGGCTGTAGCGGGGGCTCTTGGGGGGCGACGCTCTCGAAGGGGAAGTCGCGGATCGGGTCCCGGGCGAAGAACCACATCCTGGCCGGGCTTGGTTTTTCCTCCTCCGGCTGCTCGATGGAGCGGCCCCAGCAGGAGGCGCCACCAGACTCCGCTCCCCTGGCAGGCTTAGCCCCGGAACCCCTTCACTGCCCCGGAAGTGTTTGCAACGCCAGCGCGGAGAGAGCTTCTGAGCATGTGCAGAGTATTTCTCCCACTCCGCCTCCCGGAAGTGAATGAGCAGTAGCGCCGCGAACCGGCTGGAGGAGGCGCCTGCCGTCTTCTAAGGAGGGAGCGGTATGCTGCTGGGAGAGTCTCTGCTCGACTCTAGCGGAGATGCACATCACATATCTCGTTGCGTGCAAAAATACCGCTGGTGATTAAGGCGAACTCGCCCCCGGTCTCCCCCTCCGGGATTCTGAGCTTTCACAGGGCTTCGGTGGGTTCCTCCCTGCGTTTCTATGTTGGTTAATTTGGGGAAAAGGTAAAAGTCGAATCTACATGGATCCTCATGAATTCATATGATTTTTACATTGAAACGAAATAAAACTGTAATGTATCAGAATCCTCACTTGAATCGGCCCATTTACATTCAATGTTAAGCTTCAAGCCAGACCAGGGCTCCTCTGAGCGAACTTCCTATTGGTCGCTTCGTAACAGCGACCAATCAGAACGATACCATTCCCTAGGAGGGAAAGACTCCCATTGGCCTTTATCCTAGCAATCTCATTGGTTGTTATTTGTAAATAGGCGTGGCTACATTAGCCCGGTTATGTTTAAAAGGAGCATAAGCTCCCACTGTTTTCTGTTCTGGTTTCTTACTGAGTTGAGTGCTTGTTCGTTACTTCCAATAAAGCTGAATCACTTGCTGAATCACTCTAAGAGTCCTTTGTTAGCGCGATCTAACAATTGGCGACGAGGGTGGGATGTTAGAGCAGGTAGGCAGCCCTGCGGACATCCACACTTCGGACTCGGAAGAAAGCGGGCAAAGCACAGCAGCCGATCCGGCGGAGGCGCCACCAGCTCCGGTGCCCAAGTCTCCCACGATGGCTGGAAGCCAGAAGTTCGAATGCTTCGAACCCTCCTCAGAAGACTGGGACTCCTACCTGTCCAGGTTCGAGTTCCATCTGGAAACCTACGACATCACCGATGAGGCGAAGAAACGGGCATGCCTCCTGAGTTCCTGCGGGAAGGGGACCTTCGACATAGCCAGGTCGTTGGTGGCCCCAACTGATATAAAGACTGTCACCTACGCTGACATCACGGAGAAGCTTAAGGCTCACTATTCTCCACAACCGTCGGAGATCGCCTGCCGGCACGCTTTTTACAAGCGGAACCAGGCCGGAGGCGAGACCATCGCAGATTTCGTGGCGGCCCTTCGCAAAGCCGCACGGCCATGTAATTTCCACAACGTGGAGGAAGCCCTCAGAGACCGTCTCGTCTGCGGTCTCAAAGATGAAAGGCTGCAACAGAGGCTGTTCGCCCGCACCACCCTGACCTGGGCAGTGGCCTACGAAGAGGCCGTGGCCGCGGAAGCAGCGGAGAAGTCCACGAAGGAGGTCCGCCAGCGGGTGGCAGAGCCCAGTATACACGCTCAACGAGACAGCGAGGGCGAAGACGCGGATGATGACGTCAACGCGGTTCGAGGCAAGCGGACCCCAGCGAAGACTACCAACGTCAAGCCTTGCTCCGGTTGTGGCGGGAAGCACCAGCGCGGCTCCTGTTGGGCTCGTGATGTCGACTGCAGAGCGTGTGGGCGGCGTGGTCATCTGGCCAGAGTCTGCAGATCAGCGAAGAAGGATCCCTCAACTAACAACCGGTCAGCGCAGAGGGGCACTCCAGTCAGCACCCAAGGCAAGACCCGTTCCTCAGCATCGGAAGCAAGCTGCCAGTTGACGGCGACCTTGTCGAGCGCATCGGCCGTAAATCGCACCAGCAGCCAGGGCAAGATCACCGTGACTCCACTCCTCGACGGCCGACCCTGTACAATGGAGGTGGACTCAGGATCGTCCGTGACGGTGATTTCTGCCGCGTCCTGGCGCCAGTTGTTCCCGAACCGAAGCCGGCGGCGGCTCCAGCCTGCGGGAACCAGAGTGTCCGACTTCCAGGGCAACCGAATTCCCTTGGCCGGACGGGACTCTGTTACTGTTGAGTATAAGGGGAAATGTGTTAAACTGTCATTCCTGATTGCAGAGGGAGACCGGGTTAACCTGCTAGGGTTAGATTGGTTTGAGCCATTGGGCATCGGTATTTCTGGGATTAACAGGATGTCTGAAAATAAATGGGGCATGCTGTACGACCTGTTCCCTGATGTATTTGCCGAAGGGTTGGGAAGGTACAAGGGCCCCCCGGTTGCGTTTGACTTAGATCCGTCAGTCAAACCTATTAGGTTGAAGTATCGGAAAGTACCTGTGTCTCTCAAACATAAGGTGGAAAAAGAGATTGACAAACTAGTTGAGCAAGGGGTTTTAGAGCCAGTACCATACAGCAAATGGGAGACCCCGATCGTAACCCCTGTCAAATCAGATGGGTCCATACGACTATGCGCCGATTACAAATGTACGATTAACAAGGCGCTGCAGCAACATTCGTACCCGGTCCCGGTAATAAGCCACATTTTGGCTTCCCTGGGGGGTGGCAAGATTTTCGCCAAATTTGACCTGGCCCAGGCATACCAGCAGTTGCCTGTCACCCCGGAGGCTGCCGAGGCCCAAACAATTGTAACCCACCAAGGGGCTTTTAAAGTGAACAGGCTGCAATTCGGGGTCAACGTAGCACCTGGGATTTTTCAGGGCCTCATGGAACGTCTACTAAGGGGGGTACCTGGCACAGTGCCCTATTTTGACGACGTGCTGATTGCGGGCGGGTCTGAACAGGAACTACTGGACCGGGTTAAAGAGGTCCTCAGGCGTTTTCAAAATGCCGGTCTCAGAGTTAAGCGCTCAAAATGCACGCTCGGGGTGGAAAGTGTGGACTTCCTGGGGTTTCGCATTGACGCAGAGGGAGTCCACCCCACGGATGAGAAGGTATCCGCGATCCAAAACGCCCCCAGGCCGGTGAGTAAGAAGGAGCTCCAATCCTTTTTAGGACTCCTGAATTTTTATCATGCGTTTTTACCGCATAAGGCATCAGTGGCGGCCCCTTTGCACGCGCTTTTGCACAAGGAGGCAAAATGGAAGTGGGGGCAGGCCGAGGAAAAGGCTTTTGTGGGAGTCAAGGAGCTGCTGACATCTAATGCCGTACTCACGCATTATGATGAACACAAGCTCCTGGTGTTAGCTGCTGACGCTTCACCTTTTGGAGTAGGCGCAGTTTTAAGCCATCTGATGCCTGATGGGAGCGAAGCGCCTATCGCTTTTTATTCTAGATCACTATCTGCGGCAGAGCGGAACTATGCCCAGATAGACAAGGAGGGTCTGGCGTTGGTAGCGGCTGTCAAAAAGTTCCATGATTTTATTTTTGGCAGACGATTTTTGCTGGTCACTGACCACAAGCCGCTACTGGGGATTTTTGCGCCCGATAAGCAATTGCCTAATATCATGTCCCCACGCATGCTTAGATGGGCGATCTTTTTGCAGGCTTACGATTTTGACTTGGAGCACCGGCCTGGGAAAGCGATTGGGCATGCGGATGCCCTCAGCCGGTGCCCGGTGCCTGACATTGGCGCAGACCCTGCCCCCGCCTGTGAGGTCTTGGCAATTGAGGAGCTTCCTCGACCCCCGGTATCATCCAGGGATATCGCGAACCATACTGCTAAGGACAGCGTGTTGTCAAGAGTGCTGAACTGGGTTTGGAGGGGGTGGCCGGTAGGGGGCCTAGAGCCAGAATTCAGGCCATACAAAGCCCGCCAAAAGGAGCTTTCAATCTCGAAAGGGTGCATTCTCTGGGGGAACAGAGTGATAATTCCCGACAAACTTAGAAAGACTGTGTTGGATTCCCTGCATGAAGGTCACCCTGGCATGGTGCACATGAAGGCACTAGCCAGGGGGTATGTGTGGTGGCCGGGGCTGGATGCAGAGATTGAAGAGTGGGTTCACGTGTGCTCAAAATGTCAGCAAAATAGACCTGACCCCCCTCAGGCGCCACCGCAGCATTGGGAACCCACAGGTAGACCCTGGTCAAGGGTCCACATTGATTTTGCTGGCCCCATACAAGGGCAAATGTTCCTAATTGTTGTCGATTCAATGTCAAAATGGTTGGAGGTGGTTCTGATGCACGCAACCACTTCCCTGGCGGTAATTCATGCCCTACGCCGGCTGTTCGCATCACACGGACTGCCGGACACACTGGTCAGTGATAACGGGCCACAATTCACTTCCCAGGAGTTTGGTAAATTCCTAGCAGACAATGGCATTCGCCATGTAACGTCAGCACCATTCCACCCCGCATCTAATGGGCAAGCAGAGAGGATGGTCCGCACGGCTAAAGAGGCCCTGAGCAAACTTAATGAGGGGGACTGGAATGTCAGGCTGGCTGATTTTCTATTGAGACAGCACACTACGCCATCTAGTGTCACGGGCAAAAGTCCTGCGGAATTGCTAATGGGGAGGCGCCTAACGACCAGGTTAAACAGACTGCACCCAGATCTGAACGATCGTGAGCCTGACCAAAGAAATGGGCAAGCGTGTGTGCGCATATTCCAGGCGGGAGACAAAGTGTTTGCACGGAACTATGCATCTGGGCACTTGTGGGTTCCCGGGGTGGTGTCAGATAGTATTGGCACTCGCATGTATGTGGTACAGCTGGCCGATGGTCGAAAGTGGCGGCGCCACATAGACCAGCTTAAGAGACGTTGGGCGAAGGACAGCGCCGACTCTCCAACGGCCGAGTCCTCAGACTTTGATTTCAGACCTCCCGACATGGAGGTGAGTACGGGCCTACCTAGTACTGTCCCGATGACAGGGCATACCCCTGGCCTCGGAACCACTAACCCAGACGTAAGTGAGCCTGATACAGGTTGTGCAGAACCTAGGGCTGACACCCAGCAGAACTTACCCTCTGAGCCTGCACAGCCCCGCAGGTCTCAGCGTGAGCGGCGAGCGCCATCGTACCTGGCTGATTATGACTGCAATAAAGTATTTGGTTTTGACTAATGTATGTATTATCGATCAACTGTAAATATTTTAAACGATGGTGTTGTCTTAACTTAGGGGGGAGGAATGGTAATGTATCAGAATCCTCACTTGAATCGGCCCATTTACATTCAATGTTAAGCTTCAAGCCAGACCAGGGCTCCTCTGAGCGAACTTCCTATTGGTCGCTTCGTAACAGCGACCAATCAGAACGATACCATTCCCTAGGAGGGAAAGACTCCCATTGGCCTTTATCCTAGCAATCTCATTGGTTGTTAAATGTAAATAGGCGTGGCTACATTAGCCCGGTTATGTTTAAAAGGAGCATAAACTCCCACTGTTTTCTGTTCTGGTTTCTTACTGAGTTGAGTGCTTGTTCGTTACTTCCAATAAAGCTGAATCACTTGCTGAATCACTCTAAGAGTCCTTTGTTAGCGCGATCTAACAAAAACTGCCATCATATTGTAGGCCATGTGTTAATCTATAGGGGGCACCACAAAAACCAGGCATCCACAGATTCGTGGCACCACAACAGTGCAAACACATGATTCCAAAGCACGGATCCTCATGAAGTCATCACACGCAAGAGGTGGAATTCACCCCTAGGACTCCAAGGCCACCACCCCGGGGCTCAGAGAGGCCGGGGAACGTTTCACGCCCTGCCCCCGCCCCCGGCCGTTGCCTCTGCCGCCAGCAACCATAACTTTTTAAAGAGCCCCTAACAAGACAGGAGGTCAAAGGTCAAAGAAGACGGGGACGGCAAAGGATGAGATGGTTAGACAGTGTCATAGATGCAACAAACATGAAATTGAGCCAACTTCAGAGGATGGTGGAAGACAGGAGGGCCTGGCGTGATCTGGTCCATGGGGTCCCGAAGAGTCAGACTCGACTGTGCGACTGAACAACAACAACAAGACCTGGGGGAGCCAGAATGACCTCTCGCTGTGATGGCCGAGCGGCAACGTTACCAAGGCAACGCCGCTTGGCCATCACATGCGAGAGGTGGAATTTACCCCTAGGATACCAAGGACACCACCCCGGGGCTCAGAGAGGTGGGGGAATGTTTTGCGCCCCTGCCACTGCCGTTACCGCTGCCGGCAGCCATAACTTTTTAAAGAGCCCCTAACAAGACCTGGGGGGGCCAGAATGACCTCTTGCGTGAGAGGTGGGATTTACCCCTCTCACACGCAAGAGGTAGAATTTACCCCTAGGACTCCAAGGCCACCACCCCGGGGCTCAGAGAGGCGGGGGAACGTTTTGTGCCCCTCCCCCCCACCGTTGCCGCTGCCGTTACCGCTGCTTCCACCGCCAGCAGCCATAACTTTTTAAAGAGCCCCTAACAAGACCTGGGGGAGTCAGAATGACCTCTCGCGTGTGATGGCTGAACATCACACGAGAGAGGTGGAATTTACCCCTAGGACTCCAAGGCCACCACCCTGGGGCTCAGAGAGGCGGGGGAACATTTCGCGCCCTTCCCCCCCCCCGCCGCCGTTGCCGCTGCCGTTACCGCTGCCGTTACCGCTGCTTCCGCCATTGCTTTGGAATCATGTTTTTGCAGCATGGAATTGCCATGAAGTCGTGGCAACATGAATTTTGTGTTGCAGGCTATGGACATGATATGGGATTGTATGTTTGGGATGTCCCAACACAAAAACCCCAATGA
Organism: Gekko japonicus; assembly: GCF_001447785.1. NCBI lineage: Eukaryota > Metazoa > Chordata > Lepidosauria > Squamata > Gekkonidae > Gekko > Gekko japonicus. The sequence goes on along the minus strand of NW_015174283.1, from coordinate 1,661,250 downwards.
TCCATAAGGATCCATGCTTTAGAATCATGTTTTTGCAGAATGGATTCACCACGAAACTGTGGATCTGTGATTTTTGTGGTGCAAGTTGTGGCCGTGGATGTGCTATGTGATTTGATGGTGTGTTTGGGGTGACCCAATTGAAAAACCCTGAGGATCCATGAGGATCCTGCTTTGGAACCATGTTTTTGTAGAATGGTGTTGCCACGGAGCTGTGGACATATGACTTCTGTGGTGCATTCTGTGGCCATGGACAAGGCATATTATTTGATGGTGATGTTGGGGGTGACACAATGACTTTTCTGGTTCAAGCTGTGACCATGGACATGTTATGTGATTTGATGTTGTGTTTGGGGTGACCCAACACAAAAACCTCAAGCATGAAGGGCCCGGCGGTGGACCTGCAAGGCCGGCAGGAGTGCAAGGAAGTCCCGCAAAGGCCCTCCCTGGCCCCAGGCAGGCAGGGGTAGGGAGAGGCAG
>NW_015174283.1:1616766-1659656 GCF_001447785.1 Gekko japonicus | reverse complement strand
AGCCCTATCTTGAGTGTTACTTAGGACCAAATCAAGGATCGCCTCTCCCCTGGTAAGTTCCGTGACCATCTGCTCCATAGCACAGTCATTTAGAGTGTCTAGAAACTCAATCTCTTTTTCCCGACTAGAACACATATTGACCCAATAATTTCAAATGGTCCTCCTGTCTTCACAGAACCTCCATCACTGCTTTTCCCTACCAAAATTGAACTATGTTACACAAATTGAACTATGGGGTAACTTGAGCCAGTCCTGTCAAGGAGAACACAACTAAGGATTGATATTTCATTCCCTTCGCTTAGGGGAGGGCAGTTGGTAAAAAAGTGGAGTGAGAGGTCAATTTTGTTCCTGTGTCCAGAGTTAAAGCCCTAGCTGATATTGTTAGGGTTATTGTTTTGTATTTAGTTGAAAGTTTCATCTGAATTCCTACAAACTTCAGCCAAGAGAACTCAAAAGTCATATCAAGCAACATATCTATAGGAAAAAGTTTAAAAAGTGGGTGGCTGATAACGGGGGAAAATCCATGGAAGGAAAGGGAGAGTTTAGATCAAAGGATAAAAGTGATTACTACAAAAGAAAAGATAGAGACATCTGTAAATAGAAAGTCCCCCCCCAGACATGGTTTCAGTGAAGGATGATCCATCATGTTCTTGCTTATATTAGTGGCTTTTTTCCTGGCTCTGTGTTCTTAAGGACAAATACATAACGTCAGCAAAATCTGTCACTGATGGACACTTTTTCTTGTTTTGCTAAAGAATGGCTTGGGTGGCAAAAATTAAACAGATATTATTGTACAGGGAATGTGATGCAGCCAAAATTCAAAAGAAAATGATAGAGTCAGAAAAGCATGGGTGTGGTTAGATGGCAAAAATTTAGAATAAAATTGAGCAGACCATAAATAGGGAGGAGAATTCATAAAGGGTTTAGTTTTGTTGAAGAAGAAAGGATGAATATGTCAAATGGGATACAATTGAAGCCTTGGGATTTCAGGGATGTTTAAATTACATACCCATCATTTTATGTGAATGTCATTTTTTAATTTTATATTCTTTCATACATAATAATGTCCTGAGGACTTGGAACGGATATCTATATTTTTTTTCAGCTAATCAAAACTATTGTAATTTATTTAAAGAAAAGGATGATTACCATAGAAGACGTTGATAGAACAACAATAGGTGATTATGGACAAATTATAGATCAGTTTTTAGAATGTGCACCGTGGGTGGGATGGTGCTATGACATCTTTTATGCTGCTAAATGATCTCTTTCCCGCATTCTACTGCAAGTGGAATGGAAACTTTGTACATGGCACTTAAGGTAGCGGTAGTGCTCTGTTCCCCATAAAACTCTGCTCCAGGGGTCAAGATCCTCCTATGTCTTCTCCGAAGTAAGCCCCTTTTAACAAAGATTTTGCTTCTTCCTGAAAATTTCCTTTTGTCTCTTTGTTTGGAGCCTGGTTTATTACCCATTCTGTTCCAATTGTGTCATTTCTTAGAACCAGGGGTCATTTTCTGCAGGAACGCACAGGAGCGGAGCTCCGGCAGTAAAGAGCCCGGGGGCGGGCACATGCAGCAAGCCCCACCCCCTGCTCCCAGCAGCCCTCAGTCAGAGCAAGAAGCAGCCAGGTAAGCTGCAGAGCCCCCCCCCCCATCCAAAACAGTCCAGTGGCACCTTTAAGACCAAGTTTTATTTAGGTACAAGCTCTCCCTCTCTGCGATGACACATCTGCACGTCCCCCCCCCCCCAATAGCTCGCAATCTAAAACAGTCCAGTGGAGCCTAAACGGTGGTTGTTGCCTTCTGACACACTTCCGGTGATGTCAGGGCATATGCAAATAAGTTATGCTAATGAGTTATGCTAATGATCTCCTGCACCTCTTTTTCTACGAAATGACCCCTGCTTAGAACCATTGCTTAATTATCTGTTCATGCTCCTTTGGGGAGGTTGTGGGAGCGCATGGGTTACGTACTGCTTTTTACTTTGTATCCCAGCCAGAGTCGCTGTTAATAGTTTTTATTGTGCATGATCATAATAGCACAATTACAAAATAATAGTAATAATAAGTTTGAATGAGTTACTTTGGATGTCTACAAAGCCGAAAATGATACTTGAGGCCTTCCAGCCCTAACAGTAGTTTTTCATTTACAGTTGGCTCATAAACACCAGAGAACAGGATGTAAACTGAAAGGAGAAGGAAGGGAGAAAATCAGCCTTGAGAAACATCAGTAGTTCTTTGGTTGTTCACTTTGGGACAGCGTGCGGCCGCCATTGTACTTGAAAATTTTTAAAAATCACCACAATTCAAGTCTGGAAGAAATATTTTAAAAACACAGAGCGAAAAGTATAGAATGCAACAGGTTGGCAATGACATCATCAGGATTGCCCATTAAAACTGAGTGAACAATTCTTTGTTGTTGTTTTGCATCGAGTTGCACCCGACATTTGGCGACCATAACGACTGGCTTATGGCAACCAAGGCAAGAGATGTTCAGAGGTGGTTGGTCTGCCATTGCTTGTCTCTGCATAGTGACCCTAGAGTTCCTTGGTGGTTTCCCATGCAAACACTGACCCGAGCTGACGCGGCTTAGTTTACAAGATTTGATGAGATCAGGCTAGCCTGGGCTATCCAGAACAAATCATAGCATTTCCCAACTAAACTCCTAGTGCGGAACCACCCAGGATTAAGAGTAGTTTAGTTTTAACTGTATTTAGACAGAAGTATAAACCTGGTAGCAGATCAGTTAATATTGTCTTATGTATCGTATATTCAAGTTAATCTAACTATTGGATTAATAAGAATATTATAAAACCAGATTTTAAGGGAGTGAACTACCGTAGTAGTTTCAAAGGTGGGCAGGTAAGGAGGAAGCTGAAAGATGCAGAGTGCAGAAGACCTTGATGGCTGTAGAGTCATCCCACACTTCACCAGTGCTTCAGCACTGGCCTATGCTGTAACAGGACAACTTTTAAATGATGCCGCTCAGAGCAGCATTCGGGATCCTGTTTTCCCCCTCCTGCAGTTCTCCCATTGGTCACCAGAAGGCGCAAAAGATACACACAACTTCAGTTCCTGCAACTAGCCGTCTAGAATATTCTTTGTCCAAACATGCTAACAGAGGCAAAACAGGATGTGGCTGGCTCGGAAGTGCCTGTGCCAGAATTCTGTTGTTATTTGGCAAGCTTCAGAGCGACCATAGTGGGAAGGCACTGCAAAGAGGGAACTGGTTTGCCTACATTGAGCAACAAGGAAAGGGGGGGGTGAGGAAGAGAAGAAACTTGAGAACGCCCTTGAAGTCTGAGCTGACACAACCCACTAGGAGGAGGCACAAGGCCAGCTTTAGGCAGTTGGCCCAATAGGAAAACAAACTACGATCCACATAAGACTGCTGCTGGGCAGCCCCTCCCTGTGTACGTCTCCTCAGCCATAAAGTTTTCTGTCCTGTTTTCTTCAGCCTGCTCTGCCTCTGAAAGCTGTGTGCTCCTATAAACGGCAAATAGCATGGGTCTGGTCCAGGGGCTGCTATAAATAGGGGCAAACTGCTGCATAATCCCTGACTTTTTGTTGTACTTCAGTTTCCTTCTTGAAGCCCTTCTGACCCAAATGAGCCAACCGGTGTGACTCATAGCCAGAGGAGATAGTTCTTGGACAGGCCAGTACAACATCAGGCCTGTAGGGTGACTGGGGGACCCCCGGGCTTTCCTATCTCCCGGTGGAACCTGGAGATCTCCTGGAATTACAACTGATCTCCAGACTACACAGATCAGTTCCCTTGGATAAAATAAGAAGAGTCTCAGAGCGGCTTACAAACTCCTTTCCTTTCCCCTCCCTACAACAGACACCCTGTGAGGTAGGTGGGGCTGAGAGAGCCCTGAGAGAAACTGCTCTTTTTCAATAACACCTCAGACAGAACTATGGCTTGCCCAAGGTCATCCAGCAGCTGAGAGTGGCGGTGTGGGGAATCGAACCCAGTTCTCCCAGATTAGAGTCCATTACACAAAATGGGTACCTGCTGAGGATACCCTGCTGATGATCTTCACCTCCTTAGACCTCCCCCTCCCAGGCTCCACCCCACAAATTTCCAGGAATTTCCCAACCTAGAGTGGGCAATCCAACTTACACCCCACTGAAGTCCTTCCCCTCCCCAAACCCTGCTTTCCCTAGGCTCCACCCCCAATTCTCCAGGAATTTCCCAACCCAGAGTTGGCAACCCTACACTCATATTACAGCACCCTGGGTGAATACCAGATGCCCATTGTTTGAGGTCCTGCATCCCATGCGCAGTCCAGTGAAACAAAGGAGATTATCAAACTGATGGGACCCCTTGGTAGAGTTCAAATGAAGTACCCAAGCCCTCCTGACATTTAAGGTGTGCAGTGTGTATTTTCCTCTGGGCTAGATGGTGAGGGGGAAATACTGGGAGAATAATATCTTGAGAGATATGAAAACTGGAAACCACTTTAGGTAAAAGACTCAGCGTGGTCTGTAACAACTTTATCCCCATGAAACACCCTGAGTCTGCTTCGGTGGGGAGGGCGGGGTATAAATCGAATGAATAAATAAATAAATTGGTAAAGAGTGGGGAAAACTGGGAATCCTCAGTTCACCTCCTGATGTGCAGAGGTAATGGCTAGTAAGAATGCCACCTTATAGGACGACAAAGGAAAGTCGCATGTTCCCACAGGTTCAAACCAGTGTATATTACACACCGAGGAGTGTCCCTGTGCCCTGGTTTCACTACCTTCCATCTTCAGCCTGTGCCTGCTGCACAATTAAGTAAATCGAACTGGTGTGAACACCATCATGAATATACTGTCACTTTAAGTAGTATTTTGGAGGTAATCTTCTGCTTTTGCTTTTATTAGATCATGTTCCAGCATTTCGGAGTATTTTAACTGAATGTTATGTTATTTTATGTTATGTTTGTCTATGATGGGTTTTAATTGTATTTATATTAAATTTTATGTAAGCTGCCCTGGGCCTGCCTTGGCGGGGAGGGCGGGGTACAAACCGAATTAAATAAATAAATAAATAATATACAACACAAAAGGACCAGAGAAGGGCTCCACTGAGGGACCAAGGGATAGATATTAAACAACCCTTTCAAAAACATTTTGGATAATTTACAGGAAAACAAAGTTTGAGTCCAGTCGCACCTTTAAGACCAGTTTAATTCTGGGTATAAGCTTTCATGTGCAGGCACACTTCATCAGATCTACCTGTGCAAATTTCTTCGTACGGTTTATGGGTGTTCCATTCAATGTGGCTTTAAGACCAGCAAAGTTTAATTCTGGATATAAGCTTTCATGTGCAGGCACACTTCATCAGATCTACCTGTGCAAATTTCTTCGTACGGTTTATGGGTGTTCCATTCAATGTGGCTTTAAGACCAGCAAAGTTTAATTCTGGATATAAGCTTTCATGTGCAGGCACACTTCATCAGATCTACCTGTGCAAATTTCTTCATAAGGTTGATGGGAGTTCCATTCAATGTGGCTTAATGAGATCCCTTCCATGAAGACAGATTCAGGTGGGTAGCCATGTTGGTCTGAAGTAGTAAAACAAAGTTTGAGTCGAGGGGCACCTTTAAGACCAGCAAAGTTTAATTTTGGGTACAACTGAAGTGTGCATACACATGAAAGCTTATACCCAGAATTAAACTTTTGTTGGTCTTAAAGGTGCCACTGGACTCAATTTTTCTGTTGCTTCAGACCAACACAGCTATCTACCTGAATCTTACAGGAGAAAGTGCACAACCATCAATACTGTCATGATAGATAGAAATGGCTGCCAAATGTACCTTACTAGACGATACCGAAAGATTAGCATGCTTCAGGACAGCAAATAGTCAAAGACAATGTGCAAAGTTTGGTGTAGTGGTTAAGTGCGCGGACTCTAATCTGGGAGAACCGGGTTTGATTCCCCACTCCTCCACTTGCACCTGGCTGGACCTTGGGCAAGCCGTAGCTCTGATAAGAGCTGTTCTTGAAAAAGAGCAGTTACTGTCAGAGCTCTCTCAGCCCCACCTACCTCACAGGGTGTCTGTTGTGGGGAGGGGAAGGGAAAGGAGTTGGTAAGCCGCTCTGAGACACCTTTGGGTAGTGAAGGGCGGGGTATAAATCCAATCTCTTCTTCTTCTTCTTCAAAGGGCAGGCCTCTGGTGAAAACCCCGATACCCAAAGGTGAAACCTCTTCCACTCAGCAGCATAATACCTATCGGTAGAGGGCCTGCGTGCTGAGGAGAGAACCAGACTTTGTTGGGCCAAAAGGGGGCCATTAGACTGCCACTGGACTACTCTACCCTGATCTGGGAAATAACCCTATCCAAAATAGCATCGGCATCCTCGCCCGGGAATCTGGGGGTCATCCCCTAATGAGCGTGCAGCTAGGGAGCAGAACAGGATACACTTGGAATTCTCCCTGGTTGCAAATAGATCTATTAGCAGGAAACCCCAACACTGGAAACACAGGGTACAGGCAGGTGTCTGGAAGGGATCCTTCATGGGTTTAGACAGTCAGTCTCCTGAGGGAGTCTGCTGCAACGTTGGAGATCCCTGTGATGTGGATAGCTCACAACAATATGTCTCTGGGTATCGCCCAGTGCGATTCAGGCCTAATACTACGGCCAGGAAGGCCATGCCCCCTTGTTCAAATAGGATTGTCCATAGTAACAAGAACTTTCTTGCCCACCAACAGAATTGCAAAAGAGAGCAGAGTTCTAATAAATCGATATGTATATGAGATTCAGCCACAGACCAGGACTCCTTGGCAGGGTAGGCACCACACTGAACTCCTCAACCCATTAGGGATGCTTCAGTAAAAACTTCAGTGTCATGCAACTGAGTCCCAAATGGACATCCTGGCAAATGTCATGCTCACCAGGACAGACAGTATTGTCGAGCTCACCCTTGGACTCTGGTGGGGTGCCCCTAGTGGCCATGGTGTCAGAGTTTGCGACCTGACTCTGGTAGGGGAGACGGCCCTCGGAGCAGTAGGTTCCAAAAAGGGAGAGGGAGTGAGGGGCCTCAGACAGACAGGGGACAAGGTTAACGTCACCCTGAGAGTCCCTCTGCCAGTACGCTGCGGGCTTCCTTCTCTCTTTGCCATCTCGTCTCTCTGTCAGCGCCTCACTCCATTCCACAGCACACTCCTCCTCCCTGGCCCCTTCACCCTGCCTTTTATCTCCCCGCCCCGCTCCCAGGACCACCCATCTGTCCTCCGACTTGGGCCACGCCCTCCTTTATCTGCTTGGACACCGGCGGGGTGTCTCCGGGGCAAGTGCTGCTGCGCCGTCAGCGGCTCTGGCAACCTCTGGGGTGCACCGCCGATCTGCGACTGTACCCGCTGCTTCATGCCCGCTCCTGGCCCGTTGGGAGAAACTGCCGCCGCTCCTCTCCTCTTCCGTGGTGCTGCCTTGTGGACCTCGGTCCTGTCTCCGGGCCCAGCCGACGCAGCCTGTCGAGGGAGGGCCCCCCGCTCCCGACTCCCTCCCTGGACCGTTGGCCTTCGCCCCGCCTGGTGAGTCATGCCTAGGGGGTCTCACAGGGTCTGTCGGGGTCCCCGGTGCCCGGTCTGCACATCCCGCGACCTCCGGGGCGGGACAAGTATATTACAGATCTAGGGATGAAAAAGCACTTCCATGGGGAGTCAGATACAAATTAAATCTCTTCACAAACCTGTCTTGAAGGGGCCTCATGTGCAAATGTGCCAAGGCATTACTGACACAGTGGAGGCCATAGATCCCAGCAGCTTCTGAATGGCCTTTGCAGACTGAAATCTGTTATTCTGGAATTTGTGTACCCACAAACAAAGGACTAAGGCTGTGTCACCTGGAAGAAAGGCCCTATCCACTGTGGCATCTAAGGTGGCACCAGTGGAACAAGACAGATTGCAAGGGGGTTAACCTGGATTTTTCTTCAATAATCCCTAGGCTTTGCAAAATGTCTAGATCCATGGCAATATGGTCTGGAAGCAATACTCTGAATGGAGCCGTGAAAAGCCAACCATGGAGGTAATGATATATAGTGCAACCTGGAAGAAGAAGAGAAGAGATTGGATTTATACCCCACCCTTCACTACCTGAAGGAGTCTCAAAGTGGCTTACAATCCCTTCCCCTTCCCCACAACAGACACTGTGTGACGTAGGTGGGACTGAGAGAGCTTTCTGAGAACTACCCTTGAGAGAACAGCTCTGAAAGAACTTATGACTGACCCAAGGTCACACAAACAGCTGCATGTGGAGGATAGGGTTGCCAACTCACTTTTTGCCGGGAGCGGGGGGCTCCTGGCCAGCGTCCTCTTCGTGCGCGCGTGCATAGCACGCGCGTGTCACCCGGAAGTGACGTCACACACCGGGGGGCGGGGCAACGCCATTTGAGGGGAAAACTCTTTGTTTTCCCCTCAAATGGCGTCGCCCCGCCCCCAGCGTGTGACGTCACTTCCGGGTGACACACATGCGGGGGTGAGGTTTCCCCTGGGCCCCGATTCTGCGGGAGCGGGAATCGGGGCTCGAAACCGGGGGGAATTCCGCCCCCCGGGGGGATTTGGGACCCCTAGTGGAGGAGTGGGGAATGAAACCCAGTTATCCCAGATTAGAGTCCACGCTCTTAACCACTACACCAAACTGGCTCTCGGAGGTAGGCCACCACAACTGACATGCATTCGTTAAAACTCTGGGCGTCATAGCTAACTGTGTACTGTAGGTGAGTGGAAGTGCAGTTAAAGCACAGGTACTTTCTGCTTCTCTGGGAAATGGCAATATGAAAATGCGCATCTTTTAAATCAATTACAGCGAACCATACGCTGGGTCCAAAAGGGAGAGGACTTGAGATAATGTTGTCATACAGAACTTGGGTACAGGGAGGAACTTATTCAGGTCCCTGAGGTCTAAAATAGGCCTCTTACCAACATCTTTCTTGTTAACCAGAAAGTATCTAGAGTAAAACCTGGAGACATTGTTTTCAGGCACCATTTCAATTGCCCCTTTATTTATTAACTGGGAAACTTCACACTTTAAGGAAGGATGAACAGGAGCAGAACAAATGGAAAGTACCCAATCTTAAATCATACACTTAAACAGTAATAACCAGAACAGGCAATAAAACCGAAGCATCCTGGGTGATACTCTCCCATGCACCTATGAAAGCAGCTAACCTAAAGGTGAAACTGGGACCATGGGCAGCAGATGCTGCTAGTCATTGGTATGGTTTACCCCTATCAACAGACTCTCTAGGGGAGTGTGGGGCCTGTTTACCCCTAGCGATGGCGAAAGGGGTATTCCTGGTGCTGCTCAGGCTGAAACCTAGAAGGCCTCTGGTATCGCAGGTGTGAGAGGTGTCTGTGGAAATACCTGGGCTTGAGGCCTTGGGCAGGTGGGGCTGTAATGCCTAGAGCCCTCGCAATGAGTTTATTCTTACGGATTTGATGCAACACCTCATCCGTCTGGGTGCTAAAGATGCCTCTGCCCTCAAAGGGCAAATCTTCAGCCTTTGCCCAGATGTCGCTGTCAAGAGTGGTGGCCCGAAGCCAAGAGTGTCTAGAAGCCATTGCCCTGCTGGCTGTAACTGCAAGATGGCGCGCAGCGTTAATCTGCTTACCTATTTTAATGCCCTCAGCTTGGACCAGCTTGGCCAGGGACCTCTTATCATCAGGTAAGGTACCAAGATGTTGTGTGGTGCGATCCCAAAGGAACATCTGATACCCCCCCCCCCATTATTGCATTCAAATTTGCTATGTGCAGGGTAAGTGCAGCAGAGGTATACATCTTCCTGCCTAGAGAATCTAACTTTCTCCCCTCCTCATCAAAAGGAGAGATATGGGCTCCAGACGCCTTGAAGGGAGAAACTCAGTCAACAAGGAGTTGGCTACAGGATGCATAAAAAGGAACTTGCATCCCTCCTTTTTTACTTTGTACATAGCCTCCAACTTCCTATCAGAGGGACACACTGAGGGAGGTTTGACCCACACCCTATTAGCAATGTCAAGCAAGCCTTGCAGCATTGGGAATGCTATTGGCCCTGAAGACATTGGGTAAAGCACTTTGAACACTAGATCCGAGGGCTGTGGATGTGAGCGCACCACGTCCAACTGTAAAGCCTTCGCCATGCAGATGAGTTCTGTACTGAGGTGCAAGTCCTCAGTTGGCGAGATAGAGCTGGGTTCCCCGACCACCTTATTTATACTTTCAATTTGTACCCCGCTAGGGAACAGCAATCCGACCAGACTGAGTAGAGAAACAGTCTTCTCAACGCGGCGGTAAGGAAAGAACTGGCGGGATGTCCGCGCCCACCCCTCTGGGCATGCGCAGTGGGGTTCCTGCGCTTGCCTGAGGGAATGGCCGCGAAAATCCGTTGAAGTTTGCTACAGCACCGATCGATCCAGCGCAGGCGCACTAGATCCCATTGGTGTGAAGCATAGAGACCACGAAGAAGATCAACAGCAACCCTGAGGTGCATTGGTATTGACCAATGTTCCCTCTAAGCTGTAGAGTCCTGTGAGCAAAAATTCTATTTTGTGAGCTGCTGGCATTAAAGTTGTGAGCGAGCAATTTGGCCACTGCATACATTAATTTGCTCTGGAGCTATCCTTCCTGAGTGAAGACAAAAATGTGTGAGCCAGAGGCTAAAAAAACTCTGAGCTAGCTCACACTAACTCAGAGGGAACACTGGATACTATCAACATGTTTCTTTGCAGTTGTGTGTGGATGCTAGCTTCTTGCATGAATGCATTGAAGAGGCCTAGTGTACGTTTTGATACACCCCTTCCTCCCGAATGTCATAATGGCCGACAGTGCCGTTTACCAACTCATACCGTTCCTAGAGGAAGACGAAGAAAGATGGAGGGCATCTAGATGTCTTTTTTGTTGTTGCAAGTGCTTTCTGCTTGCAGTTGATATGGACATATGCCAAGTTTAATGCAACTTCATTGGCTTCCAGTTTATGTGACCAGTTCAGTGCTGGCACTTTTGACCCTTTAAGCCCTAAATGGTTTCTGGCCAGAATAATTCCTCAAGGACTACCTCCTCAGGTATTAAACTACCTGCTTGCACAAGGTCAGCTAGAAAGACTCCCATGTTCTGTCCCTTTCAGAGGTTTGGCAGTTGGGCACACTGACAAGACCTTTTTGGTGGTGATAAGGGAGATTACAGAATTCTCCTGGCATGTACTCATTCTACCTCTTTTGAGTTTCAAAAGCAGTTTTCAAAAACAGCCATTCTTCCTGGACTGCCATGATAATTCGGTTTTATTTTGGCTTTTATGTCCTGGCTGTTGGTGAGCTTTTTGTTTTGAAGGAAGCTAACTTGACTGCAGTCATAATGTGCTTGTTATATTGCCATTTTGAGCCACCATGAAAGCTTTTCTTAAAGGTGGAATGAGGTATTTTAAAAGTAAACAAATGCAGGGGTCTTTCATGCAGGTTGTTATTAAATTTATAAACCACCCTCCCCTGGAGGACTCAGGGCAATGTACATCATAGTAAACATAAACAATGAATTAAGAATAGTTCCAGTGTTCCCTCTAAGCTGAGTTAGTGTGTGAGCTAGCTCACAGTTTTTTAGCCTCCGGCTCACACATTGTTCTCTTAGGAAGGATGGCTCCAGAGCAGACTAATTTATGCAGTAGCCAAATTGCTCGCTCACAATTTTAATGCCAGTAACTCACTAAGTTGATTTTTTTCTCACAAGACTACACAGCTTAGAGGGGGCATAAAACAAATAACACACTTTTGAGTGACAAATTGCTGTGGTTTTCCTCCTAGCTTCCTTACGTTGTTTTCCATTTGTTGTTTTTCTGTGGTTTCCTGTTTTGTTAGCAATAACAATCTGTAAAAATCGCCATTCAATACTTGGATGTCCTCACACCGCTTAGAATGCCAACTAAGTCTGCATCCAATCACAGGCCATCTAACTACCCTATAAACCCTAGCCCGAACACCCCTAGCTCGGATAACAGAGAATGTGGCTATATTTATTTAGAATATTTATACACTCTGTGACTCAAGTCAGGTGACAAGAATACAACACAAAAACAATAACATAGTTTAAACAACTAAATACAGGAATTAAATAAGCCAGTGTTTATTCAAGATGTGAATTTAACACAGGTGGGGACTTTGGTGATTGGAACCCACAGAAAGGGTGCTTTACACATCCAGAACATGCTGTGCAAACACAGCTTTGCTCAAATCCATTACAGGTCTTCTGTTGCAGGACAGACACTAAAGGGCAGCCTCCACCCCTTCAACTGGGGGTGGGGACAGTGCACACCACACAGGTAAAAGCAAGGGATTCCTGCCTCAGACTGGGAGCTTAAACTGTTTCCCCATGTGCCCGCTTTGTGGATTGCCTAACAACCTTGCCTTCCTCAGTAACTGCTAGCAGTGAGTATGCAGTGCATAAAGCAAAGGGTCTTGCAAGTATACTGGCACATCAGCAGTGTGATGCTACACTGGTTTATCCCCCTGCATCTCAACACCCTGTGTGATATCTTGTCCCTCTGTGCCTGGTTAGGTGTGTGGTTAGAGGATTCCTCTTAAGTGAATGAGTTGTGGGTTCTGATCTCCATGTACCCCAACCCTGATAGCCGAGGTTTGCCTGTTCTTGTCAGATCTCGCACTAAGCAAGGTCAGTCCTGCTTAGTATTGGATGGGAGACCATCAAGAAGTTCACAGTTGCTACACAGGGCCAGCAATAAATCGCCTCTGGATGTATTTTTCTTTTTTTTTAATCATTTATTTATGAATTTTCCATTACAAATAACAAAACGGAACAAAATAAAAAACAAACATTGTTCCTCTCTTTTCACAACATTTGTTGGAGTACATTTTATACATTTTCCCCATCCAATTATTCAGTTTATTCCACCTTTTCTTAAATATCTTATCATCTCTCCCTGCCAATATCATGTTTACTCTATCCATTTCTACTATTTCAAACAACTTTTCAATTATCTCTTCTTTTTTGGGTAATATACCTGATTTCCATTTTTTTGCAACTAGGATTCTAGCAATCGCGAGAATATAAAGTATAACCACTTTTTCATCTTTTTTTATTCCTTCTGGCATCATATTAAGGAGGTATGCTTCTGGAGAGAGTTGCAATTCTATATCTGTTAACTCTTTTATAAATGTTTTAACAGTTTTCCAAAATTTACTTATTTTTTCACATCTCCGCCATATGTGGTAGAATGTTCCTACATTTTTTTTTTACACCTCCAACATATCCCCGAACAGTCTTTATAGCATTTTGCAAGTTTATCTGGCGTCCAGTGCCACCTGGATGTATTTTTCTTTGAAAACAGGACAGGGTCACTGTAAGTATGCTGCTACTTAAAGGCACTTTCCCCCATTAATCCTGACATTCCTTCTGCTGATTCTTCTGTTGCTGGCTAAAAGGTGACCTTTCTCCAGAGAGCTAATGGGGGCTACCAGGAATAACTTTTAGGCAAGGAACCCATTGCATGTTCCCCGATTGCTTCTTGTGTCTGCATTCCTTACCTGGGAAAAGGCCTCACTCCCCTCCACACACATACTCTAAAGCTGCCTTTCAAAGATGTGTTAGGTGTTTGTCAGGGTTCTCTTCCCTTAGTGGGGTGCAGAAGCAAGCCAGAGATGTGGCTGTAGTGGCCATGTTTCACTCCCTGTGTATGCACGTGGCAAAAAACCCCATGGTTATAGCCACACCTGCAGAGTTCCAAGGTCACTCCAGGGCTCCTCCTGCTGACAGCAGTGCCCATTCCAGGAGAGGATACTGCATTCCTCAGTTCCTTTTCCTTGGTGCTGTGTGTGAAGAACAGTAGTTTGGCAAGAGGGATGTGCAACGACATCAGTGTGCCCTGGTTCACTGCTTCCAGAAGCCTACCATAGCATGTAGCAAGGTAGCTACGGACTCTGGGGCAATTAGTATGCTCCCTGCACTTGGCACTTTTTTGGGACACATTTACTCTTTGCTGAGTAAGCATAGGATACCACCTAACTGTAAAAGATTTTAGAGACGTAAAAATTGGCTTTAGAGCAAACATACATTTAAGTGCAGGTAAGGAAGCCCTGAGGTTGCTTTTTATCCAAAAAGCTGGCTAAGGAATCCTGACTTTTTATTGGAGGATGCTGCAATTTGCAGTCATTTTTCCCTATCCAACATGTCCCCACTGCCTTTTCTTCAGAGGTCTGTCTTCCAAACCTCTAATGTATGGGGGGGGGGGGGGGGGGGGGACTGAAGTGTAGTGCATAATGTGTACTTTGTTCCTGCTACAAAGAAAGGAATAGCTTGTTAATACTCACTGGAAGAGACCACTGAAATTATCATTTCCTTCACAGTAGGCCAAGTGACCGTCTTATTGAAAGGAAGGATTTTCATTATTAAACAAGTCTCAGCCCCAGCCTACTCAGAAGAAATATTAGTTTGGTACCTTCCCTCAGGGTTTGGGGTGCATCCCCTGTTCAAAAAAGTGAGTCCTTATCAGGTATCTCCTCTTGAGCAGGGACCTTCAATCCAGGATTGCTACTTATGGGAGTTATGGAATCACACCTGTCACAAGTCCCCAGATAACCTACCATGTGGGGGTTTTGGGGAGGGAGCTCTTGCTCCTAATGTGCAATCCATAAAAACCACATACTCTTCTAGCCCCCTGCTGCTCTGTACACACAGATTAGTAGGAGCTGCGACAGGCCAGGCCAAGGTTACTTGAACACTGGAGATTTTAGGTCATGCTTTCAACAAAATGGGGTCCAAACTGCCACCTGCAGTTAATTAAAAAAAATACTCTACAATCTCCTAGTGTGCCTGGGGTAATGAAGTTAATTCATGTATTCCCTCCCCCCACAATAGGGACCCAAAATGGCTTTCATTGTTCTGTCCCATTTATCCTCACAACAGCCCTGTCAGGTAGATTAGGCTAAAAAGATGTGACTGTCCCAAGGTCTCTCAGAAAGCTTCCATGGTATAATTGGAATTCAGAGTGGGTCTCCTGCCACCACCTAGGTTCCAATAGCAAATACAAAATGAATTATGGTTGGTGAAAAGGCTGAGGAGAAAGTACAAAAAACTTTTTTCTTGGAAATGTAAATTTGCAGTTTTATTCACTGGTTGGAAAGAAAGCAAATGTCCTCACTGGAACACATTTATATTCCTCCTAAAAATCTGACACAAGGTACAGATGTTGCAACTGAATCCCCATGGAGAACTATAATTATTTTGCTTTTCAAGGGAAGAAAGTCACCACTGACGAATGTGTAACCCCATGGCTCTCGTTGGATACTGCCTTCCACCATTGGATTGTATACTGAATGCCGCCATCACCTGTATTGTTCTTATTAGCACTTTATAATGTTTATATGAATTTTATTGTATTTAGTATTTTATTGCATTTTAACGTCTGTACGCCCAAGGCGGGATATAAACTGAAATAATCTATATATCTAATAGTGAAGTGGCCCCCGTGCATGCGGAAATCCGTGCATGGGGGCAGCTGGGGGGGAGGGAGTTTTGTGCACACGTGGGGCAGTCCCCAGGTGTGCACAAAAATCTAAAAACCTGGAAAAAACATCGGGGGGGATACTTAAATCCCCCCAAAAGTGACAGAGCGTCCCCTGCGCATGCGCAGGGAACGCTCTGCACCCGGCCTCAACACCGCCGCCTCGGAGCCAGGGGGGGGGCTCGTGGGGTTATTCCTCACCTAGACTCCAGTGAACCTCCGAGAGATATCTGACCTTAATCGGGTTCTGTAGAAAGAAAGGATTGGAGGCTGCAAGTTGTATGCTGTACGATATCTAATCGCAAACGGAAGGACCCACGGACGCGGAGAAGTGAGTTCGAGCGGCTGGGAGTGGCTCTGTGTTTGGAGGGCTGACAGAGTGAAACCTGAGACCGTAATTCATCTAAGAGACGGGCAAGTGAATTTCTACAAGGTCTTTACAGAGGCATGGATTAGCAAAAGAAATGTAAAGATCGTTTGCAGAAAAAGGGGAAAAAGGGGACATTTGAAAACAAGGTCGCGAACTGTGATTTAACCTTAAAGACTGATGAGATCTTGGAGGAACCGGCGGCATGGGGGGGGGGAAGCTTACCTGCTCCTGCTGGTTCCTCCGCCTGCTCATTTTGGAGCTCCCCCGCCCGGTTTCGCGGGTCTTCTTTCTTGTAAATGAATAAATCTTCCACCTTTCTTAAGGGTTCATGTTCAAGTCCTCTCATAGGACTTGCACTGACCTGGCTAGCTAGAACTAGGGCAGCATGACAGCTCCTTTGAAGCGTGTTCATTGCTCTTCAGTCTCAAACATCAAGGCCCAGCTGTGAAATTTACTGATACCTTTGAATGAGGATCTTAGCTCATGGAGCAGTTTGTTCACCAGCCTCCTCAGAAAACAACCACCTTCTCAAAAAGCTTTAGTGTTCTTCTAACAGTATTTAACCAGCATACGGAACATACCAAGTGCATTAAGAGAAAGCAATGACACCGTAGGGACTTGAACCCCACCCTGAAAATCAGGAGTGCCAACCACCAGTGTCTTTTGCTTTTTTTTTTAGTAATGCAACAAGGTGAAAAGCAAAACCTGAGAAAACAGATTGTTCTCTCAGGAAAAGAAAAACCTTAAGATATGAAGAAGTCTGCTTCACAAGCTTCCACTTCTGACCACTTAAAAGTCACCTGAAAAAGTCTTAGCACATAGTTGCAACAACCCTTCCCACAGCCACCTATGCTAAACACAACTGATGCCTGCTATTATGCAAGACAACTCCCTAACAGATACCCACCCAGATGTCCCTCAACACGCGCACACATATGTATATAATTATATAGCATTTAGATGTAGTTATGGATCTTAGCCTGTCATACCTATAAATTTTTATCAGTGTTTTATGAACTCAGTTTTGATAATTCAGTTAGTTTCCTTCAAATATGAAGTTAAATTCAAAGTTAACAGGTACAGGCAAGATAAACTGTCCACTAGATCCATTTTTGAAGTTCATATATTTTAATATTTTACCTTGAGAACAGCAGCACTGGACAGGATCCAAGCTTTAGCAAGGAGTCAACGCTGTGTGAGCTAGGAACTCAACAGTTGTTTCTACGAAATTCTTAGGAAAAACCAGTTGTGGCATAATCCCTACCCTCCTTCCCTTTATGTACTTCTCAGTGACATGATGTAGACCATGATTCTAAGGAGTTAATATTACCATGGCCACAAGAAAATGAAGTATTTTGCTGCCCTCTGCAGAGTTACAACAAAGGGCATCATCTTTGAGGCATGTAGCTTATATAAAGCCATGTTTTACATGAAGCTTTGTAGCTGTGAAATCAGTTCTACTGTCACACCTTGACTTGTCACAAGATATTTCAGGCCTATAAAAAGCCTTGCCTTTGCATGAGGAAACCTGTAATGTCTTAAACAAAACAGGTCTCAACCCATCCTTCCAACACATTTCAAAGTTGTATCTCAAGCTGCATAATTTAATCACAATTTCAGCATGAAGCTGGGGTATAATACTTTAAGGAGAAGGAGGAGACTGAATAAAGTCTACTTTTTAAATTGCTGGGGTATAATACTTTAAGGAGAAGGAGGAGACTGAATAAAGTCTTTTTAAATTCTTTTTAAATTTTAATTGACTTATACTTTGTGAAAACAGAAAAAGATTGTTCACCTGTTTTTTGTCCACTGGAAGTGTGAGCTTTTGTTTCTGGCCGTTCCTTCTATTGGTCTGTGAAAAGCAATCTAAACACACTAGTTTGTCCCCAACCCCCCCAAGCAATCCCATAAAAAGTCAGTTAAATTTGCTTTTAAAAAAGCTATTCTTACTGATGTGACTTCTTTCCTCATCATGAAGACCTGGCTTATTTGGGTGTTGTGTCTCCTTGAACAGAACCAGAAGCAACCCATACAAAAACATTGCACCAAGAACTGTCATTGGCTGGTAGATTGTAATATTCACTTGCCAGTTAAGTTTCTTGAAGCTTTGTTGGTTTGGAAGTTTATATTTCTTGTCACTGATCTCCTAAGATGCATCTGGAAGAGACTAAAGGCTTCAGTACTCCCTTTTCCCTCCCCCAGTGCCAAAGAAAAACAAAAAGGCATGTTACCTAAAGTACAGTCAAATACACGTGCCTCAGTCAACCCAGTTGTTTAAACTGCAGACTTTTACTCAACAGGTAAAGAACGTCTCTCAAACCACAGGCATTTGTCACTCAGATGGATTTTCTCTTCAACAATCACTACTCCACACTTAAAACGGCAAGCTGATTCATACGTTCTACACAAGCAGATCAAGCACACTGCTTATTACTTGCCAACTGAATAGATCTGCTTCAGACACGGTAATCTCTGTGAAGTCTGTAAAAGAACAAAAGCTAGAACAGAGTAAGCCCCACCCCCCACCCCAGTGTGTAAAAATGCATAACTGTGGATAACTATAGATGAATACCTCACTGCAAAAGCTTCACACACACGCAGAGTGTGACAACAGGAGAGTCAATCATGAACTTCAAATAATGGGTTACGGTCTATGAGTTGAAGCCTCTGAAAAAAAGCACTCAACAGTTGCCCCTTGTTTTGCCACCCCATCAGAACTACCATGATGTTAACAGGAAAGATGGTATTGCTAGCTGTACAGGGAATGGATGCAAGCATATTTAAATGGCATGCAAAATTTCTATACATGGACTGACAAGTGTTATTTTAGTTTTAACTACACAAAGACATGCCCATGTGCTAATTTTGTGCTTATATTTTTGCCCAGTTAAAATTAGAGCTGGAGCTCCAGGAAAAAACAAGAGCTTCTTCAGCTTTAATACATTACTCACTATTTTACTTACCCCAAACTGACAAGTATTTTCCCCACTGGTCTAGTTTAACTCATTTTAGATATCGTCTCTTGATCAGTGTTTTCCTTAGTTACAGGGTCTCTACTGCCAAGTCCCTTGTCTATAATTTGTCTCAATGGTGAGGGAAAGTAGGAAAAGCATTTTGCATAGACTTTCCTGCCTGATTTAGACAATCGGTCTTCCACTCAGTTTCTGCTCTTGTCCAACAAAGACCAGGTGTTCACGGAGAAAGAGCCTGAAAGATCAAGAAGAATCCCCCCCTTCCAAAGGCCCCACATCTATGCACAGGCAACTACTAAAGACAGCACATTTTATTTAAAATGAAGACAGAACTTTCTATTCTTGGATAACATCAGTAATTTTATTAAGAAATGTGAATGTTAACTTGCATCGTTTTTTTCTTGCAAGTACTTGAATGCTTACAAACTCTCAGAGAGTAGTAATTTAAGGTAGCCTCCCAGAGGAGGATATGCACTGCCTAGAATCTTTGTTAGTACCACTTGTAGTGGATTACATACATCAAGTGGGCAAAGCAATTAAGCCCATCTGCACATAGCATTAAGCTATTTCTATTTCAAGTACAGGAGAGTTAACTATGAAATCAACTGGGGGCCAGAGACAACCCCAGCACAGTCATATTAGGAACCCAAGGTCAGTGCCAAGATGAGACTTCTAGTACTGAGCCAACCCCACCCTTGAACAAGTTTTAAAGCCCACCTTTTCCTGACATGCAGTGCTAGTAGAATTAATAAAACTTATCTGTAACAGACGCCTGCTCATTTAAATGGCTCCCAGATGAAATGAAGCAAGTTTTCCTCTCCTTAGGAGTGCTGATCACCTGTCTGAGGTAAACAATGAACACACCACAAGCCGCCTCTCCTCTCAAATCCAACAGACTGTCCATCCAACACTAGAGTGCTTTGCATTTTTTTCCAATTCCATTAAGATTTATGAATATTTTGGTAGGAAACACATTTGTTCTTTTTCCCTTGAGATTTCCTTTTCAATTTAAATACAATACAGCAGACACAGGATTTCTCACTGCTTGATCCTTATCACATTGAACTTTTGAAATTTCACAGAAAATTATGGTATTTCATAATCAATCCATATACTTCAAATTTGCCTGTTTGCTCATTGCTTTGTGGATTTTTCCCCTGTTTGTAGATACTGGATTTTCACTTGTTAACATCTGAGATCTTTTCCATCGATTAAGGAGTATTAGAATTTTTCTGCCTTTACTTATCATTCACCAAGAAGCTGCTCCCTCTGCTTAGATGCCATGCTTTTCCCAGGTTCCTTGAGGCTAGATTTCTGAATGTGGATCTGAAAAAGGTCTATAGACAAAGAGTTGTTCCCCACACCACCACCACCCCACAGACACAAAACAAGACACAGTCAAGCTAAAGCATTACACGGAGATTTCTCACTTTTAATTATAAATATTACTCAACTTACATTATTACTCTGCTTACATTAACTATTTAAATCTGTTGTCATTAATGTTCCCCCCCTCAATGTTCCCTCATACAAAATACACATGTACTTCCTGCACTCAAAGACTCATTTACAATTAAGCAAAAGCAGAATCTTACTTGGAAAATTACACAAGCTACCATCAGGAGTCACACCAGGATCATTAAGACCTTCTTTCTCACTGAAGTCTCTACAGAAGCATTATTTTAAGTACCTGGAAGAATGCCAAAAAGAAGAGAGCCACAAGCCACTGTATCTAAGATCTGAAGACTTCAACCCCAACCCAAAATAAACAATAAGAAAATCACAACAGTCCCACTAGCCTCAGTATCTGCAGCTGTTTTGTTTGAAATCCATTACCAATTATTGCCAGTATAAACAAAGCTTTCTTTACTCCTCATGCCAATTCTGTTTATTTATGCCCCCCGAATACACAGCATTCATCTCCACGGGACTTCCAAACAGCAATTTGCTGTAAATTGTAGTTTCTTTGGAATATTTTCCATTAAGATTGCCAAAAATTACTTGCCAGGCTAGAAACTCAATATTCTTTTTTCCAGTCTTAAAAGTAATGGTATTCTAGGAAGAGAGTCTGAAAACAAAGTTATATCATGCCCCTACCCCCTCCCACATGATGCCTTCTCCCACATCACAGTAACACAAGTTATCTTTGTTTAGAAACAACTTAACTTTCAAGTCCCCAGCTCTTCGACCACGATTCCTCAACACATACTCCAACTTTAGGAACTGTCCTTTCTTCCAAGGAAAAATAACTCCAACCTCTGGGGAGTAGTGAACTTGTCATAGTACTGCAGGAACACACTTTTAAACCAAGCCACCAGGGGCTGCTACAGTATCTGCAGAGAGTCTAGAAAAAAGCTAGTTTTATCCCCTTACCCTCCCCATCCAGTAAACACTGGCATTATTTAAGTTTTTGCATACTTAACACTTGAGGAGACATGTGCAGTTTTAGACTCATCAGGATGGACTTGAGCAATAGCTCTCCTGCTTCTCCACTATAAGGGGCCAGAAAAGTCACCTTTCTAATTACTGCCACCAGCAAGTCCTCAATATGCTCTTTCTTTTTTACACACTGGAACTCCTCTGGCTCTACACATATGTACCTGAGGGGACAAAAACTCAACAAGATTTTCCTGCCCACCCTCCCCACAAGGTAATATAAACAACTAAAAGACATACTCTCACCCTTTGCGGGTGGTTTTGCCTCTACCTGCTGTGTTCTCTGTTCACCACGCTCTTGACTTGCCCATTCTCCAGGAAGTTACAGCCACAGATGCTAGCTACCATGACAAAGGAACGTTTCTAACCTCAGGAAGACGGTACACACAGGCCAGGCCTCCGCAGACTGCCCATTAGGCTCCCAGCAAGACGCAACGAATAAACATGCCTGCAAAGAAAGACACCTACAACACAACTCCCCTCCCCACCCTATAATACAAACCCATTTACAAGACTTGCTAGGACGATTGTAGAAAGGTTTCGGTAGAAATGGATTATCAACTACAATGCCTCTTCCATTCTTCTACATTCTTCGCTCATTTCCCCCTTCTTGCTTCCCCCCCGAAGGCTTCTTGAGCTAGAGGCTTCTAATCTAAGATTTCTTCCCATTCTTTTCCTTGGTATCTTGTTCCTTCAAACTTCACCAATTTGTACTGGCGCGTCACATGCCTGGCTTCCTATTGTTTCAAAGTATGACTTCAATAGCACCTTCTGTAGCCAGCTGTTAAAAAGGCTTCTTATCCTAGTTCTTTGCCATCTACGTTACATACATGTTATGAAAATTCTTCCCACTGCATCAACCAGAAATCACGGAAAATCTTACAAAGTCCTTAAGTAGAAACGACCACAATGGCCACAGGCAATCCTGGTTTGTTTTCTTAGAATAGCCCAAGCTAAATGGCAATTAGAACTACAAATGATCTGTTTCATTTTTGCAGTTGTCCTTTCTTCCCTTCTCTTCGCTAATCTTTCCATGTGTCGTAGTTGAGTGGTGTTTGCTCCCCCCCCTTCTCTTCCTGGATTCCTCTTCTAAGTTGTCATCTAACCTTTTCTGTCTTCTAAGACCTTCCTCTCTTGAAGTCTTCCCAATCTTGTTTTTCTAGTTTCAGTAATGAATTTTTAAAATCATATCTAGCTGATTTTTAAAGCCTTGTTTTTCTCTTCATTTTCTAAGTCCTTCCTCTCTTGAAGTCTTCCCAGTCTTGTTTTTCTAGCTTCGGTATTTTTTAAATCACATCTCTAGCTGATTTTTAAAAAAGAAAAGCCTTCAATTTTTCTCTTCATTTTCACTCTGCTTGAAGCAGACTTCATAGGCATCTAAACTTTTCACATTACTTTTCATCCAAAACTAGTCTTCAACTAGTTTAAAGCATGAATACAGCTTAAAGAGTAAATTCATGCTCCTGCTTTCATTCTTCATTTAATCTTCCTTTTTTTCTATCTTCAAGAAATTTTCTTGGGTTTCTTTTAAAATCTTCAATATTGTTAATTTTCAATTTAAGGGACTTTAAAAAAAATCCATCTATCAACAATTTACCCTGCTTTAAAACTCTACGCTATCTTCAGTCTTCTATTTTCTTCAAAACTGCCTTTTAATACAACATTGCCTAACTCTCCATTTTGTTTTTAAAAAACCCTAGTTAGCTACAAGTTTTTAGCTATAAACTATAAAGAATATTTTAGTAGAGTAAAATCCTTTGGCTTACTTTATAAAAATATTAGCTATAGTTTACAAATACTAAACTGTCCCTTCGCTTTTAAAATTATTATCCCCCTTTCTTCCGCCACCCCATCCTCTCTGCCTCGCTCTCTCCCTACAGCTCTCACAAGAGAAGGGCGGAGATAGGTATTTATAGCCAGTGTTGTGTCACTCAGTGGAATGTAAATGATCCTTCCGCTGCTCACTGGTAAACCGTTTAACATATCACAAGATATAGTTCTTGGCAACATTAAAATTTTAAACATGCCAATCTACTGACAAAGTTTAATGGGACATTAAAATTCTAAAAACGGGCTTTCACTGTTTTTGTAACCTTTTAATGACGGTTAAGCTTACATTTTATCTTTACTAAAAGCAATGGAGTCAGTAAATAGAACTAGGAGGGGGACAACTAATGTCTGTTGTTCCATCAGGAATTATTTCAGCATTAATTATGTAGGCAATGCCAACAATTAGATTGGCTTTGGTTACAGCTGAGCTTGTGCTTTTTCATGTCAGTTAACACTAGAAAAAATGATTTTTTTTTTCCTGTCTTTCTAGCATTACCAAATCAGAAAAGGCAAATTCAACCTCATGTCTGTGTAAAGAATCATTCTTATCTGAATACAGAACAAAATTCCAGTCCAGTGACACTTGATTTTTGTTCTAATGCTTCAGACCAACTACCCACCTGAATCTATTTTAATAGTTTAACAACTAAAGAAGAAGAAAAATGTCATTTTAAAAGGGCTATGGTTATTTTTATTCCAAATGAACCTTCATTTTAGCACTTAAAAGGAGGTTCCCCTATGATGGTTGCAAAGAAATTGATGTATTTTAACTTTGTTGATCTCAGTGTTTTCTTAAAATTGCAAAACAGACTAGCAACAATCTTGCCAAAATTAGGGTCTTTGATTATGCATGGGAGTCATTTACAATGCCAGCCTGAATACTCTTCTAAATCCTTTGATGTAACTCTGTTTATGCATTTTGCCATTTACTCCCCAAACTGTGCACAGGATCACACCCCTTAATTCTCCCACAAAATTAATTTGGAGCTAAACTATGGCCGAAGCATTTGATAAACCAAGGCCCCGGTCACAGGAGCGAGATAATCCTGGGGGGAAGTAAGGCTTTTTTCTCCGGAGCAAAATGAAGCGCAGTATCACGATCCGATGTTACCCCATGCTCAGGCCGTCAGCCGCCGATCACACGGTGATGGCGAAGCGTGGCAACAAAGCAGTACCATGTTTGTGCACATACCAGGGAGGCTTACAAGAAAACATCCTGTGGGACAGGTGCCGGATGCGACGGGATACCAGCGCTTCCGCGATCAGATGCCCACCCGCGCCCCGCATTTTCCGGATAATACTACACTTTCCCAGCTACTTTTTAACGCTGGACGCTACGGGTTGGAGACAGGTGCACGACGCTTGCCAGATGCTGCCGTATGATCGCGGCCTTTTAATCCGCCTGGCAGTCGTGCCTCTCACGGGCAAATTCTCTGTGTGACCGGGACCCAAGTGCATTTTCTTATATTCCCTTCATTTTTAATTTTTTGGGAAAATTGGGTGCATAACTGCTTTCTGCAACTTTTCTAGCCCTACAAGTAGTCAAATGGGTATTGTGGGCTGTATAATCCATGGCCTACCCTGCGCAAGCACAGGATCCAAACAGGCCTGCAAAAGTTTGTGGGCTCTTTTAATTAGGGCAATGGAGATGTAACAAAACAAAAAGGGGTCAGGACTTTCCCCCAAAATTCATACTATGGTAAACGAAGGCAGCTTCAGTAACAGTACACTTGCAGATACATTTTGGACCAAAATAATATAACTTATTCCTTCCCGACCTGCCATAATTCCCTCAGGAAGTCATGACATTGGTGGAGTTATGAAAGGAAAGCTTGTCTTTATGTGTATTTTTACGTCCTGAAAGTCTTCAGTATTTTGAGACACCACCCGAACGAGGTTTTAGCGCCATATTCTGGGGTCGGTTTCTCAAACACAAGCCCCTGCCTCATCTCCCACCCCTATGAACGAAGTACTTTTTACTTCGCCAAAGGCAGGTCGAGGGGAAAAGACTGCTGTCTTGACATTCAAATTAGCAGGGGCTAGACGGAAGCGAAAGGGGGAGGGACGCCCAGCGCGGAGGGATACGAAGGGTGAGTAACGATGAGAAAGGAAAAAACGCCCGTCTGTGTCGCAGTTGCTCTTGCAGTCGATGGGCGGGGGGAGTTGGCGGCCGGCATTAGCCAGCTCAAACCGGTTCCAGCCAGTCTGCGCAATGGTGGTTGTGCCGCAGTGACCTAGCACGCATGCCCAAAGCTGCAGTGCTTTCCCCCCCCCCCTTCCTTCCCGTGTTTCAAGCTGTGGGAGGGGATGAGGAGGGAAGTCTGACAGAACTTCCCTTAGAAAGGGGCCCCTTTTTCTCTCCAAGGTGAATTATGGGCAGGAAAGGAGGGTAAAAAGTATCGGAGTAAAAGCAAACTGTTTTGAAAGATACTTTTTGTGAGGGAAAGAGAAGCCCCACGCATCCAGATTTCATACCTTAAACCAAAACAATGGTTCTCAGGATTTCACTGGAACAATTGTGCCCCAGTGGGCTAGACGTACTGGAGGCAAATTTGGTTGGCCTCATATCAGTGCTGTACAGTTTATCAGTACTGAGCATGAAAAATAAAATAGGAAGTTGTTCAGCTTTCACTTATCTGAGATTCCTAGGCTTGCCAGGTCTGGCTTAACAAATTCCTGAGCTTTGAGAGCAGTTGTGATGTGATCTTTCAGTATCCACCCTTTGAAACTGCCATTTTCTCCAGAGGAACTCGTCTCTACAGTCTGGCAAACAGTTGAGATTTCAGGAGAACTCCAGGCCCCACCTGGAGCTTTGCAACCAAAGAGATTCCCTTGTTATTATGTTGTGAAGGGCAAGGGTAACGTGGAGTTACTTTGTATGTGGATGCCTAACCTTTAGAAACGGATTAGAAGTGGGTCTTTCTTCAACAAGTTTGAGAACCACCGGCTTCCCAAGTCGAGACTTGAGTTCTGGAAAAACTGCTCTCCAGACTGCAGAGAGAAAATGGCTGCTTTGGTTTGAGGGTGAACTAGGCTTGCCAAGTCCCCCCGGGGGGTGGGGAACCCCCCCCCCGAGAGGCCTGTTACCCGCCGGCGGCGGATCGGGCCCTGGGGGAACCCCACCCCCAAAGCACGCAACATGCCCGGCATCAACACATCACCCGGAAGTGACGCAATTGCGTCGGGCACGTTGGGGGCGGGGCCACAATCATCCGAGGGAAAACTCTAAATCTCCGAGGGAAAACTCTAAATCTCCAGGAATTTCCCAAACTAGAGCTTGCAACCCTAACTACTGCAGTCAGCCCACTGCCACTATATCCTTGAGACTGTGGCCTACGTATATTGATTTAGATATTTATACTATGGTAACAGCTTATAACCTTCTCCCCTTTGTTTTATTCTTGCAGCAACAACCTTGTGAGGTAGTCTAGGCAGAGAGAGAATGATGGACCCAAAATCATCCGGTGAGCTTTGGTGACTTGCCTAGAAGTTGGTACAATGTGTGGCAGATCACACAGAATCAGTTCTGACAAGAGGCCGGAGGGTGTCTGGTGCAAAAATGTTGTGTGAGCTAGTTGTCTGCTCAGTGCTCACATGAGCAGCATGGGAGGAGCAAGCTCATCTGGAGATTACCCACTTCCTTTCATGAACCAGTTAAAGGAAGGAATTAGGAATCTTGCCCAAGCTGCTGACTCCTGTGTAACACTGCTCACAGGAGGAGCAGGCCATTTACATGAGTCACCCCTGCATAATGATGTCACTCATTCCACTCAAACATGCAAGTATACTGTCAGGAAGAGCTTGTAAAGCTTCCTCAAGTAGGGTTAGCCTAACACTGAGGTGCATAGTACAGAGGGAGAGAAAGAGGATAAAATAAACCTTTTCACCTCCTGTAATACTAGCAGAGGTCATTTCGGGGGGATCGCAGGTTCCCCCGGGTGAGGTACGGGGGTGGGGCACATGACACAGCCCCGCCCCCTGCTTCCGGCCGCCCCGCTTCCAGTCCTCATTCAGCCAGGAGGAGGCCCTCCCTGCCTCTCCCCACCCCTGCCTGCCTGGGGCCAGGGAGGGCCTTCGCGGGGCTTCCTTGCACTCCCGTCGGCCTTGCAGGTCCACCGCCGGGCCCCTCATGGGGCTCGGCAGTGGAGCTGCAAGGCTGGCGCCGGCGGCTGGAACCGTTGGGGACGGGGTGTGTGGCCTTATGACACACTTCCGGTGATGTCAGGGTGTGTGGCATATGCTAATGAGTTATGCTAATGAGTTCCCCTAGCTCTTTTTCTACGAAACGACCCCTGAATACTAGAATTTGGTTTGCCCAATTAAAATGATGAGCAGTGGCTAAGACAAAATTTAAAAAGACATCTCTACACAACATACAATTAGAATCTTGGATCCACTGGAAAGTTGCTCCAGACAGAAGGGATTTCCACCCACAAGATGTAACATCCCCTCCTCCAGCTACAGGCCCGAATGCCTACTGAAATGCAGCTCCTGGGGGACAGGGGACCCCTCTCAGAATGGCATCAAGGGGAATGAGGTCTACTGTGGGAAGGGGCAATCAGAGAAAATTGCCCACCTTGAATATGTGGAAATAATGTGGTAGATCCAGGCCAAAAAATGGAATTCATTATGGGATGAGAGCCCTTTGTTTAAAGAGCTTTGAAAGGGGTTTTGGTTAGTGAAGACAGATCTAACAATAGCTAAAATGCCATGATTAGAAACCAGCATTACACAGTAGCTGGCTGACCTGGGAGACCCAGGATCGAATCTTCACTCTGCCAGTCTCTCTCACCTACTTCACAGGGTTGTTGTGAGGACAAAATGGGATAATGCAGCTCTGAGCTCCTTAGAGGAAAGGTGGGATAAAAATGTAGAGACAGATTGCTAAATAGAACTTAGATATTAAGAAGAAGCATGTGGGGCAGCAGTAGAGGAGAGTTTCACACCCTGTGTGTGGACCTCCCAGTGTCATCTGACTGGCCACTGTGGGCATTAGGATTCTGGATGCCTTTGGTCTGATCCAACAGGCCTCTTCTTATGGTAAGCAAGGCAACAACTGATGCTTGTACTACAAGCCCCAGAGTTCGTCAGGACAGGTATTTGAGCCCTCAGGCAGACACAGCAGCGATCTGCAGTCAGCTTCTCCTTTGCCAAGGACAGCACCAGAGCCTTACTGAGAAGGAAGGAGAGCCATTCCGCTTGCAACTATCGGAGCTGTAGGTTGGCTGAATCACTGTACTGCAATGCAGCAACACGCAGAACTAAAACGCTGTTTCAGGAAACATCTCTTCTGTGCTTTGCTACTCTTGTAGTATGTCTGTAAAAGGCAGAGGATTCACTTCCAGGGGGTTATTGTTTTTACTAATATATTAATTGTTCATTTGAAATATTTATAAGGAAGAAATCAACAACATTTGGGATATACTCTCTACTCCCTACCCACCCCAGCTTCTGCCCTTCAACAGCTCCTTCTTGCATGCTTGGCTACACAAAACACAACTCGGGTATTCTTCATATGGTCTTCCTCCTGTATATAATGAGAGATTAAGGAGAAACTAAAAGAAACAAATTACACTTTAACACACAGTGGTGCATGGGGAGACTAAGCCAGGGAAAAAGGGATTGCAGCGGGATCCATTTTTCTCCAAAATGCTCATGGCTGGGAAGGGAGACATCTTTCCTTTACTGATTTATCCAAAAGTTTACATCTGGCTATAGGGCTGCAAGGCCTTTTGTCAAATATTATCTCGCCCTAAAATATGACAGTCAAATTGGGAAACCAGAGTAGCATAATCTAAAACTACCGCCAAGATCTAATCAAGCCTATATTAAAAGGGAGCTAGGGACTTTCCAGGGGTGCATTATCCACTTTTTTGCAACCACAAAAGCCCTATGAAGCCTTCTGGGCATCGGGGTGACTGGTAAATAGCCCAAAACAACACTAACAACAGAAAATTTGGACACCACCCTTCAGAGAGTGCCGAATATTCTGCAACTCAACACCATGTGCTAATGCTTCCTCCCATTACTCCACTCCTCTAACGAGCATCTCTTAGCGTCATTCATCTCCTTGTGGTATTTGAGGCAACATTACCCATGTGACACTTCAGCTGAATGTCCCCTTTATCCTCTGCAGTGTTGAGAATTTGGGCTGATACAACAGGTGAAAGAACATTAATACCAGAGTGGCAGCCATATTAGTCTACTGTAGCAAAATAAAATGGAAGTCCAGTGGCATATCATAAAGACTAACAATGGTCCCTGCCAATGTTCCCTCTAAGCTGTGGAGTCTTGTGAGCAAAAATTCTACTTTGTGAGCTGCTGGGATTAAAGTTATGAGCGAGTGATTTGGCTGCTGCATAGATTAGTTTGCTCTGGAGCCATCCCTTCCTGAGCTAAGACAAAAATGTGTGAGCTGGAGGCTAAAAAACTGTGAGCTAGCTCACACTAACTCAGCTTAGAGGGAACACTGGTCCCTGCCACACGGCAGGAAAAAAACTGGGCAAAGTGCGGCTTTTAAAAGCTGCACCAAAATAGAGACGCCGTGGCAGGATCCCACGGATCCCCTGAGCCATGGCGCCATTGCTCCCCGGCACGATCAGATGCCGGAGAGGAAGCGACAGTCGAGAGGGGGAGGCTGCCGAACTGCGCATGTCTGAGCATGCGCAGTTCGGCCAGGAGCCGGGGATGAGCCGGCGGAAGGACGCGCCGGCGATCCCACAGCCGGCCTTGATGCCCCCTTTCCTGAAGAACCACCTAGGTAGGTGGTTTATTTTTGATGCCGGGTTTTGGGTGGAAGGGCTGGATCGGGAACGGACGCGCCACGC
The DNA here is from genome assembly GCF_001447785.1 of Gekko japonicus. Classification (NCBI taxonomy): domain Eukaryota; kingdom Metazoa; phylum Chordata; class Lepidosauria; order Squamata; family Gekkonidae; genus Gekko; species Gekko japonicus. The sequence continues at coordinate 1,629,750 of NW_015174283.1, read as the reverse complement.
TTCCCAGATGTTGCTGTGGGATCGCGCCCGTTTGCTGCGGCCCCGATCCGTCCCTCTCCCGGCCCAAAACCTCTCGTGTGACCGGGGCCAATGTTTATTCCAGCATGAGCTTTATGACTCAGCATACGTCTTCAGAAGCTACATAATTCTCATGTATCCCAGACTTTCACCATTCTTTTGCCTATAGTTATGGTTCTTAGAGAACCTGGTCAGGATCGCAAATTCCGAGGGCTGAGGCATTAACTAAGTAAACAAATACTTGTCTTGTGCAGCTCTGTTAACGGGCCACAGTGGGATTCACCAAAGAATCACCCCACCCTTTATGGACAGAGATGTTAGAAAACGCAGGCAACTTCTGCTCAGGTAAAGCTTGTATGCCAGTTCAGGTAGAATTGTAGAAAGCTGAAAACAATTATCTGGTGTGTAGGAAAAGAGGATAGTCAGCACAGAGTCTGGCTTCCGGTCACATCTGTTGTATGGGGCAAAGAGAGTATTTTGATTTTGTTATGAATGTTAAGATAGGAACTGTAGCCCCGCATTTGTCGCCACTATCCAACTTCACAGGGCAAACCTGGTTTAAACCGGCTTTAGATGACAACTCTTTTTTGGCTTGGAGACAATTAAACAAGACGAGACTCATTGACATCTCTAGCAAAGGCTTTATTAAACAAAAAATACAGATTGAAGGAACACAAGGACCAACTATTCCATGGTATGAATATTTTCAGGTTCGAACATTCTTTAACTCAGCAAAAGGTAAACAAATGTGTATTAAATTAACTGAATTCGAACAACTACTAAATAATGAGACGGGCTCAATTTCAGGCTTGATCTCTAAAATTTATTCAATTTTAATTTCACGAAATTCCCCGAAACTCTTATTCTACCAAACGGCCTGGAATAAAGACTTAACGAAAGTGTTGACAGAAAATCAGTGGTCAAACATTTGGAATTCGTCGATTTATACCTCAGCATGCCTAAATATACAACTTCAAACATTTAAACTTATAGCACGATGGTACATAACCCCGGTTCAATTATCCCACTCCTCTTCACAGATTCCTCCTTATTGTTGGAAATTATGTGGTGAGAGGGGTACTTTTATTCATGTATGGTGGCTCTGCCCGAAGGTACAACAATTTTGGGATATGATAGTAAATAAAGTTTCCAAAATAACTCATTGCTGTATCCCTATGCTACCTGAAATTGTTCTACTAAATTTATGGGACAAGGTTAAAATCCCGAAACATATGCAAGACCTAGCGGCAATTTTGTTTGTAGCGGCCAAGTCAGTCCTAGCTTCAAAATGGAAAGACGCTGGCCTGCCTTCTTTGCAAGGTTGGATTAATAAATCCTGGGAATACTTTGTATTTGACAAGATCACAGCAGACTTGAATAAGTATAAAACTGAGCATTGTTATTTATATTTTACTAAGAAATGGTCACCTTTTATTCAGTTTGTTTTGGGCCACACGGATTTCTCAAGAGTTAACATCTTAGGTAATGCAGAGATGCAAATGTTAGTAACTGGTTGACTTATTGTTATAGTTCAACACCTGCAGTGTAGTAGCGATTTGATATTTCTGACTATTGTATTGTAACCGTTATTGGTTTTGTTTGTACGTTTGTGACTTTTAGATTGTATCTTTTGATTTAATTTTTCAATTTAAAAAAAAAGAAGATAGGAACTGTATGAGATAGGAACTTATGGGGGCCCTACAGCCCTGCAGGCTAAACTGCCTTAGAAATTCAACAGTGTCCCAAAATGAAGTTGTGACATTTTACTTAGAGCAGTCAGGAACAAACTATAGGAAGGGGAAAAAGCCCTGTCATTTGTTTCCTAAAATCTGTGGGGAAATGGAGGTTTCAAGGCTGTTCTTAAGAGAGCTGTTTCATAAAGTTACCATAACCATATACGGGACGATGCCCCACTGCCCCCACGTGATTTCTTGGCCCCATCCTGTTTTGATTGCAGACAACATAAAAAGCTCCCATCTGCATTGGGGGATGGAGCTTGTGATCCGGGGCTTGTTTTTCTCCAGAGCGCAGTGGAATTTTCCCAGAGCCAGCCACATGCGCAGGACTGGGGTGGGGGAAGGGAGGGGGAGGAATGCCATCCCTTTGTTCTCTATAAGCTTCCAGACTCAGTGGCTTTTTTAATTGGATCAGAACTACAGCTGTTGCTATGGGAACAAGCTGCTGCCAGGATTGGTCGATTCATTGTTGCTAGGCCAAAAAAAGCACCCTGTCTTTTATTTCAGGCGGTGGTGTGTTATGGCCTGGTGCTGGCTGCCTCAGGGACCTGCGCAGAGCAGGAAGTTATGCAACATGTGCACACTTCCAATAAAGGCCTTTTTACAAAATTGGAATGGACATAGCAGGGCACCAGTCCCCTATGAGTTAAAGAAGGCATACACCTGGACGGGGGCTTTTGATTGGAAGGCTGGTTAGGAGGGCAATGTGGCGTCTTCAGCTTTACACCAGAATTAGATGCAATTTGCAGTAAATGGCTGTCCTGGCCTTTCTGAGGGATAAAATTATGATTGCAACAGGGAAAGCAATTGCTGGCTACTATTGGCTTTGGAAGCAACCTTTCATAGTGATAGGCTGCTTAGGGTTACCCATCTTCATGTGAGTGTTACATTTGACCTCCAAACCAGGCTTGCCAGTCTCCAGGTGGGGCCTGGAGATCTCCCTCTTTTACAACTGATCTCCAGCTGACAGAGATCAGGTCCTCTGGAAAAAACGGCTGCTTTGAAGGGTATACTCTATATGGCATTGTACCATGCTGAGGCCCCTCCCCAGACCCCACCCTCTCCTGGATCCACCCCCAAAGTCTCCAGGTATTCTCCAATCCAGACCTGGCAACCGTACTCCAGAATACAGAGATAAATCCCCCTGGAAAAAATAGCAGCTTTGTAGGGTGTAGTGTATGGTGTACCATAAAGTCTGGGAGAAACAGAATTCCTTTGATTTCTCTGCTCCCCGACTTCCCCCCTCCCCAGACACTGCCCCCAAATGACCAGGAATTTCTCAAGTCAGAGTTGGCAACCCAAGCTAGTTATTTGGGAGACCAGAGGGCAGGGCCCCTTTTGCATGTGTGTGCCTCAGGACAAGCAGAATATACCATGCTGCCACTGCACACCAAGGCAGAAACTGCATATCACAGTGGCAAACTCACAGGTCTACCCGAGGGATCCAAACCTTCCTCACATTTCCCACCTCTCCCAGGAGAGACTGTCTTCCTCCCTACTGCAGAATTAAGAGGATGAAAGTAAACTTGGGAGACGATAAAAGCACCTGATAGGGTTCCCAGCCTTTCCAACAGGTCTTTTTTGTTGTTTGTTTAACATTAGTTTGATCTGTGGCAGCTATCAGTTGATGTCAATGAGACCCATGTTATGAAAGCTTCAACTGCCCATTTCCTCCTAATGAACCTCAATTAAAGGGACAGGACTTTTATTTCTCATGGCCAGTTGGCAACCTTACTCTGAGGGAGACATACTGGGGGGAATTAAGTCACAGGCCAGGGAAGCTTAGTATGCCCAACCCCTTTGCTTTAAAAATCATGTATACACGCAGCCTAAACTTTATACAGACTTGGAGAAGAGTCAGGTTTAAACAAAAAGGGTTTCCATTGCTGTGTGGTGTTTGAGCCTTGTAATATCTGTCCATAGTTGTATGGATCTTTATCCACTTAAGAAGAACCCTTCTGGATCAGAACAGTGGCCCATTTAGTCCAACATCCTGTTTCACATGGTGGCCAACCCGTTATTCTAGAGAGCCAACAGCAAGGCATAGATAGAGGCTGAGGTATTCCCCTTTGGTGAGTGCATGAACTGTGCCTGTTCTTGGCTCAGTAATGTGCTGTACTTGCGCCTACCCTTGAAGAGTCTTCGGAAGCTGCACCTAGTGCAGAATGATGTGACTAGAATGCTGGTCAGGGCCAGCTACCGAGAACATATCTCCCCAGTATTACAGAAATTACACTGACTACCAATCTGCTCCCAAGACTATTCAAGGTGTTGATCTTGTCCTTTAAAGCCCTACATGGCTTGGGGCTGGGGTATCTGAAGGACCATCTTCCCCCATATGTTCCTGCCTGGGAATTAAGATCTTGACTGTCCCACCAATTAAAGAAGTTCATTTGGTGGCAGCCCCACAATTATGGAACAACTTCCCCAGGGGGGTGTGCCTGGCCCCTCGCTTTTGACCTTCAGGAGGCAGTTGAAAACAGCATTTGACTAATTTATTTTTTATTTATTGGCAGTCCTAAGTGGGATTTTAAATTGTGGTGTTTTATATGTTTTTTTGTAATTGTTTTATTTATATTGTAAGCTGCCTGGAGTTCCACAAGGTAGAAAATTGACTAAAAATGTTTTAAATAAATAAACATAAACTATGTTGCCTCCTGACACCTGTATCCTTGGCGTTAGTACCCCTTCAAGCTAGCTGCTTTGAAATGACAAGTTGATCATCTGCCTATGAGTAAATTTATTTTCAGTCAAGTAGACCAGGTCATCTTAAATAGCGTCCTGATAAGTAAATTATTTTGGTCTTCTGATGTTTTCCTTGAACTTTTGCTGCCCTTTATTCAATTGTGCAAAGAACTGCAAGAGAACAAATAAGAGAAAGGAGAAACAACAAGGGGGCAAATCAACATGAAATCTGCATACATCTCTCAAACACAGGAGCACAAATTCTATCATCAAACAGGCAATAGAGTAAATTATTAACAAAGTTACTTACATAAGTTATTAAGGACTGTGGTCTATAGTATACTACTGTGTTTAGCTTGCTGAAGCTAGGGCTCTAGTATGTAATTTTTGCATCATTTTAATGTATCATGCTAAGACTTAAGCTTTACCAGTTCTGTTTTTAGAGTTCTGATTGGTTCTACAGCCCTAATCCTAGTGCATTGTTTAGTAGTGAATACCCCATCCTGTCAATTGTATTGACTCACACTGTGTAATCTGCCTTCAGTCCAAGTGAGAAAGGTGGACTATATGACATAAATAAATAAAACTCCCAGGTGGTGGAGGCAGACAACGAAACCTACTGTATTCAGACTTATATTTAAGAAGAAGAAGAAGAAGAAGAAGAGATTGGATTTAGACCCCACCCTTCACTTGGAGTCTCAGAGTGGCTTACAAACTCCTTTCCCTTCCCCTCCCCACAGTAGACACCCTGTGAGGTGGGTGGGGCTGAGAGAACTCTGACACAAACTGCTCTTTTTCAAGGACAGCTGTGCCAGAGCTTGTGACTGACCCAAGGTCACATCAGCAGGTGCAAGTGGAGGAGTGGGGAATCAAACCCGGTTCTCCCAGATTAGAGTCCGCACACTTAACCACTGCACCAAACTGGCTCTCCACTATTTAAGCCACCTTGAAGAGTTGCCCTAAATGCTAGAAAGGCATAGCATAATCACTTAATTAAATAAGTCTCTCAAGTACATTTTGGTAATGTAACCTTCTCAGAAACTTCCCAAAGTAGTTGAGGAAACTGTGTGGGGGTGTGTGACTTTGCTGATTTATTTTCAGAGACTGACGTCAACAAAAGAAGAGATTGGCGCAAAGTTCTGTGTTGCCAAAAGGCAGTGACAGTGAACGAGGGCAGCGGAAGAGAGGAAGCAACACTTTCCTCTGTCAGATCTGGAAGCAGCTTCCACAGAAGGGAATGAGTCATTCAGTCCAAAATGGCTCCTTTTCACAAGGCAGACCTAGCTTCTGTTCTCTTCATGCAGCCTGTGACTCAGAACTTGAGGTCCCTCCCATCAGCAGTGTTGTAGGGAGTACAACAGGAAGAAAGATACTTGTCTCCTATGGAATCTGGCTGAAGTTAATTACACCGAGGACGACTGGCTCTGTCAACATGTTTCTGCTGAGTGCAGCAGTAGAATATTTGATGCCACGCCCTTGCTGTTTTTCAAGGGCAACACATAATGATCAAATGGTCCTTTTCTTCCACTGGACTACACATACAGCCACCAATGGAGCAAATAGTGCCTACCAATGCTCCCTCTAAGCTGTGGAGTCGTCCTGTGAGCAAAAATTCTACTTTCTGAGCTCCTGGCATTAAGGTTGTGAGCAGGTGATTTGGCTACTGCATAAATTAGTTTGCTCTGGCGCCATCCTTTCTGAGCTAAGACAAAAATCTGTGAGCCAGAGGCTAAAAAACTGTGAGATAGTTCACACTAACTCAGTTTAGAGCCATTTTGAGTTCGAAAAACAGCAAAGGGAGAGAGGCAGGAGTTCCTCACGTGCCACAGTTCTGATCTGAATCATAGCCTCAGGTGCTTGAGATTTCCCAGTGGGGAACTCAGAGTCGATGTCTGACTAAAAGTGTGTGCTCGTGGCAGTCATGCATTAACATAGCATGTAGTTAGGCCCTCAGTGTAAACTGGGAAGAGAAAACAGTCTGCATCCTACAGGCACTTCCCCCTAATGAAGTCTAGGCTTCATTATATTATTAGCTAAGAATGTCCAAAGGAGGCACGTCCTCTGAGACACCCTTCAAAGGAGACAGTCAGTGGTATGAGGCTATGCATGCTGAAACCATGTAGGTGATTCATTATTGCACAGCACTGTTTACACATGTATCTGAAGAGCATGAGGGAAAGGTCATTAACAGAGGGCATCACAGCTGATGACAGCAACACATTGTGGCAAAAGACCTGTACCTCATGACCTTTTAATCCCATGGTTCACATCCCCCCCCCTCTGTGTACTGCTTCCCTCAGGTTTACAAGCTCCCTTCTCCTTGCACACCCTGGCCTTGGATATTAATCCCTTTTGCTTTCAAAGTAAACTTAGATCCAAGTAGTCAGCTGTGTTGGTCTGAAGCAGTAGAACAAATGTAGAGTCCAGTGGCACCTTTAAGACCAACAAAGGTATATTCAAGGTATGAGCTTTCGTGTACATGCAGGGAAGGGTATTTGAAAAAGTGTGCATGCACACGAAAGTTCATACCTTGAATATACCTTTGTTGGTCTTAAAGTTGCCACTGGACTCTACATTTTTCCAAAGTAAACCTAATTTGCTGTTACATCAAAATAATATTGTGTGTGGTTTGTTCTCTTCTTTAGAATCGGTTTATTAATGGGAACTGGAAGGCAACAAATCACAGTTTCTAGCTGCATAACAGCAAACGACGATGGCTCCAAGTTCTGCATGGGTTATCTGCCCCAATGTCAATGCTTTGGGGAAGTGGCTCCCCACCCCCACCCCGCTTCCCCGCACAGCATTTTGGTCCATTTGTGCACCTCTGGGGGTTCCCCTGGCTTTTCTCCAGTTTTTCTCAAAGCTTGCCACAGAGTGATAGTGATTTATTTTCAAGTCACGTACTTGTGGAGGAGGCAGGAATACACAGGCCTGACGATTGTCCAGGCTGATATCTCTGTGTGAACCTCGCTTATTGTAGCTGCTTCCATGTGGGGATTATTTTCCCTGCAAGGACAGCAAGAAGCCCTGCAGTACATGAAAGCATGCAAACAATGTCATACCCCCAATCTCTGCATGAATCATCAAGGGGAAATTGCATGCCATAGCCACTACAGGCAGAGGTGAGGAGCAAAGCTCTGCCTTCAAAATGACAATGTTAAATTCCACATTTCTCCCCTCTTAAAAATGCTTTTTTTTTAAAAAAATCTTCTTTACCACTATATCACTACAGCTGGCCCAAGAGAGATATGGCTCTTGCCTGGTGGAATTCTCTGCCGGAAACAGGGGTCATTTCGTAGAAAAAGAGCTAGGGGGACTCATTAGCATAACTCATTAGCATATGCCACACCCCCTGACATCACCAGAAGTGTGTCCTCCCCACAGCCGGCGGCAACCTCCAGCGGGCACCAGCAGGGAGCTCCAGGCCCCGCCCTCCCGCACCTCACCCGGGGGGATGGCGTCCCCCCGCGTCCCCCCCCCCAAATTACCCCTGGCCGGAAAACATCCATGTCCTGCAGAAGTTACTACCTTTCCACAGGGCCTGGAAGACGGAGATGTTCCGCCAGCCAGGCATTTGGTTGAAGACAGCAATGGGACAGTATGACACGTGGCAGTCTCATATATTCCCCCCATCCCTCATACTCCTCCTCCTTAGGAGGCTGGGGAGCTGAATTCTCTCCTTTCGCCATCTCAAAATGTTTATTGTCTTATTTATTGATTGCTTATAGGTACTTTTAATGTTGGTTTTAATTTAAACCACTTATTGTATTTTACTCTGTTGTAAGGTGCCCTGAGCCCTGCTTGCAGGGAAGGGTGGCCTAGAAAATCCAATTTAATAAATAAAATAAAATAAATAAAAGTACAGTGGGGAAAGGGCGGGCGGGGAATTGCTGTCTTTGTGGAGGGGGCAAAGAAAAACAAAACAGATTCATTTCAGACTATGTATGCATTTCACTTTATTGAAGTCTCCTTTTGTATATTTTTTGTGGGATATTCAGCTCACAGTTGTTTTCTGTTTTTCTTTGCTATTTCTTACTGTGTGCTGTACTGTTTGTCTTTGTGGATGGCCCTGTACAATGTGCAGGTGCAACGGGGGGCGGGGAGCAGAGCAAGTAATGTGAAAATACCATATGTGAATGCCCCCAGCTGGAAGAAACCAATATCTAGGTTGTCACACCTTTTTCTTTTTTAAAAGATTTTTAATTGCATTCTCTAAACAAAACCTCTATGCGGTCGGGGGAAGGGAACAACCTAAAACTACGAGTAGCAAGAGATCATTAATACATATTTTGAATTAATTGATGTTTCCCTAGTATCAAAACGGAAATACATGAGAGTTATTACAATAAAATTGTAGAGAATAAAGCGAGCATTCAAAAACAGAAAATACCATATGTGGATGCCCCCAGCTGGAAGACACCAATATCTAGGTTGTCACACCTTTTTCTGACAGGTCAGGGCTCCCATCCTTTCAATAGCAGTTGTTGTTGTTCAGTCGCACAGTCGAGTCCGACTCTTCGCGACCCCATGGACCAGATCATGCCAGGCCTTCCGGTCTTCCGCCGTCCTCTGAAGTTTGCTCAACTTCATGTTTGTTGCATCTATGACACTGTCTTTTTTTTTTTTAATAATTTTTATTTGCATCATAAATTATTGTTACATTACTTTACTATCCCAATTCTCTTATGATACGTTTTCCCCCTTTTATGTCCCACCCCCCACAAGGTGAGCATCACACAACTACAAATTAAATTTTTAACCATGAGCACATTTTTTTCAATTTTTCAAGTATAACGGAATTAGCTTCTCCATTGTTTACCCACTGAAAGTATATAGACCATTTCTTTTTTATCTCCTTCATTTTTCCATCCCATACCTTATTTTGTTTAATACATTCCAATATATCTGACTGGATATATTCGTATAAATAATCGTTCCATCTATCTAAAGACCACTTCAAACTCTCCTTCCAACCATATGCAATCACAGCATGCGCTGCTAGTAACATTGCTTTAAAGATTTCCTGATTTTGTCTCTCAATGTTACCATTTCCCATTATGCCCATAAATAATAAATCTCCATCTATTTTAAGATCCACTTTACATAACCCTACTATCTTTCCCCGTACCTTTTCCCAGAAATCTCTAACCCTTGGGCATTCCCACCACAGGTGAGAGTACCACCCTTCCTTTGCACCACAGTGCCAACAATTAGGTTTCATACCTTTAATCATGTATGCCAATTGGGCAGGGGTTCTATACCATTTCCAAATTATCTTTCTTTCAAGCTCTCTATATTTTTCTAATTTAATTTTCTTCAAATTCACCATTAGTTTATTGATGTCGTCAGAGATTATTTGTTTTTCTTTATTCCATTTATTTTTTAAGGTTCTTAATATAAACTCCTTATCTTTCACCAATTCAAGGTAAATTTTCCCTGCTAATCCTTTCCTTATTTTATCCACATATAATACCTGTTCTAAATTGTTGTCTTCCCTTTTTATAGCTTCTATATACCTATCTTGTTTAACCAAGTGTGATAGTCCCCTTAGATTTAACCAATAATTTTCCCCTATTCTTTGATTCAGCTCCTGAAGTGGTAGGAGATTCCCTTGAGAATTGTACATATCCTTAACTCTAGTTATGCCTTCCCCCTTAAGGGCTTTCCAGAATTTCGCATTCATCTCCTCCTCCCAAATATACTTAAGTGGGATCCACTTTGAAGTCTGGGGCAACAGAATCGTCCTACACTTCTTCCAAGTCATCAAAGCTGATTTTCTTGGACCCATTGCTTTTCCTATCTCCTTTCGCAAATCTCTAGTGTATATTCCATAGCTACCCACCCCCTTATTAATTGCTGATTCAAATCTTACCCATTTATCCTCCACCATCCATTCCATCGCCATTAGTGCCTTCAACTGAAATGCGTCATAATAGGCTTGTAAGTATGGTAGTCCCCATCCCAAATCATCTTGAGGCATATACACCAATTTTTTTGATATTCTTGCTTTTTTTCTACCGAACACCCAGCTTTTAATCTTTTCATCCCATTTCCCTAATACTTTCTGGTCAATTTCTATTGGGAGTACCTGAAATAGGTATAACATCTTTGGTAATAGGAACATTTTTGCTGCTCTAATTTTCCCCAGAATGCTCAGATGTTTGTTCTTCCATTCCTTCATTTTCTTTATTATCTTTGACCAGGTCTTACTGTAATTAATTTTATGTAACCTCTCTGTATTTTTGTCAAGATATACTCCTAGATACTTAATTTTGCTAACATCTGATTTCATCCCTGTTAAAGCTAATATCTCACTTTTAGTATCCCTATCTACATTGAGAAACATTATTTCAGATTTTTTAATATTAACGCCAAGCCCCGAAATTAACTTGAAATCCTCTAGAATAATTAGCAATTCTCTTATTGCCTGCAATGGGTTAGTTAGTGTCAGTAAAATATCATCCGCAAAGAGGTTTAATTTAAGTTCTTCCTTAGCTATTTGGAATCCCTGAATTCTGCCACTATTTCGAATCCTATCTGCTAGAGGTTCCATTGCCAATGCAAATAACATTGGGGATAGTGGGCAGCCTTGTTTTACTCCTCTCTGAATTAAAATTTCTCTAGTATGCCCTCCATTTATCCTAATTGCTGCTTTGCCATCCCTATATATTTCCCTTATTGTATTTAGGTATAGTCCACTGAATTCAAATTTTTCCAATACCTGCATTAGATAATTATGATTTAAGGTATCGAATGCCTTGTATACGTCTAATTTTAATAAAGTTAAATTTTTCTTATTTTTGCAAAATAAGGCATTTAATATATTTCTCAACGGGTGGGCTATAGATCTATTTTTAACAAAACCATATTGGTCCTCCTTAACTAGTTTTGGCAGAATATTTTCCAGTCTATTGGCTAACACTTTTGCGAAAATTTTATAGTCCTGATTCATTAAACTAATCGGTCTATACGAATTTACATCCAAAGGGTCCCTCTGGGGTTTTAATATTGGCACTATTTCAGCTTTCTTCCATGAATCTGGGGTTTTACCGCCTTCTAATATATAATTAAACAAACTTTGCATTTCTGGGATCAGCAGGTCCGCCATTTCCTTATAGTATTCCCCCGTGAATCCATCCAATCCAGGTGATTTCCTATTTTTTAATCTCTTTATTACTTCTGCTATTTCCTGCCTTGTAATTTCTTTATTTAAGTTTTCCCTTTGTTCCGTTGTTAATTGCTTATCCAATTGTTCCTCAAATTTTTGACTTTCCCCAGAATTAAACAATTGTTGATAAAATTTAGCAAATTCCTCTCTTATGTAATCATTTTTGTAAAGCTTTTTTCCCCCATCCCCCTTAATACATCCTATTGTTTGCTTTTCCTTTCTTATCTTTAAATAATTGGCCATTCTTTTCATTGTGTTTATATTAGTTCTTTGGTATTCATTTTTCACTAGTATTTCTTTTTTCCACAAAGATAGGGAGTCTAAGTTCTCTAAATCTTTTTTAAGTTTTTTAAGAATTTCTTGAGTCTCACTACTATAATTTTCCTGAAGTTCCTTTTGTTTTTGTCTAATTTCGCTTATTTTTCTCTTTCTTTCCTTATTATTTTCCCTACCAATTCTAATTTCTTTAGCTATATAGGCCCCCCTTATGACTGCTTTAGCCGCATCCCAGATCACTTCTTTCGGAGCTGAGTCCCTATTCTCTCTAAAGTACATTTCTATGTCTCTTCTTATGTCCATCCGGTCTTTTTCTGTTAGTTGAATATTGGGCTTAAATTTCCAAATTTTTCCTTTCTGTTCTTCATTTAATTTAAATTGTGCTATCAAAGGAGCATGGTCCGAGATCCATATAGGCTTAGTTTCGGTATTTACTACCTCCATCTCATTTGTTTCCTTTACTAAAATGTAATCTATATGTGAAAAGGTCTTAAATCTGTTTGAGAAATATGTAGGTTGTAAAGTTTCCCCCCCATAAGAAAATACATCTTTCAATTTCCACTTTTTAAGCTTTAAAGTTTTACTTTTCCTGAGATCATAATTAATATCTCCTGCCACTATTAAATTCCCCTCATAGAAGTTCTGTAATCTCTGGAATATTTTATTTAAGAATTTTAGTTGGCCTGTGTTCGGTCCATATATAGAGGCCACTGTAAATTTCTTATTATTCAACTTAAATTTCAGAAAAACATATCTCCCTTCTGAGTCAGATATTTGGTCCAATATTTCCATTTTTAGATCAATATGTGCAAGAATTGCAACTCCTCTTGCCTTCCTAGTTCCTCTCGCTTCCCCCTTTACTTCCCATAATGGTGAATTTAACAAAGGTTTTTTGTCTTTTTTGCCTTTGTGGGTTTCCTGCAAACATACTATATTTATCCCTTGTTTATTAATCATCTTTTTTAATCTGTACCTCTTTAATTCCGAAGCCAAACCGTTTATATTCAAAGAAAGTAAATTAATTTTCTCAACCATTTTCATTTGAACCTTTTATATATTTGTGCTCATTTCCATCCTTTTTTTCTTTAGTGCTCACCCCCA
>NW_015174283.1:1595256-1615646 GCF_001447785.1 Gekko japonicus | reverse complement strand
TTCATGTTTGTTGCATCGATGACACTGTCTAACCATCTCATCCTTTGCCATCCCCATCTTCTTTGACCTTCAGTCTTTCCCATCATCAGGGTCTTCTCCAGTGAGTGCTCCCTTCTCATTTGGTGGCCAAAGTATTTGAGCTTCAGTTTCATTATCTGGCCTTCCAGGGAACAGTCAGGATTGATTTCTTTTAGGATTGACTGATTTGATCTTTTTTTCCCCCTTCTTTTTAATAATATTTTTTTATTTTATAATAACTGTTAAAATACAAACAATTATAAAATCCAAACAATAAAAAACAACAACAATATATTTTCAAGTTACAAAGTCGAAATCCACCATCATAATTAACAATTTAAACCTCTATGTTAGACTTTACAAATGCACCTTATAGTAAAATATCTATTAGTTCAAGTTTTTTACTTTCTCAAAATATATAAAATGAAAACAAGATTACAATACCCAACTTTGTCAGATAAAAGTGTAATATTGTGTGTGCTGTTAAGAACTAACATTTTTGAAACTTGTTCCAATTTTTCCAAGATAGAATGCCAGCGACCATAAAAGGAATCAGATTTGTAATCAGAGTCCTTAAATTCTAATCGATCAAAAATTTTATCCGTTAATAAGTGGTTCCATAGATTTGAATACCAAGAACGCACATTAAGATTGTCTGTTCTTTTCCAATTGGAAGCTATGGTCGTTTTTGCAGCTGAAAACAATAAGGTAAGTAGTTCTTTACTATGTTGTGATAAGTGAATATCCTTTAAGTTATTTAAAAGAATAACTTCTGGGAGAAGTGGGATTTCATGACCGGTTAATACTGATTTGATCTTCTTGCAGTCCAAGGGACTCTCAGGAGTCTTCTCCAGCACCATAGTTCAAAAGAATCTATTCTTCGGCGCTCGGCCTTCCTTATAGTCCAACTCTCATAGCCATACATGACTACTGGGAATACCATTGCTTTGACCATGCGGACTTTTTTGGCAGAGTGATGTCTCTACTTTTTATCATGCTGTTTAGGTTCGCCATCACTTTCCTCCCAAGGAGCAGGCGTCTTTTAATTTCATGGCTGCTGTCACAGTCTGCAGTGATCTGGGATCCCAGGAACGTGAAGTCTGTCACTACTTCGACGACTTCCCCTTCTATTTGCCAAGGAGTGATGGGGCCGGATGCCATGATCTTAGTTTTTTTGATGTTGAGCTTCAAGCCCACTTTTGCGCTCTCCTCTTTTACCCTGGGCAAGAGACTCTTAAGGTCCTCTTCACTTTCTGCCATTAGAGTGGTATCGTCTGCATATCTGAGGTTGTTGATCTTTTCCCCAGCAATCTTAATTCCCGCTTGTGATTCATCCAGGCCAGCATTTCGCATGATGTACTCTGCATATATATTAAATAAGCAAGGCGACAATATACATCCTTGTCGTACTCCTTTTCCTATGCTAAACCAATCAGTTGTTCCATATCCGGTTCTAACTGTCGCTTCTTGGCCCTTATACAGGTTTCTCAAGAGACATGTGAGGTGGTCTGGTACTCCGCCCCCTGCTTCCGGCCGCCCCGCTTCCAGCCCTCATTCAGCCAGGAGGAGGCAGGAGAAGAGGGAGGGTAAATTGCTTCCTCCCCGCCTCTCCCCACCCCTGCCTGCCTGGGGCCAGGGAGGGCCTTGGTGGGGCTTCCTCGCACTCCCGCTGGCCTTGCAGGCCCACCGCCAGGCCCCTGATCAGGGTGTGTGGCATATGCTAATGAGTTATGCTAATGAGTTCCCCTAGCTCTTTTTCTATGAAATGACCCCTGGTCGTTCCATATCCGGTTCTAACTGTCGCTTCTTGACCCTTATACTGGTCTCTCAAGCAGGGCTATTTTTGGGCAGGAACGCACAGGAACGGAGTTCTGTCTGGCTTCAGAGTTGGCCATGCCCACTAGAGCCAAAACCTCTGTGTGCATGGCTACAGAGGGAAGGCCTATAGAGCGACCCCCCCCCCCTGACAACTCCAAGGCGGGCGGGCCAGGGGGGCCGTGGAAGAATCGGGGAGGCATTTAAATGCCTCCCCGTGCCTCCCCTGTCCTGTCCAAGGGCTGGGACATGAAAGTTCTTGGTAAACAAGTCAAGAAGCAGAAGTATGATGTCATTTACAAACTGAGCGGCAGGAAATTAGATTGGCAGCTAACCGTTCAGTATATCTCCACTGGCATGGAAAGGGCAGATTTCATAACACTATACAATGTTAGAAAAAGCTTGACACACCCCTACAGTAACAATATGGTGTGAATACTGCCTGTTGTCGGTTCACTGAATGGTATGTAAGATGCCCAGGATGGAATCCAAGAAAAATTATCCTTCAGAAGTTTAAACTGCCTTCCTTTCCCTCCAAGGGCTGGCTTGCCTGGGGTCCCCACAGGCACGGTGTGCCCGGGCAAGCCAAGGGAAGGTAGGGGGTATGGCCTAATATACTAATGAGTCATGCTGTCGGCGGTGTGGCCTATTATGCTAATGTGTTCCTGCTGGGCTTTTTCTACAAAAAAGCCCTGCTCAAGAGACAGGCAATTCAACAGGTATACAGCTATATCTCTAGTGCAACACTGATGAGGAAACAGTAATTCTGTTTCTCATTGTTATCTAATTCTGTAATCCTAGTCCTGTTACATTGTTTATTGGATGTTTTATGCTGTCTGTGTGTTTTTAAAATTTTGTATTCTGCCTTGAGTCTCTCTGCTGCAAAGGCAGCTTATAGAGTTGGACTATAAGGAAGGCTGAGCGCTGAAGAATAGATTCTTTTGAAATATGGTGCTGGAGAAGACTCTTGAGAGCTCCTTGGACTGCAAGGAGATCGAATCAGTCAATCCTAAAAGAAATCAACCCTGGCTGTTCCCTGGAAGGCCAGATACTGAAGCTGAAGCTCAAATACTTTGGACACCAAATGAGAAGGGAGCACTCACTGAAGAAGATGGTTAGGCAGTGTTATCAATGCAATGAACATAAAATTAAGCAAACTCCGGAGCACAACGGCCTGGCGTGATGTGGTCCATGGGGTCGCGAAGAGTCAGACTTGACTGTGCAACTGAACAACAACAACAATAAATAATTATAAACTAGGGCAGGCCATATGGGCTGAAATTGTAAAGAGGCTGTTAAAAGGTAGGTTACTAAGAACATAAGAGACGCCAATGTTGGATCAGGCCAAAGGCCCATCCAGTCCAACACTCTGTGCCACACAGTGGCCAGAAATACCAGTGCCATCAGGAGGTCCACCAGTGGGGCCTGGACATTAGAAGCCCTCTCACTGTTGACCCCCCCACTGTTGGAAAGGAAGCAAGGAAAGGTAAGGATATGGGGGTTTGCCTAGGTGAGAAAACAATGTGGGGAAGAAGATGCAGAGGAAGATGCAGTGCTTCCCACAAGTCCTTGCAGGTTACCCAGGGCACAACTGGGTCCGACCCAGTAGCCAGCACTGCACAACTAGTTGTCATGGGCAGAAGCTGCCTGGAAGAGGGAAGGAGGGAAAGCTGAAGATGGGGGGCAATTAAAGGTAGGTTGGCTGGTGGGAAGGAGAGAAGGAATCAGGAAAAAATGAGAGGCTGCTATGGGGGCTTTTAAGGAAGGAATGGAGGAAGTAGTGGGGCGAGGAGAAAATTAGATGCCCCCTGCAGGTCCTTGTGGGCCCCTTGCTTGTAAAGGTATTGTTTGTTCTGACTGGGAGCAAGTCTCAAGCAGAGGTCTTTCACATCACCTTCTACCTGATCCTTTTTAACGGGAGAAGCAGGGGATTGAATCTGGGATATTTGCATGTAACACAAATGTTCTAGCATTGAGCTACAGCCCCTGA
This sequence comes from Gekko japonicus, assembly GCF_001447785.1. Taxonomy (NCBI): domain Eukaryota; kingdom Metazoa; phylum Chordata; class Lepidosauria; order Squamata; family Gekkonidae; genus Gekko; species Gekko japonicus. Next base: position 1,611,823 of record NW_015174283.1, on the reverse strand, counting down.
CCTTCACCTGCTACTATAATGTCTACCTCCCATTGCTGACAAAGTTTAAAAAAAAAAATCAATTTAAACTCCTATTCCCAGTTCCATCCTATAGTCTCCCATTGGGTGTGTGTGTAGCATGTTTTCTAGCATGTCCAAAAAGGTATTACTAGCATGCCTTGTTGATGTAAATGCACAGAGAGAGCATTACTGGCTGCACCCACAAGATCATTTGTCTTCTATTGGTTCAGATGGTGGGGTGGGGACATGAAAGTTCTTGGTAAACAAGTCAAGAAGCAGAAGTATGATGTCATTTACAAAATGAGCGGCAGGAAATTAGATTGGCAACTAACCGTTCAGTATATCTCCACTGGCATGGAAAGGGCAGATTTCATAACACTATACAATGTTAGAAAAAGCTTGACACACCCCTACAGTAACAATATGGTGTGAATACTGCCTGTTGTCGGTTCACTGAATGGTATGTAAGATGCCCAGGATGGAATCCAAGAAAAATTATCCTTCAGAAGTGACTTACTGTTGTCTCCCCCCCACACTTGTAGGAGAGAATGATTGCTTCCACATATAGCCATGTAGTCTGGAGGAAAAAAAATCATCCTGTATCTTTATTTACTTCCATGGCATAAAAACCTTCAACTGCCCATTTCAACACAAACCATGCCTCTATTAAAGGGACAGGACATTTTTATCTATGCCTGTGGACAACCCTAACTATGGAACAGATATAACTCACTGTGCAGAGAATCTAGGTGGCTGCTTCCTAAGAAGATTCCCAACCACCAACATGGAAGAAGAAGAGAGAAGAGAAGAGGATTTATAACCCACCCTTCATTACCCAAAGGAGTCTTAGGCTGCGGTCACACAGAGCATTTAGCCACACTACAGAGACGAAAGATAGGCGGATTTTCCGGGCGCGATCAAACTGCAACATCTGGGAAGCGTAGAGCTCCCATGGCTAACCCAAGGCTTCCCGCCGAAGATGCGCTGTAAAAAACTAGTACCTCCGAGGTACTAGTTTCCGGAAAGGGCGGGCGTCTGATGACGTTTCCGGTGGTAGCTCGTGGCATCCAGCGCCCATCCATGTCCCGTCGCGAAAAGGGTTTTTTCCCAAGTCTCCACGGGGTGCGCACACTTCAGTTTAAAAAAAACCACAACCTCCACTGCGCCGCTTCTTTGCCGTGCTGCAGGATTGACGTATGATCAGCACCTCCCCCCCCGAACCATGGGACATCGGCGGGACGTTTGATCCAGCATCCGCGCGGTAGTTCGCTCCAGGGCAAACAGCCAAAAACGCCCCGCCCCCCCCCCCCCGCAATATCCGGCCCGTGTGACCGGGGCCTTAGAGCACTTTACAATCTCCTTCCCTTTCTCTACCCACAACAGACACCCTGTGAGGCAGGTGGGGCTGAAAGAGCTCTTTCAAGTACTGCTCATGAGAGAACAGCTCTGAAAGAACTTGTAACCAGTGTTCCCTCTAAGATGAGTTAGTGTGAGTTAGCTCACAGTTTTTTCACCTCCGGCTCACAGATTTTTGACTCAGCTCAGGGAGGATGGCTCCAGAGCAAACCGATTTATGCAGTAGCCACATCGCCCGCTCACAATTTTTATGCTTGTAGCTCACAAAGCAGAATTTTTGCTCACGACTCCACAGCTTAGAGGGAACATTGCAACTGACCCAAGATCATCCAGCAGCTGCATTTGGAGGAGTGGGGAATCAAACCAGGTTCTCCCAGATTAGAGCCCACACTCCTAACCACTACACCCAACTGGCTCTCAAAACAGGAAAGCAGGAAGTTCCCAGATTAAAGGGGAATGTCCACCTGATCGTGTATTCAAGACACCCAGGATTGCCAACTGACTTGAAGAAAGATATCCTGTCCCTTTAATAGAGGCATAATGTGTGGAAACCTGTGGTTGAAGCTTTTTATGGCATGGGGATAAACAACTTCCCATTAAGCCTCTATTAAAGGGACAGGACATTTTTCTTCTAGCCTGCCTACCCTGAAAATTACTTCAAGATTTCACCAAAAGGAGAGGACAAATAAATCCTCTCAAGCTGCTTTGGAGCAATCCATTAGGTCACTGTTTGTTTATTTAGAACATTTTAGATCAGTCCTAACTTATGTTCAGAAAGAAGATATTACAGTTACTGGCTAACCATTCCTAGGCTAGTAACTCAGAATGATAGCAGATGTTCCATCAACGAGAGCCGGTGTTTAGGAAATGGTGTTTTGAGAGGTATGTCTGAATGGGTTACCCAGGTGAGCTTGTAAAAAGCAACACATAAGCAGACTTGGGGGAGAGGAGGCAGGTATGAAAAAATAAAAGTTTGGCATTTTGGGACTGGGAAGAGAGAGAATATGCAGGCACTGAGAATTGCCTGAAAGACGATGACAGTCCTTGAGATATAGCAACTCGCCCACTCTCTAGGAATTTGATGTTATTTTTTTATTTTCGAATTTCTAACAGCCCTCCCAGCCAGAGCCGGCTCAGGGTAGCTTACATAAAACACTTAAATTACATTAAAACATAAATTACAATTAAAACAATTCTAAAGCCATAATAAAGGGCTGTTGTTGTTCATATGATGTATGAAGTGACAGCTTTGTGAGAATGTATGTTTTATTTATTTAAGCTTGTTTATTTATATCCTGCCTTTTCACCCCAATGGGGACCCAAAGTGGCTATTGTTCTCCATTTTATCCTCACAACAACCCTGTGAGGTCAGTTAGGCTAGGCTGAGGGTGTGTGAGCTTCCATGTCAGAAGGGAGGATTCAAACCTGGATTTCCCAGGTCCTAATTTGACACTTTAACCACTACACCACACTGGTGTTCTCCTGGTTTATCTGCAAAACAAAACAAATAGTACAAATACACTGTTAAGTCTCTTTTTTTCCTGGTATGTTTGCAATTTGTGTGCGCCCGTGTGTGTGCCTGTGCCTGGAAGTCATGGCAAGCTCTGGTGACTCCTACTAGGGCATGGGGGACTTTCTAAGAAGAAGAGATTGGATTTATACCCCACCCTTCACTATCCAAAGGAGTCTCAGAGCAGCTTACAATCTCCTTTCCCTTCCCACAAAAGACACCCTGTGAGGTAGGTGGGGCTGAGACCTAGAGCTGTTTGAGAACTGCTCTTGAGAGAACAGCTCTGAAAGAACTTACGACTGACCCAAGGTCACACCAGCAGCTGCATGTGGAGGAGTGGGGAATCAAACCCAGTTCTTCCAGATTGGAGTCCACACTCCTAACCACTACACCAGACTGGCTTGATATCCTGTCTCTGCCTCCTGGCCTTGGTATTCTTTGGAGGTCTCCCATCCAAATACTTGCCAGGATTGGCCCTGCTTAGCTTCTGAGATCTGACAAGATCGGGCTTGCCTGAGCTATCTAAGTCAGGGCAAATACACCATTAAGTCTCCAAGCTCCTCTCTTCCCAAGGAAACCAAACCCAAAGTAGTGCTGCCCCTGGGACGTCTACTGTAGTGTCATTCTTCCCTTCCTCCAAGGAGCTCAGGGCAGCTTACATGGTTCTCTTGTCCACCATTTTAACCTTCACACCTTGTCAGTTGGGTTAAGCCAAAACAGTGACTTGTCCAAGGTTACCCAGTTAGGTTAAAATCCCTGGGTTTTGGCCTAGGGATCCCAGCCTGCAGCTGGGGTCTGGGGATCCCCTCAAATTACAGCTCATCTCCAGACTACGGACACCAGTCCCCCTAAAGAAAATGGCTGCTTTGGAGGGTGGACTCGATGACACTGTACCTCATTGAGGTCCCTGTCCTCCCCAGGCTCCATCCCTAAATCTCTAGCAGTTTTCTAGCCTGGATCTGGCAACTGTACCCCCCCCATCCCCCGCCGGTAGCCAGGGAGGACCTGGCATCCCTATTTTGGCCACTGTGTGACACAGAGTGTTGGACTGGATGCGCCATTGGCCTGATCCAACATGGCTTCTGTTATGTTCCCCCTTCAGTTATGGAGCTAGGTCTCCGAAATCCTAAGCCAGCACCCTAACCTAACACCCCATTGGCTTCTACCTCTCACTGCTGTAAGAATACAATAAAATGAATACAATAATCATAAGTGTGTGTTCCAAAGGTTTACCAGTCCAATCTTGAAGAAGGTGACAGATACCCAGAACAAAGAGGACGAGGCAGGCAGGTGCCTGTGTGAAGAAACAGCAGCTTGGGATTTTGGAAGAGAAAGAGCACATTAACACCTTAACTTCAGTTGCAATTACAAAAATTACAGTGATTCTAACAAATACCGGTTATAATGATAAGCGACAGGACATTGTAATAGCGGCTGTTAAAAAGTAACAGCAGCCTTTAAATAATTAATAGGAACAGCTAAAGCTTTTATTATCGCCAACTGTGTGAGGAAGCTAAAATGTCTTCTTCCCCTGAGGCTTGAAGGTAAAAAGTAGGCAGCTAGAAGCAGGGAAGGAGCTTCCTAACAGAGGCCCCCATCTGAAGAAAGGGGCTTGTAATGGCAGGGAGGCTCACATAAGGGGAGGGGAAACTCAAGGTACCCTGGGGCACAGACCATGTAGAGCATCAATTGTAGCTGGTGCTGCAGAAGATGTTGATGAAGGAATCTTAAGCAGTGACATTGCAGGGATTTGAACCCCGTCCTGGAAACCAGGTGTGCCAACCACCAATGTCTTTTGCTTTCTTTCCTCCTAATGTAAGTGTTCTGTGAGCCTCGGTGTCTAGTCATGTCGGTCACATGACCACAGAAACGTCTTCGGACAGCGCTGGCTCTTCGGCTTGGAAATGGAGATGAGCACCACGCCCTAGAGTCGGATTCGACTGGCTTTCGAGCAACGGAAACCTTTACCTTAATGTAGTCAAAACACCCAAAACAGATGCATTCTCCGAGAGAGAAAAAGAGTACCAGAGAGAATAGGGCTGCTCCTTTCCTAGCATTTTCAAGCTGTTCCTCGGAGCCCTAGGGCACTGGTATTGGAAGCTCAAATGCAACTTCCAAATGCAAGGAAACCTCCAGCCATCTTTTGGCAAACTGCAAAAAAAAAAGGGTGTGTGTGTGAAAAATGTGTCCCATTTGCAGCAGAAGAGTCTCCAGGCAGTTAGAAAGATCAGAGCCAGGATGGTGGGTTTACTTTGGTTGCAGTGACTCTAAGAGAGTTACTAACAAGGTGACACAAACCATTTATAGCAAAAGCTAACAGGGTAAGACTTCCACAAAGATAGCTGGCTTTTTTTGCATTCAGGTGGGTAGCCATTGTGGTCTGAAGCAGCAGACCAAAGAGTCCAGTGGCACCTTTAAGACCAATTGTTTTATTCAATTTATTGAATAAAACTTTGTTGGTCTTAAAGGTGCCACTGGACTTTGTTCTGGCTTTTTAGCAGTTACTTTTTGTGGCATCCATCAGAGTTATACTTGCAAAGATTTTGGCTCTCCCCATTTTTGCACCCAACACTGACAACTATTTTGTGTTGCCAAGGGGTAGCCATTACTCTGCTGTAGCAAAATAAAAAACTCCAGTGGTACCTTGAAGACTAATAACCTCAAATAACCAGTTCTTTCTTATCACAGAGCCAAGACAAGTCCACAGGCACCTTGAAGCTGAACCTCTATTCCAGCATAAGCTTTCGTGAGTCAGAGCTCACTAGCTCTTAGAGAGCTTACCCTTCAGCCGAAGTATTTTTACCCACAGTAAAATGACCAAGGACCACCTAATTTTAACATTTCTTGGTTCTGCAAGAACTATCTCTTATGCCTCTTTGTGAATGAATCAGCCTGTTTCTTTTGCTAGAGCCAACTGTGAAATCATGCATGATTAACACCCGTTTTTGGGGGGGGAATGGGTATGAAGATGTCACAGGTTTATTTGGGACTAAAGAGACATTTCTCAGACATTAAGGTAAACTAAAAATACCCAACCACATTGAAAAATATTCCCAGCTGTTCAAATGCAGCAGCCTTAAATTAGCCATTGTGACATTTAAAAACAGGTCCTTTTTATTTTCACCAAGGCTGTCATTTGCTTTATGGTATTTTGGGAATCTTGTTTGATTGATAGAGGCATCTAAAAGCAGTTATGTCTAACCAGCCTGAAAAACTTTTATAATTGATGTAAAGGTGCTGCATGAAACCCCAAATGGCTTCGAGAGCAACACATAACCCCCATAAGTATTTAAAATCTTAATAAACTATCTGTTCTCAAAGTTAGCCAGAAGAAGAAGAGATTGGATTTATACCCCCGCCCTTCACTCTGAGTTTCAGAGCGGCTTCCAAACCCCTTTCCCTTCCCCTCCCCACAACAGACACCCTGTGAGGTAGGTGGAGCTGAGAAAGCTCTCTAAGGAACAGCTCTGAAAGAACTATGGCTTGCCCAAGGTCCTCCAGCAGCTGCAAGTGAAGGAATGGGGAATCAAACCCGGTTCTTCCAGATTAGGGTCCACACATTTAACCACTACACCAAACTGGCTCAGAACCAAAGTTTTATATAAACAGAGCTTAGGAATGTCATGCGACAAGTAAATAACTACAGTCAATCACTATTTAAAATGTTGAGTTTTATTATGAAAGTAAATGAAAACTGTTTGGGAAAATTTTATTTAAATTAAAAAAACACGCATCTACAATCAACGCAAGGTTTGTCATGGTTTTTGCTGTGGGAAAAAAAGTTAATTTTTTCACTTACATGAGAAGCAATACTGTTAACATACTGCAAAGTATAAAGGAACAGAATTCTTTCTGAGAACCCCACTGAAATCCTGCCTTGGCCCAAACTCAGTATTTAGAATGATGGTAATTATTAGGACACATAAAGCACAGATCAAAATCCTGCCTTGCCCCAAATTGTTTAGCACGATGGTAATTATTGGAACACATAAAGCACAAGCCATTAGCATCATTAGATTGTGTGGAAAAGCTTAAAATGTTTAGGTATAGTTGGGAAAAAGGAAGGAGGAAGCCAATTAGAAGTTAACACTACAATGGGAAGAAACTGTGCCCCTTGCAAGGACACTGTAGACGGCCAGCAAGCCCCAATATTTAGTGGGATTTAAATTCAATGTGATTTTGAGAGCTTGTTAATAGGTCAGAGAATTGGGAGTGCAAAGTAATCCTGTAAGAAGGTCACGATTACGGAGTCATTCCATCACAAGGGAGCCTATTCTAAAATTTTAGAATGCCGCACAGAGGGAAGGAGGAGTTTCTGGTCCAAGCAGGGTAAGAGTGTATTTGTTTAACCACCCTGACACATAGATTATCCTTAAATATTCCCATACAATCTTAAGTGAACAAAACAAGTCACACAACATAAAATGCAGCACCCCAAAAAATCTCAATAACTTGTTATTCAAGACTAATTTCTGAAATTGCACTTTTTTGATGCCATGTTTTAGTAATCCTACCGCTCACCCTCTAGAAATGCTGTGTTTCTGAATGAGCCAACATGGGAGACAGAAATGTAAGCCTTGCCCATAGCTTTAGAAAGGACCACATCTTAATCCCCCAAAATCTGTATTTTTAGGCTGCTAAATTTAACCCGATCAAGATGCTTCATGAAAGCTTACCCCTGCAGCTGTTCCCTGACCCTCCCCACCCCCAGAATTACTAGCATGTTAATGTGCTTCAAAAATGTGAAAGATGAGATCCAAAAACCATTTCAGTAACAGGAAAGCTATAAGTGACTTGGTGAAGAGATGCGTAACTCTTTGGCTCTTCTTTCTCTTTTGCTTTTTCTCTACCCCATCACCCTCAGAACCAAGTTCTTCGCACCAAAACAGCACAGTTATTTTTTTAAAGGACACTGTCAATTAGAAATGCATTCAAAAACTATGGAACCCAGTATTTTTGTGTTTTTGAGGTATTATTAAAGTACAATCATTTATAATACGGCACTACTTTATTCATTTTAATGTGTTCAAATCTGATTCTAAAATTCTGATCAACTATCAAATATGATAAAAATCAAAGAGGAATGGAAGGGCAGGCTTATCTGCCTTCTTTGGGGAAGGACAAAACAGCCAATAATTATGGTTTGATGGTTTATCTGGAATGGTAAGTGCTTTTAAAGCACGGCTTTGACAATGTCCTTTTTTTGGTGAAGACAGAACATTTGCCTGTCCCTTTAGATACTAGGAACCTTCCTTAATAGCAGAGAAACACTGACTGTTTTGCACACAGAAAACTCGTAACTCTCCTGCAAGCTTCAGGGTAAACTCAGAGCAAAAAACAAAAAGACCAAATTCAAGTGCCTGTCAGCCCAGCTAGGATAAGGTTGCCAACCCTGGATTCAGACACACCTGGGAGAGTGGGGTAAGGAGGGGAGGGATCTCAGTAGGGTATAATGCCATGCACCAAACTGGCTTCCAAAGCAGCCATTTTCTTCAGGAGAAGTGGAATGTTTTAAATAAATGAATGACATTTATGTAGTCTGAAGATCAGTTGTAATTTCCAAAAGATCTCCAGAGAGCCAGTTTGGTGCAGTGGTTAAGTGCATGGACTCTAATCTGGGAGAACCGGGTTTGATTCCCCACTCCTCCACATGCACCTGGCTGGATGACCTTGGGCAAGCCCTAGTTCTGATAAGAGCTGTTCTCGAAAAAGAGCAGTTTCTGTCAAGAGCTCTCTCGGCCCCACCTACCTCACAGGGTGTCTGTTGTGGGGAGGGAGAGGGAAAGGAGTTTGTAAGCCGCTCTGAGACTCCTTTGGGTAGTGAAGGGCGGGGTATAAATCCAGTCTCCTCCTCTTCTTCTTCTCACCTGAAGGTTGGCAACCCCAAGCTAGCAAGCAGTGGGCTTCTTGAAATTTTCTGGGGGAAAAGGTTCCTTCCCTCATTTTACTTCCCTTACAATGTATAATTTATCATGCAATCCTAAAACACTTTCCTGGGAGTAAGCTTCATTAAATAGACCTGAGTAAGGTTTTGAGTAGACCTGTTTAGGATCGCTCTTTTAGTTACCTTCTTTCCCATCCATAACGACATGGCAGATAGGTTCTATACAGTAGCATTTCAGAGCACTGCATGTACCACCATTTGCAAATACAGTTTAACACTTAGCCCTGAGATGTCAGCAGCCAACCAGAAATAACCCTCAGCAAGACATAAGTGACATCGTCCGGAAGTTCTTTCTACTTAGCGTTTCAGCCAATCTCAGCGAGTCCGGCACAACCACTGAAGTCTATAGAAGAAAAGACATCGTCCAGCAAAAGCTCTTCTAATTTCTTTTTTAAAGGAATGTCTATTGGATTTAGTTTTGTGTGTGTGGCAGTTTTAAAGGCTTATACAAAGTCGTCTTTCCAAAATAATTTCCAGATTGCAGATCAAGATACCTACATCAGTGAGTGATCCCCACGCCCCACAAAAAGAGGTGGGTTTGACTATTAAAAGGGAAACCCACCCAGCAGCTCTGTCGTTTAGCAGGCCACCTCGATGATATGCTTTTTGGATTGCCTGGGAAAGGGTGTGAAGATTAAGGAAAACAGCTCTGTGCGCATGTGTGTGCGATTCATCTGAGCGCTTCTAAGAGCATCAAGATGTGAACGCAGGCTTTCTTCTGAAAAGGCTGTGGAAACTTCCAAAGGCCCCTGGACATCTCTCTATGGTGGTGGCTTACAGGCTGGGGTATGTGCTCCATTCACTCGCCTCTTTTTCCCATCAGATTCTCTGATGGTCTTCTACTGGCCAAGAGGTTTCAGTTTCTTTAAAGGTCTTGCCAGATCACACTCCAAGAAGGCTTTGTTTGCTTTTATGCTTATGAGGGAAATTTATCTGGAAAAAGAATCTAGAAATTGCCGGGTCATCGTTCCCCCACCCCTTCCCACCCTAGGGAACAGGACAGCCGCTGCCCAACTATATTAAAGACAAACAGCTGGGTTGGGATTATATGGCTGGTTTAGTCTCCCCCCTTACCCATCTGTCGCAGTAATCAGTGTTGTGAGACAGAATTTGGATCTAGTTGGCAGAAGGGAGCTCGCGGGTGTTGCCTTTCAATCCAGAGAACTGGACTCAGAAGAGAAGTCATCCTGGGGAGGGGGGGATGAAACAAGGATACTCCCGCTGCCACCTGGGGGGAAAAAAACTGCAACAAGATTTTGCACACAGACCCCACAGGCCCTCCCCAGGCTACGAACAAACCCCTCCTCATTTCACATTCTAAAAAGAGCCCTACTAACCTGAAGATTACCTTCCTTTTAGCCCACCCACGCACTTACCTTTGCCTCCCACCCATCCCCACCTCCCTCTTCCTGCCCCCTCCTCATTTCACGGTCAGTGACGCTTCCAAGGCACGAGGGACCGCACGCGCTCGTTGCCATAACAGCCTCCACCCCCCCCTCTCGCCTGCAATGTCAGCTTTGCTGAACGCTTTCCCTTTATATAGCCCACAAAAAGTCGCACCGCCTCCCAACAGAAGGCCAAACCGCACGACACCTCCGCAGCTAGGCAGTGGGGGAGGGGGACAAAAAGTCCATTTCAAAGTCAAAGAAAAGTTCAAAAAAAACAACAACCCTGTTCTCCCCTCCCCTTACAAACGATTGTTTTCACAACTAGTACAGTTTGTATCGACTGCATTTTTTAAAATCCCACCCTTCCTCTAAGGAAGGCAGGGTGGGGTGTACATGGGGGACACTAAAACTAAGGACAGGGATTGCCCATAGGGAATACATGAGCGCCCATAGAGAATAATGGAGAGTAGAATTGCCCAGAGGAGGGGAGAGTAGAATTGGAGAGTAGAATTGCCCAGATAGTGCACTACATAATTGCCAACAGAGAATCCATAATGCCAATAGAGAAAGAGAATCCATGACTGCCCATAAGAAATAATGGAGAGGACGCTTGCCCATAGGGGATAATGGAATACATAATTGCCAATAGAGAATCCATGATTGCTCATAGGGACATAATTGCTAACAGAGAATCCAGGATTGCCCAGAGGTCATTCCGGCTCCCCCAGCTCTCGTTAGGGTTAGGGGCTCTTTAAAAAGTTATGGCCACTGCTGCTTTCGGCGGCAGGTGTAACGGCCGCGGGGGGTGGGGGCGAAACGTTTCCCCACTTCCCTGAGCCTCGGGGTGGTGGCCTTGGACTTGTAGGGGCATATTCCACCTCGGCAGCAGATGCAACGGCCGTGGGGGGTGGGGGTGAAACATTTCCCAGCTTCCCTGAGCACCAGGGTGGTGGCCTTCGACTCGTAGGGGCAAATTCCACCTCTCACGTGTGATGTCAGAGCGACAACGCTGATCAGACATCACACACGAGAGGTCATTTGGCTCCCCCAGCTCTCGTTAGGGGCTCTTTAAAAAGTTATGGTCGCCGCCACTGTTGGCGGCAGGTGCAACAGCTGCGGGGGTGGGGGCAAAACGTTTCCCTGCCTCCCTGAGCCCCAGGGTGGTGGCCTTGGACTTGTAGAGGCAAATTCCACCTCTCACGTATGATGTTCACGCGGCAATGCTCCCTCAGGTCTCGTTAGGGACTCTTTAAAAAGTTATGGCCGCCGCCGCTGTCAGCAGCGGGGGCAACGGTCACAGGGGGTGGGGGTGAAACGTTTCCCCGCCTCCCTGGGCCCCGGGGTGGTGGACTTGGACTCGTAGGGGCAAATTCCACCTCTCGCGTGTGATGTCCACTGGTGGACCTCCTGATGGCACCTGGTATTTCTGGCCTCTGTGTGACACAGAGTGTTGGTCTGGATGGGCCTTTGGCCTGATCCAACATCGGCGTCTCTTATGTTCTCTTATGTCACTCTGGGTCCCCCAGATGAGAGAGGTCATTCTGGCTTCCCCAGCTCTCGTTAGGGGCTCTTTAAAAAGTTATGGCCGCCGCCACTGTCGACCGCCGCTGCAACAGCCGCGGGGGGTTTTTTTTTGCGTCCCTGTACATGGTTCTCCTTTCCAGATTTTTTAAATCCTCACACCAACTTTGTGAGGTAGGCAGGTTAGGCTAAGAGTGACTGGCCCAAGGGTGTCTGGCGAATTGCATGACAGAATAGGACTTGGAGCTCGAGTTCTCAGCTCTTAACTCAGCACGGTAGCCACTATAACATACCAGCACGCCAGGTATGAAACTGTTGGGGAAGAATAGGAACCATGAAGATACTGGAAGTATTTAGCTAGTGAAGAAGCCTTAGCAATGCCTCCAAGGTGTTATCGGCCAGTTCCGGGCGTTTCCCATTTCCCACACGCAAAATGGAGTGACACTGTTGCGGCTTCCTGAAGCTAGAATAAAAACGTGCTTCATTTATAACTTGACACTAATCGTTTGCCCTGGAGAATTTGCTTGGGGGTGGGTGGGTTCATGTGGTGCTGGTGCCGCAGAAACTGGTGAGGGCGCATGGGGGGGGGATTTCTTCCTTTCCTTGTTCTGCAAGAGTTGCAGCAGCCCCGGAGCAGCATAAATCGCATTTGATTTTTGTGTGTGGAGTCCGTGTGGGAGAGGAAAGGTTCATTAATTTCTCTTCAAAATCTTATTTTGTACTCAGCAGGCCGGGGAGAAGCGGGGGTGGGGAAAGGCAGAGCGGAGGGATTTCTGCAGAGAGCGTCTATGGAGCCAAAACGCTGAGCTATGAGTGGGTGTGTACGTGCTTGACTTGTTTTGGAGAATGGCTATTCCTTAGAAGGGGAGGTGTCTGAAAAACATCCAACAGCTCTCCCCCACCTCTTATGTTCCACTTTGACTGAGCTGCAGGCATTATTTGTCTCTAAACCCCCCCCCCCTTCCAATCACTCTGCTCAAGATACTTTCTAGAAAGGAGGGAAGGGCTCCAGGCTCCTGCTCCTTTTGGTTTTTAGGGCTAGGGCTTTTTTCACCTCTCTAGAGCGTGACTTGCAGGTGTTGCCATGTTCCCTCTTAGAAACTTAACGCCCCCCCCCCCAATCTCCCAATCCACAGAGGACCTCTGTTTTGGGTTTGGTTTTGAGTCCATTTCTGCTGCCTGCTAGGGCACGGGTGTTGCATCGCTGCTGGAGAAAGAATACAGGTACCTGTAAACTTTCCCTAGGTAAAGGTTTCCCTTGCTCGAAAGCCAGTGGAATCCGACTCTAGGGATGCGGTGCTCATCTCCGTTTCCAAGCCGAAGAGCCAGCGCTGTCCAAAGACATTTCCGTGGTCATGTGGCCGGCATGACTAGATGCTGAAGCTCACGGAATGCTGTTACCTTCCCACCAAAGTGGTACCTATTTATCTACTTGCAATTTCTCGAAAACCTTCCCTAGTGGGGGACAAAACCATTCAGGGATTCCACCCCCAATGTTTTTGAAAACGGGGGTGCCCTGACCTGGATAGCCCAGGCTAGCCTGATCTCATCAGATCTCAGAAGCTAAGTAAGGTCAGCCCTGGCTAGTATTTGGAAGGGGGACCACCAAGGATGTGGAGGAAGGCAGTGGCAGAGCACCTCTGAACCTTCCTTGCCTTGAAAACCCGATGGAGTCACCATTAAGTTAGCTGCAACTTGACACACTTTCCTCCACCACCAATGGGGAGGAGAAGAATTTGGGAAGAGAGGAGAAGAAAGAGACTCTCTCCTGTTACACTGCTCCCCCCCCCCCAAAAAAAAGAAGGGGGAAAATCCCTGTGAAATGTCCTTTGAGAGGGAACAAGATCCGCTCCCTTTCCCTCTGCCTCATTTGACCATAGCCTGTTTGCTATTCAGCTCCTACTGTGGGGAGAGAATTGGAAACCAGCAAATGTTACCTCAGTAATTGATTTCTAGAAGTTTCTTCAGGCACCCCTGCTTTAAAGGGGCTGGGCCCCCCTTCAGTGAGGCCCTTGCAAGTCCGCCAGAGTGATTGAGTTCCCAAAGCACAGAATCGTGTAATACCCATTAGCAGGACCAAACCAAATTAGGCTTGTGCTGTCTGAATTGTTTTATGTATTTTGTAATCCCCCTTGAGTCTCAGTAAGAAAGGCAGAAATGGAGTAGATAAATGGTTAAAGTGTACAAGTCCTGTGATGCAGGCTGGGTTTCAGTTCATCCAATTCCTAACGAAAGAACTTCCACAAAGCTTTTGGAGTTTTTCCTCTGGCTCAATGCACTTACGTTCAACCACTGATTAAATGGGGGTTCTTCCTTATTCTTGCCATGTCTACTTATATCTAAAATGTGTAAAGGTAAAGGTTTCCCTTGTTTCAAAGCCAGTCGAATCCGACTCTAGGGTTGCGGTGCTCATCTCCGTTTCCAAGCCAAAGAGCCAGCGCTGTCCGAAGACATTTCCGTGGTCATGTGGCCAGCATGACTAGATGCCAAGGCGCATGGAACGCTGTTACCTTCTCACTGAAGTGGTACCTATTTATCTACTTGCAATTTCTTGCTTTTGAACTGCTAGGTTGGCAGGAGCTGGGACCAGAGACGGGAGCTCACTCCTTCTTGCGGCACTTGGGTCTCGAACTGCTGAACTACGGACCTTCCAGCCTGCAGTTCAGCGTCTCGGCCACTTATGGGATTCTAATCCACATTTTTAAAAAACTTGCAAGTGAAGTAGTCTGGAATGCAGTTATCCAAAGCAAAAAGGGCGTGTGTGGGAGAGGCTCTTAGGTACACGTAGTTTACCTTTGCTCTTCCACCACTGGCCCTGCAAAGTACATCGCTGTGTGCTAAACCAGTTTGGACATGCAACCACCACCCCAAACAGGGCAGCTGTCTTCCCTACGCCCTGCCTTCTCCCCTCCCCCCTTAGGAGGCAAGCCAGTACGTTACAGCTGCACTGCCCGACCTAGCCAGCCCTGTTCAAGCTCACACCAGAGTGGAATTTTCCACTGCGTCTTTCTCGCTCTGCCTCTCGTCAGCAGAAACCACATACGTGCCAACAGCAATGCAGCTGCTTCATTGCTAAGGAATGCACTTCCCAGGGAACTTGTTTTTTAAAGGGCCCAGGGCATATTATCATGGCCGGGTGGCGAACAAAGGAAATTTGTTAACACCAGCCTTCTCCCAGCTTTTAATTTCTAGAAAACCTATACAGGAGCTCCCCACATACAAATCATCTGCCACAAGCTCAGCGACCACACTTTGAGGGTTACTGTGCTCACAGTGAAAATAAAAGGGTGTGTGTCGTGTTTCTGGCATCCCGAGATACAAAAGCACAAGCAAGCTAGATAGCTTTTTAGTTCAATACCCAAGACTGGATTCAGCAAAAAAAGAGAAAAGTGGTGGTTGTGGTAATAAGGCAGTTTGACACGCTGTAAAATGACCTCCATTAGTGAAGCCATAGGGTTGCCAGCTCCGGGTTGGGAAATACCTGGAAACTGGGGGGGGGGGGGATGGCATCTGAGGAGGGCAGGGACTTTAATGGAGAAAGACACCGACCTGTGTCTCTGGTTGTGTTTCCCAACCCAATTTAAGAAAACACACAAAACAGTCCTGTAGAGAAGAAACACTAAACATTTTTATTAATTAATAAAGGGAAGAATACAGATAAACCAGGCTTTCTGGGACCTTCGAATACCCACCACTCTCTCAAAGTTACAATGGGTGACATAGCATTTTATACTCAATATGACATAAACAAGCAAAGCATACTATTATACTTCGTCATAAACTTCTAATTGGGCTAAGATCTGTGGGTTGGGTCTTCCCAAGCAAAGTTTTTTCTTCTTTTAGCTAAACAATAGACTCTTCTTCTTAAACTATGAAGCTCTAATAGTCTCTATATTACTGATATGGTTACAGGGTGCTATTATTCTCCATTTAGCTGGGCTAACCAACACCAGAAACATGCGCAGTTAGGCTGGGCAGACAAGGCCACAAGCCCCAGCAGAATAGCCGCATGTCAGGATTTTATTTTCCCAGCATGCATGTAAGCAATGAACCAGTGTTAATATCTGAATATATGTCCATGGTTGCTTTCTGCTTATGTGGTTAGAATCATAAATGGCACTTAACATATATATCTATATATCTAATAGCCAAGTTGCCCCTTCCATGCGTATATCTAAATCCGCATATCGGGGGCACCTGGGAGGCAGGAAGATTTTTCTGCACACTTGGAGTAGTCTCCAGGTGTGCAGAAAAATGTAAAAAGTTGAAAAAAGTATACGGGGGGATAAGCATGCGCAGGGAACACTCTGGGAACTTGGGGGCGGGTGGCGGCTGGAAGTGTGCGGACTCTAATTTGGGAGAACCGGGTTTGATTCCCCACTCCTCCACTTGCACCTGCTGATGTGACCTTGGGTCAGTCACAAGCTCTGGCACAGCTGTCCTTGAAAAAGAGCAGTTTGTGTCAGAGTTCTCTCAGCCCCATCAAGTCTCGTCACAGGAGTGGGGGGGGGATCAGTGGCGGAGCTGGGGGGAAGCAGATCAGCGGGCCCGGCGGCTGGAAGCCACTCAGGCCTTGCCACTGGAGGCTGGCAACCCTAACAGTAAATCACACCCACTGTATAGCCATTTTTTGTTATACAACCATCTGGAGGTTGGCAACGTTATGTACAAATATGCCCCAAAGGCTAATGGGACGAAGTCCCAATGGCTGATGTCCTTTGAAAGTGCAGAAGCCAGCAACGATTCGAACCAGGCTCTAGCATTCACCCAAACTCACAAGTCCCTTCGTAAAGGGCAGGGCCCTCTTTTTATTTGCAAAAAGTGGGGGGGTTGTCAGTGGCGCAGCAG
>NW_015174283.1:1578356-1595217 GCF_001447785.1 Gekko japonicus | reverse complement strand
CAGGAATCCTTGCTCTGATTGTTTCTGCAGCTGAGAAAGTAGCACAGCAGCGCCCCCTGGCAGGGATATATCACCAAAAAAAATCCATATTGTATGCTAAAAAGAACTCTGAACACACCCAGCAATGGCACTAGTCTGTCCTGAAAAGAAAAAAAACAAAACACAGAAGTAATGCAATACTTCAGCCAAAACACGCAACATGATGCAAGTGGTCAAGTTCTCCAGGATGCTTCATCCTTGATTGCTGTCCAAATGGCAACTAACAGGCCTGTGCTTCCCTCCTCAGTATGTTCTTGCTATCATAGCACAGGGCAAGTACGTACATGTCTGAATGGGCACGATTTTATATACACACTGCAGAGGGGAGGAGCACCTTAGCTATTTGCACTTGAGGGTTCTGATCTATCATCTTCTGGTGGCAGAAGCAAAGTTCAGCCTGATGCGGTGTGGGTCTCAGCATGTACAGTAGCACCTTAAAGATCAGTGATTACCAGGGCATAAGTTTTCAAGAGTCAAAGCTTCCGCAGAAGCTTGTTTTCCAGGACCTGGAAACCTTGTTGGTCACTCTACAATGCCACACATTTTCCTCGTTAACCAGTATCAGCAACTACTCTTGCTCAAACCTTTTGGAGGGGGACCCACTTCCCAATTTACTGGTTTCAAAGGTTTATAGATTATTTGGACACCGAGTAGGACTTTCCTGCCACCTCCTCCTGTGACTCACTAGGGGGAAATGGGGTGGTGGTGGTCTGCAGTGGAAGAAATCAGCAGAAGCCACTCTCACAAATAGTATCAGGTAATATATTCACCCCATGTACCTCAGTGGCAAGATAAAGGGGGGGGGGGGGGGGAGTCAGGAGACAAGGATTATAGGTCACATTCTAGCCCATATGAGAGGGGTCCCTACAGGCACATCTTTCCAGGTGCCCACCAAGGGTTTTTAGAAAGTGGGTGGGGAGAAATGAGGCTTCTGCCTAGCAAAGTTTCTGACTGGCTGTGCAGATTTTTTTAATCGTTATTTTGGCAGCAGCTGTCACCACAGCACAAGGATCTTCACTATGTGTCTAAAGGCAAGCTGTGGCAGCCATTTTGTGGCTGGCTCCCCCTCCTGCAGCAGCCATTTTGTGGGAAACATTTTGTGGCTGTACCCACCAAGCGATGTGGGAATTCCAGAGGTGCCTGCAGGCTAAAAAAAGGTTGTGAGCCCTTGCCACAGGAGATAACTCAGGCTGCAGAAGACCCATAATAGCCATGCTGTTTTAGAAAGCACCAAGATCTTTTCAGGCTGACGTAGGGAAAACAGTTTATTGGCAGTATAGACGTTTACCATGAGCCAAGGACTGCTGGCCACCATCATCCTTGTGTTTAAATCTTGTGTTGTGTAAACAAAACGTCATCCAGCATCTGGAGAAACGGTAAGGACTTTTAAAAACATGCGACAGTTTGTTTTCCACTGTCTTTATTGCAATAAAGAATATCTGTCCAAAGTTAACAACTGTATATACACTCTGCAAACGGAGATTAAGTAAAAAGGCACAATTTCTTTCCAATAAAAGGCACTTGCCTGAACTCAAAGAGATTCATTGGGGAGGGGAGCAGGCATTTTTTTAGCAAGCATTATTCTTCCCATAATGCTTGAATTGCCAGACCAGTGGATACCCTTGAGAACTGAGTGAAAAAGATACTGGAACACACTTGGAGCCAGTCACAAGTTTTGGGCCCAGAATAAAAAAACCTCCAACCATGTTCTTCAGTTGGGGGTGGGGGGCCTGCCATTTAAATCAATGACCAACCAGAGCTGCCCAGAAGCTGGCGGACAACAAAGCTGGTGAGTTTCTGACCAGACACCTACCACTGAGCATGTCTTTGGACTGAAGATACCTTGTAGAAGATGAAGCACAGAAGCAGCACCAAAACAGCCAAGTCCAAATTCCCCTACCCTCCCTTTCCCAGGAAAGGAACCTAAGCCGTCTGGGGAAGGAAGGCATGGCTTCCCTTCCCCTCACGACTACAGCAGTAAACAGCCTTCAAAGGGTTGTCATTTTACTTTCTAGTTTAAAAAATATGTTTAAAGTGTAACTGGATTCTCCACAAGAATCGAGCTGCATCCATTTTGGTTGGTGGCCGTGTGTATTAGTGTGAGGTATACCCCAATATGTGCAAGAGGAGGCAGCCGCCAATTGGGGCAAATACACAAAAGGCGAGTGACTGTACACTACAGTCTGGCGATTTTTCCTTTTTCACTGGCAAACATAGTGATGCCTTCCTAGACACCCAAAAACAAAATGAAAGGAACAGGATGTTCCTTTCTTTCCCAACTGGTGTTTAACCCACAGCAAAAATGTAGCTGGCTTCAGCTTACTCCCCTGTGATAAGAAAGCATTTGTGGATGAATGCAGAAGAACTTCAAGGTGACACAGAGGCCCATTTAACAAAAATAATTTTTGTCAGTGCCCAATGTGGGGAAGGAGTGAGCATGCAGTGGAGCCGTCAGGTGCTGCCTTCACAACTCTGACTGCTGTGAATATGCACCCACCAGGCTTGCGTGACACCACACATAAGCAGCAGAGAACAGAAGGGAAGCCATTTCCCAAAGACACTATTTTTGCAAGAGTTTTTCTTAGAATATAAAATGAGCTTTTGAAAGAAAGCTAAAAACGCAAGGAATCCCAAAACCCCATAGTGTTTTTAGATTTCACTTCTGAGGAGACAGTCACTGAGCCATTTGTAACAAAAAAAAGAAGCAAAAGTAGATTTTTGGTGCATGAAAGTATAAACACCTGTAAAAAGAAGGATCTTGAGAGGTTATGAGGTAGGGCAGGGCAAACAGACCTGACACAACTTGCCATGAATTATTCAAGCCCTGCTTTTTCCAGCAACGCCAATGGAAATTTCCTCCGTAGCGACTTCAGATGCCCTGACAGGCCCATCTGAACCTTTCCCCCTCCAAAAAGAAGAGCTTGCTACAAGACAGGGATAGAAATGAGGCAGCGTTTGGGGCCGGACCACTGAAACGGAAAAAGCAGCAACGTGAACCCAAAATAAATTACAGAGAAGGGACTCGGCACGGAATCCTTAGTCAAAGACAGAGGAGGGTAAGGCTCTTCATGGCTCGTGGCAGCCTGGACTTCCAGAGCCCCTTCATTGCGTGCAAGGAACCAAGTCAGAAACAGTCAAAAGTCCCAAAAGGGAGGCCAATGCCTGTTTTGAGTAACTCTGCTCTGACTCCACACAGAGCACAACTCAGACTGGACAAAATAATTTAGCATACATAAAATGTATAATTGGGGCAGGGTGAGAGGGAAGAAGAGGGTATTACAGACTGCCTCTGACCCAAGAAGAGAGTCAGCAGGTTGGTATCTCAGCCCCACAAAGTAGAGCCATCCCTTCAAACACCCAGTGCCCAAAGGCTGTCAGCCCTGCTCCAGATTCTCAGAGCCCCGCACAGCGGAATAGGAGGCAGGGGCACTGGACAGCTGGCGGCCAAAGAAGGAGGCAGTCCGCCGGGGCTTCACCCTCCGGATTTCTTTCCCTGGAGCAGAAGAGAGACAGAAACAAATGGATCTTTGGTGAGACAGCACTGCGCTCCTCCTCACAAGCAGGGCTGCAGCGCGTAGCTGATGCCAAGTCCTGCCCAGTGGAAAGGGGAAACCCAAGAGGCCTGGAATGCTATGGCCAAATCTCCCAATTACGTTCTGCAAGTTATTCAGTACATTTCTATCCTCCCCTTCCCTCCAAAAGTGCTCAGGGCAGACAGATGTGTTGTACAAATAGATTCCCAAGCCCAAAAAGAAGCCACAATGAGGAGGAAAGTTATTTGGTTATTTAATTGCATCAGATAACTGAAACCAAACCAGCCTATCAAAAATTGACGGCTTTCTGAGCAGTATAAGGAAGTACATGAAGTTTTATACCCAAAATGACATAGACAACAAGATAACATCCAGAAATCACAATTGGTCACAAAATGATAGCGCATCATTTGAGTAGTCATTCATTCATTGGTCAGTTTCACTGGTCAGTTACAGGAAAAGGTGTGACTACATGACATCTTAAATGTTCATTTAACCTAACTTTATTAATAATACCCAAGGATTCTTCATACCCAAACAAAAGGTGTTGTTTTCTGATATGAACCTAAAGCCCTTGTTGACCCAGACACTGCAGAGTTTACCCCAAACAACTAAAACCACAAACCTTATACTTCAAGCAAATACATCTATTGAAAAACCTGTCTTCTGCTGTACCAGCAATACTACACTGAAGGCCTGTTAAAACAGATTAGATTAGCTAAAACAAAATAGATTAGCTATTTCCTCCAAACAACTTGAAAAGCAAAAAAAGAAAAAAAAAAAGAATGTTGTTTCTTGTCTGCTAGCATTAGCTAGAAAGACACTCTAGCCTGCAAAGGAGAGGCCTTACCACTTAGTAGGCTGTTATTAAATCCTAATAAAACCAGTTTGGTGTAGTGGTTAAGTGTGCAGACTCTAATCTGGGAGAACCGGGTTTGATTCCCCACTCCTCCACTTGCACCTGCTGATGTGACCTTGGGTCAGCCACAAGCTCTGGCACAGCTGTCCTTGAAAAAGAGCAGTTTGTGTCAGAGTTCTCTCAGCCCCACCCACCTCACAGGGTGTCTGTTGTGGGGAGGGGAAGGGAAAGGAGTTTGTAAGCCGCTCTGAGACTCAGAGTAAAGGGCGGGGTATAAATCCAATCTCTTCTTCTTCTTCTCTTCTTAATATAAAAAATTTATAAAACCAGAAAAAATAAGTATATGAATAATCTGAATTTTTAAAAAATCACTATGTATTCCCATCCATGCTACAGACACAATGTCCCCGTTCCTCTGTGCTGTCTTCAAAACAACCTTGTGAGCAATGTTGAGGAAGACAGAAGGAATATGATTGGCTCAAGAAGATCATCCAGTCAGTGGGTAGAAGAGATTGGATTTATACCCTGCCCTTCACTACCCAAAGGAATCTCAGAGCGGCTTACAATCTCCTTTCCCTTCCTCTCCCCACAACACCCTGTGAGGTAGGTGGGCCTGAGAGAGCTCTTTGAGAACTGCCCTTGAGAGAACAGCTCTGAGAGAACTTGTGACTGACCCAAGGTCACACCAGCAGCTGCATGTGGAGGAGTGGGGAATCAAACCTGGGTCTCCCAGATTGGAGTCCATGCTTCTAACCACTACACCAAACTGGGTACCATGGAGAGTGGAGATCTGAACCCAGGGGTCCCCTCTACCATAGCCAGTCAGCTAGACATGCTCACAAATTCAAATTCCTGCTCTCTGTCGGTAATTTCTTGAGGAAGACAACAGGTATTCCATCCACCCATCCCAAAGGAAACACTTTGGCCACCTTACCATCATCAATGTAGTCTATGGTGGAAAGGTGCTGGATCCGGCTGCAGAGCACACTGTTCTGCCGCTGCAGCTTGGGGTGCTGCCTGCGAGTAGGGGGGCTCTGGGGCTCGGAAGGAGAAGCCGGACTGCCAGCCAGGTCTTGAGTGGCCCCCTCAGCAGCTGCGTTCAGCTCTATGCAATACTCGATCAGGCCACTCATGAGTTCTGCCTGTAACAAGGCAAGAAAGAAAACTGGCATTCCCCCTGCAGATTCCTGAGCCAGGCTACTCTAGAAGACAGCATTGCCCACCCACCCCCACTACTGCCTCCTCCATCCTCCCTTACTTGGTGCAGAGGCATTTGGGATGCTTCTCAATGTAGGGGCAAAGTAAACAGGAGTGGCCAGACAGACATTAAGTCCTTTCCCGCTGCAGAGGGCGTAAGGGGCAGGCTCCCTCTGCGCACACCTGACTTCCTAGCCTTGTACTGGAAGCAGCTCCAGCTTAGAGCAGACTCCTTTCACTCCCATGCCTAGCATCACAGGCTACAGACAGCACCCCATACCTGCTTGGAGTAGACCTTCAGCAGCTTGTTGACAGCCGTGCCTTCATTCTCGCCGTCGAACTCCAGCCACAGGATGTGCTCCTCCTCGCTGGGGAAGGTGTGATCCCAGGACAGTTCCTGGAAGTGCAGGCCAAGCAAGACATGCTGCCCGGGAGAGACAGAGACAGACAGCTGAAGTGTGGGAGAGAGCACAGGGGGTGGGTCAAGGGGACACGTCACAAGATGGAACAGGAAGGCAATTGGGAAAAGCATCACTTCTCCCTCTATTTGTCAGCCTCCCCCTTCCCATACACCCATCCGCAATCACGGCCACAGATTGTGCAATACCCCCCTCTCCCAAGAGCACAGTTTGTAAAAAGAGGTTTGCAGAACAGGTGGCTCGAGCTAGTAAGCCAAGCCACATGCTATAGGAAACCACAGTCAAGTCAGTCGTTGCAGGGAAGACACTTCCTAAATCCCAGAGATGCAGTATAGGCAGATCTTCTTGCAAGAATTTGGCCGCGCACCCCTCCTAATGAATGCCATGTGGAATGCATGTTCCTCCCCACCCCTATCAAAGGCAACAGTGGAGGCTTCAGGACAGAGGGGAAGAAATCTGCCCTTTTCAAAGTAAGCCTCAGTAGGGCGTCCTCAGGGTCCGCATCCGCATAGTCTGAAGCAGCCAGGGCCCACTGCCCATGAATCCCTACTCAAACGTCTCTTCTGATGCAGCACTCACCCCCCCCCACTGCCTGCTTGGGAGAGCTTTGTCATCTGGGCGCCCAGCTGTACGTGCTCCCTCCTGCTGCTGGAGAAGGGCATGTGGGTAGCGCACAAAACATCAGCCTTCCTGGTGGCCCTGGCAGTGGCACTCCTAGCTGCACACGCCATCCAGCATCGTTGGGGAAAGGGCGCGCAGGCAGAGTGGGCAGCTATGTCTGTAAAGCAGAGGTGTCAAACTCATTTGTTATGGGGTCCAGATCTGACGTAAATGTCACTTTGTCGGGCTGGGCCATGTGTGCCATAAAATGTAACACCATTTATAAAGGACACAGGCAAACCCAATTAACAATATAATTTTTTAAACTCAAAATGCAAACAAAAGCAGTTCATTCCTAGCAGTGAAAGCGATTGATGTACTGGGGAACCCACAAAAGCCCCAATAAATGTATTTAATCATATGCAAGACTTGTTTTTTCCCCCAAGGGATACCATAAAAGGGGGAGTACCTTACATTTCCATACATATCAGTTGCTTGCGGGCTGGGTAAGAGCCCTGGATGGGCCAGTTCTGGCCCTCGGGCCTTACGTTTGACATCCCTGCTGTAGAGGTTGGGGGAGCTTGCAAGTCAGCAGAAGAATGATGCATAAAGCAAGTTGGTGGGTGGGTGGATGGACAAGAAGAGGGGCCTGGCAGTGGGCACAGGAGGGCTCTGGGCACTGTCTGCCCAGCCCCCCCCCCAAAAAAAACCTGGAACCGGCCCCAGAGGTCACCTTCACTTATAAAACAGGCAGTCTTCACCACAAAGCAGGTACCTTCTCCTTGCTGTCGATGATATACACTCCTTCCAGGCTGATGGCGACTGAGACAGCTTTGCGCCCTCCTCGATGCAAGATGCCCTGAACTGGCTTGTCGATTTCCCCAGAGAAAAAAGAGCAGCTGGGGTTGGGGGGAGGGGGGGGGGAGAGGCAGAGAAGGATCCCAGGTTAGAACACAGGAATAGAGCAGGAAGAGAGGCCTGTGCTCATCGGAACACAAGAGAATCCTGCAATGCACTGCCCATGGGGCACCACGGCGTCAGCCAACTCAATCAGCCTACAATTCTCCATTCGTAAAATAAGGAAGTGCTCTGGGAGACCATACCAACTGCTTTAGAAAGCCTTCCCTTCCCTGGTAGCATGTTTTGCCACTGATTTATACTCCCCTAGAGATGTAAAATTCCAGCAATTCTGCAATTGTGTGTGTGGGGAGGTCATTTCCCATAAAATGGGGGAGTTGAAACATATGCAATACTTTCCTATTGAATCTAAACTTATGTTACCACTTTAATGGCATAAAGTGACATCATGAAATGACGCCACTCAGCATATTTGCAGAGTTCAAAAGAACAAATGCCTTTTGTTTTCTACAAGCAGAAATGCCTAGTGACCCAGGCACTTGAAGGAATGCTGCAAATTGTTGCTGCACATTATCTTACTCTTAGCGCTTGAATCTTATCCATTTGCTGTCTGAGAGGTAGAAAAAAATAGACGCTTTCTAATTTCAGCTCTTTTTTTGCAGTAAACAAAAGAAAGTACGTTATTTGGACAGCGACTGTTTCACCTGGTCACAATAGAACTAGGTACATACACGTTTACAGCGTTTAACGTTGGAAACACTGAATTCTTTTAACAATTACAGCTTATGGACTGTTGCCAGATATTATTCACATTTAAACAATATATGTATGCTCGGAAATAAGTTGTACATGTCTACAGGACACCTAACAATTACCGTTATCAGATGCAGATCGTTTTGCAAAATTTCTCACTGTATGTTCTAAAGCGGGGTCCCCAACCTTTTTGTGCCTCTGGGCACCTTCAGAATTCTGACAAAGGGCAGTGGGCACAATCACAAAAAGGCTGCTGCAGGAGGTGGGGCCAACCACAAAATGTCAGGGAGTGAGGTCAACTCTAACAGTAACGCTTCAGCATTTCAGGCAGAAACTCTGTTTAAGAGGATGCCTTTTAATCTTCACGGACCTGTTGGGGAAAGGCCCCCTTTAGCCACGCCCACATTCTAAAAGCACTTGGTGAGCACCAGAGAAGGTGTGAGGAGGCACCATGGAGCCCACGGGGACCATGTCGGGAACCCCTGTTCTAAAGGAGCAAAAGCTCCAAAACCAAAAAATGTTAATGCTGCCCTAAATTTCCCAGTTTTGCCATTAAAAAACTAAAAGTCCGCAGAAAACAGCTTTGTCTGTGACTATTTTTGCGCCTTCATCCAAGTTCTCAACATCTCTATCACCCCCCCCACACACACACACAGTTTCTTCCTTCCCCTCCCATGGCCCCAGAGCAAGCAAACCTACCCGTAGTAAGGCAGTTCATGGCACTTCTGCAGGTAGGCATGGTAATGTCTCTGCAGGGCAGCATTTTCCTCACAGGCCCTGTCTTCGGGCACCATCTGGTAGGCATGTAGCAGGCCCTGCTCATAGGCAGGTGGCTGGGCCCCACGTTTCCACAGGGCTGAAAAGAGACCATGTCCTCTTCGGCAGAGATGGGATGGCAGGAAGGAATCCAACTTCTCCCTGGGAAGAGAAAACCCATTTGGCACAGGGCAGGAAACCAGCCCTATCCCTACCTGAGGAATCTCCCTGACGGAAACGACTACAGTTTGACCCATGCAGAGAAATCCATTTCATATGCTTAGGTTCACACCAGGGACCTGGAGACCAAGAAGCCCTATGAGGAAAGGCTGAGGGACTTGGGAATGTTCAGTCTGGAGAAGAGGTTGAGGGGGGACATGATCGCCCTCTGTAAGAATTTGAAGGGCTCTCACTTAGGGGAGGGTAAGGAACTGTTCCTGTAGGCAGCAGCTGACAGGACTCGCAATAATGGGTTTAAATTATGGGCGGGAAGGTACTGGCTGGATTATCAGGAACCTTTTTTATTGTACGAGTAGTTCAGCAGCGGAATCAAATGCCTAGGGAGGTGGTGAGCACCCCCTCACTGGCAGTCTTCAAGCAGTGGCTGGACAAACACTTATTAGAGATTGAGCAGGGGGTTGGACTAATTGGCCTGTATGGCCCGTCTGAACTCTATGATTCTAATTGCTTTCAGAGCCAGTGTGGTGGAGTGGATAGTGTTGGAGTAGGATCTGCTAGACCCAGGTGCGAATCTGCACTCTTGCCACAGAAACTCGCTGGATGACTTTGGGCCAGTCCCATACTCTCATGCTAACCTACCTCAAAGGGATGTTTGTGAGCATAAAACAGAGAAGAGAATGATGAAAGCCACTGTGGGTCCTTATCGGGGGAAAAACAAGGTATAAACAAAGTTAACAACAACAAAAAAATGCTCTGGACCTCTTGATTATCAGGCGCTTTAACATATCAGGAAGAGGTGCGGTTGCTGCAGAGATGAGTGTGATACTATATGGATCATAAGCCAGGCCCACATGAAACTGCTTTATACTAAATGTGACCCTTGGGTGATCAGTCAGTATTGTCTACTCAGACTGGCAGCAGCTCTCCAGGGTCTTAGGCAGAGGTCTTTCACACCACTTACTGCCAGATTCTTCGTGGGTTTTTTTTAACTGGAGATGTCATGGATTGAACCTGGGATCTTCTGCATGCCAAGCAGATGCTCAACCACTGAGCCACAGCCCTTCCCCATGCCACATTTTGGCTGAACAGCACCTGTCTTAGTGGTGAAGACAAAGAGGAATTTCAGACAGGCGATATATTCCGGAAGAGGAACGGTTCCCAAACGGTTTCTGGTCTGTCATTTTAGACAACCGTTTGAGAACCGGTTCCCTTCCAGAATATATTTGTCATTTCATACACAATTGCTTCTGTCCCATTTAGGAAACGGGGCTGAAGCGTTTTTACCTGTCAACCGCTTCCAAGTACTCCTCAGTTTCCTCTCCCGGTTCCGATGCGCTTTTCCCCGCCGTTTTTCACCCATGCGGGCGATCTCCAGGTTGTTTTTTTTAATGGTCGCTTTTTATAACGCTATAGCGCTATAACGGAATAGCATTATATCAATCCCATTGGAATGCATGGAGTGTTTTGGTATACTGCTATAGTGCTATAGTGCTCTAAAGCGAATGTTAAAAAAAAAAAAACCTGGAGATCGCCCACACGGGCGAAGAACGGCAGGGGAAAAGCGGGAAAAAGCGGTGCAGTCTGAAATGGCAAACTGCTTCAGATCCAGCTCTTTACCAAAAGGGGAAAGCAATGTGTGAAATGGCAGCCCTATACCGGTTCACTTCAAAACGGATCATTACCGGCTTGAAACCGGGTGAAACTGGGTAATGTGAAATTCCCCAAAGTCTAACTAGTGCTTAGTTCTTGTGGCCCTTTCTTACATGCCCAGGGAAATGCTCATCACCGCTTTGGGGTCAGGAAGCAATTTTTCTCCAGGCCAGTTCGGCTGGAGATCCTGGAGATTTTTTGTCATCTTCTAGGCATGCCGCATGATGGAGTGAGCTCCCATCTCTAGTTCCAGCTCCTGCCAACCTAGCAGTTCGAAAGCAAGAAATTGCAAGTAGATAAATAGGTACCACTTCGGTGGGAAGGTAACAGCGTTCCGTGCGCCTTGGTGTTTAGTCATGCCGGCCACATGACCACAAAAACGTCTTCGGACAGCGCTGGCTCTTCGGCTTTGAAACGGAGATGAGCACCGCAACCCTAGAGTTGGATTCAACTGGCTTTCGAGCAAGGGAACCTTTACCTTTACGGCATGGAGCAGTGGTCACTGTGTGTGTGTGGGTGCGTGTGGGGAGGTATTTGTGAAATTCCTGTATTGTTCAGGGCTTGGACTAGATGACCTTTGAGGTCCCTTCCAACTCTATGATGCTAGACCCAACAGTTTCACACAAGCAGTTAAATCGGCAGACCAGAGCCACGTCAGCAGCAAGCATGGGGCTATAACATCCCTGTGAATAAAGCCTGAAAGGGGGGGGGAGATGAGGGTGAGAGCAAATGCTTTTCCTCAAAGCATCCACATCAGGAGTTCTCAAATTTTAACAACTCAAAGATCCCCATCTTGATTTAAAAATTTTCACAACTCCCCGGACCCCACCCTCTCCCTCCTTTTCAACTCCATCCATGTGCCAGAGAACTACACCTGAAGGATAACTGCACCTACTCCTTGCTCTTCCAATCTGACCCACACACACACACACAGTTTCTCAAGGAAGGAGGCAAAGCATCAGCTCTGCAGCTGTCTCTACCAACCCTTTGCAAAGTGTTCACAGCAAGCTTGGCATGCCCCCTGGAGGCCCCAATACTCTTGGGAGGACCAGAAGTCTTGAGAGGAAAGTAGATGCCACAGTAGGCTGCCATCCTGGGCATTTTCGCCAGACTACAGCCACTGTTTTGACTCAGTAAAGGTAGCCATGGCAAGACCCGAGCAAGGCTGTTAATGATACGATGCTCTGGAGGACATTAATTCAGAGGGTGGCCATACACTGGGAGCCACCTGATAGCGCCTAACACACACAGCCACCATTTACCATGGCAGACAAAGCATTAAAAGGGCAGGTGTGAAAGGGTCTCCCTCCCTGCCTGTCAAAAAGGAAGGGCATGACTCACTGGTCGCCCCTGTGGGGGTACCCTTGCAGAACCCCCAGTTTGAGAAACGCTGGCTTACATCTCCCCTTCTGTCATTTGTTCATATGTACTTTACATAGAGAGGGGCCCACACAACCTTTGCTTTCCTGTCCATCTACATCCGCTATCAGATCACTTCCCCTCTGGAAAGCAGACGCCGGAAGAGTTCTGGGACTTCACCCCACTCCTCTAGGAGAAATGGGAGGCACTCTGGTACACAAGAAGCGTTTGTGGCTGAAACAGAAGCAAGGCACGCCCACTTTGCCCTTGCTCATGTGAAGAGAGCAGGACCCCCGCTAGTTCCTAAATACCCTGCCCCTGCGTTTTTCATTCCTCTCCTTTCCCAAGGCTTTCAGGAGCATCTTCCCGCTAAGCTACAAAATAGTGAGTCTGTGTTGGAACGACACGGACAACTACACCCATGGAGCCATTAATAAAATACCACTTGGCTGCCTGACTGCGGGGGCTTTATTCTACACCACCCTGGAAGGGACAATGGGGGATTGTACAGCCCCAAGATCCCAGCCAGGCTTGCATTCCTCAAGGCCAAGCTGGTTGCAGACTGTTCCCAAGTCCTAGCTCCAGGCACCATCATCATCAGCTGCTGCCGTCAATCTCCTGGCCCGCTCTTAGCTCAAGGCACAGCTGCGCACAGATCCAAGATGCTCTTCTGCCATGAGATCACCCAACAAAGAGCATCTGGCATGCCCAGAAGCAAGTTTCAAGGGTGAATGGCCCAGGCCGGGTGTCTCACTTGGAGACAGTCAGCTGCATCTGGATCACAATGCTTCTGTAAAGAGGGTTTTCTGCCATCCAGCTGCATGGTTAGACTACACCTGTGGAACATTTTCAGGTATATTAACCCAGAACCTGCTCTGTGCTGCAAAGGCCTGAGCAAGCGTGAGGAGCTAGAGATGAGGAGGCAAGGCTCTTAAAGTCAAACTACATGATACAGCAGACATGGGTCCAACCATGGCTGCCGATGCCATTTTAGAGGAAAATGTGGCCATGCTGCTAGGGCTGGACCTGTGTCTGCTGTAATGTGCAGTTTGGCCGTTAGTAATACTTGTTTCTAAGAGGCAAAACGTGAGGTGGTTCCTTTCAAAAGGTGCTGTGACAGGTCACTTTTTTAAAGAACAAAAGATTGATGCATTTCTGAGCTTGAGAAAGAGAGACTGCAAGTCGTGGAGAGTAAAAGTCTCTTGGCAGCACTGAAGCGTGGGTGGGGACAGCTCAAGGAAGAAATTTATAGCTTGAGAAGTGTGTTCCCCACTCTTTCAGGAGTAACTCATTTTGCTTTGGGCACTGGATCATTGCTTTCATCTGGATCACGGCTTCCATCACCTGTTACCTTTCTATCAACTGACTGGCACAGGCACAGACCTGGCACAATCCAATGAGAACCGGGTCCTTGAGAAAACATTTTCATCAGGATACAGATTACCAATAGCTCGGCCCCAGTAGATCTACTCCTTCTATAACTTTCTTAGTAAAGCCTATGTGCATTAAGGGATACTATACAGATACGTTACACTAGTGAATTATGGTTTCCTCAATAATAGTTTATAGCTAATCGGAGTTTTTAACAGTTTTAATTAATCTGATTTGTAACGTATTAAGATGAGCACCGTTATTTAGGTTAATCTTATTAGTTATAGTAGAAAAGAGTAAGAGTCCAGTAGCACCTTAAAGACTAACAAAACGGGTGCGGTCAGATGGCATGCTGAGAAGGGTTAAACTGCTCCGGTTCTGACCGGATTATTTTTGATCTGGATAATTGCGATCACATTTACCTCCCTTATACGCGGGAGCGTGTGTAGGTGGTTCTTAATTTTTTTTCCCTCAGTTTGCTCATGCACATAGGCACTTGTCATGACCTGGCCTGTGCCACCAGAGGCCTACTAGGCCCAAGAAGCCTGGCTAGCAGTAGGTGAGGCTGGGCCTACAACTCCCAGAAGCCCCTGAGAGGTTTCGGAGCCAAAACTGACCAACAGGAAAAGAGGAGGGCTTGGAATAAAACGTCTGGAGCAGCAAGAAAAGCTGTTCTTCTTCCCAGAGGGCAGAGCCAGAAGGAAGGCTGCTAAATCCAGAGTGGTGGCAGCATCAGGTGACACCCCACCTGAGCCGTGACAGCACTCATCCGGAGAATGGGGGGGCGAAACTACCATGGCGCATGCACAGAACCACCAGGGCGAATCAATCCAACCCCTCCAACAAAAGACTTCCCTTTAAACGTTTGACCCGAAAATGGCCTCCGTGAGATCCCGAACTCATCTAAACTCTAAAACAAGTGACCGTTAAAATGTTGGTTTTCTAAACATGGTAGCGGAGCTCCACCTATGCGCACATTGCCAACGCTAAAAAAAAAAAAAGGCAGGCGAAAAGCAGAAGCCTTGGGCAGCTTTTGAGTGGGGAGGGGGTTTAAACCAGAAGTGGCTTGACACCAGGGGAGTGATCACACAGGGGGAAAATGCGGCTTTGAACGGGAGAGCTGTGAAAACACCACTTTGGGACCTGGTAACAAAATACTCCAGGTTAGAGCGGTTTTGAGCCAGAAACCAACAGCTGGGGACGGGGGGGGGGCAGATGTTGACTGTGTGATCGTGCATATAAAATCCGTTGCTGAACTGTCACGACACCAGATCAAACGGCGCGTCTGAACGCACCCAATACGTGGCAGGGAATGAGCTTTCATGAGTTACCATTCACTTCTTCAGATATGAGCAGTGACTCACGAAAGCTCATCCCCTGCCACGTATTTTGTTAGTCTTTAAGGTGCTTCTGGACTCTTGCTCTTTTCTACTGCTACAGACAGACTAACATGGCTACTCATCTTGATCTTCCACTCGTCTGCCCTCCTTGACCCCACTTACTTCAGGAAACAGGCCGTGTGCCGGTCCGGGTCACAGGGGCCCAAGCTCAGCCGGCAGACCAAGGCTCCCAGCATCTCGCAGTCTGCCGGGTCGCAGGGGTACCTCCCTTCCAGGATGTTGTATTTGGCCTCCTCGTACAAGAGCTGCAACACGCCCTCATCCTGGATCTTGGGGAGGAAACAGGCAGCAAACAGAATCAGAAGAAGGGCAACCATACACGCACACGACAGCCTTCCTGATATTCTAGAGATGTTCAGTGCGCACAAAGCCTCGCTCACTTGGAAGGAATTCATCCCGCTTGGTCCACCATGAGGACAGGTGAGGAGTCAACAGACCACAGAAGCCAACATTCTGCCGAGAACCCTTCAGCTTTGACTGATCTTTTGTTTACAGTTTCTAGCCCTGACAACTGTGAAGACATGCCATAGGGTTTATTGGTACACATGCACCCTCATGGCTTATCTTCACAATTTATGAGGGCTAGAAGTTTTTTTTCAAAATGGAAGTCAGGATACTGAATTCTATATGCTGTGCAGCAATGCAGGCTTACATGGGGCCCTTGTGGAAGCGTGGGCCCATATTCACAGAGCCATGGACAGGAGGGCACTGACTGCCCTCAGAAAGAAGAAGAAGAGAACAGATTGGATTCATATCCTGCCCTTCACTACCCAAAGGAGTCTCAGAGCAGCTTACAAACTCCTTTCCCTTCCCCTCCCCACAACAGACACCCTGTGAGGTAGGCGGGGCTGAGAGAGCTCTTGACAGAAACTGCTCTTTTTCGAGAACAGCTGTGCCAGAACTATGGCTTGTCCAAGGTAATCCAGCCAGGTGCAAGTGGAGGAGTGGGGAATCAAACCCGGTTCTCCCAGATTAGAGTCCGTGCACTTAACCACTACACCAAACTGGCTCTCTTGTTGGCATAAATACAGACTGAACCAAGGTGCAACTCCTGACAGGCCTGTGCACTCAGTCCTGGCTACTGTTGGCCTAAGGAAGGTGTGGGACCAGCTTTGGCACACAGGATTTGGACTCCAGGCATTTGCCACCCTTTGGAAGGAGTGTGCACGTTTACCTTTTTTAGCTTGCTCTCTTTCCAGCACCCCCAATTGCCTCCAAACCTCTTCTTAGAGGATTCCAGAACTATGGAAACACCCTGTTTATCTACTAATGTTATTTAAGGTCCACCTTTCTCACTTGGACTCAAGGCAGATTACGCAGAGGGAGTCAATACAATCGACAGAGGAGACATTCAATAAGCAATGCAATAGGATTAGAGATGCAGAACCGACCAGAAGTCTAAAAACAGAATTGAAGCAAAGCATAAGTATTAATGTGACACTGTGTGGAAGAGAACAAGGTAGTCTATTTAGTTTCCAAAAAGCAGCCCTGGAATCCGTGAGTGTTTTAGACTTCCTTCTTACGTCAAATTCTATTATTAGGGCTGTGCGGGAAAGAGGAGGGTGTCTCCCAGCACACCCACTATCTTCGGACACAAATTACCTCTTCTGAACAGCCAAGCACAACTGAACAGGCCCCCTCATAAACTTGTAGCCCAGTGATTTAAACCATGGTCCCCAACCAGGTTCCTGTGAGTACTTTGGTGCACGCCGGCACCTTTCCTGGCGCCTGCCAAGTGTTTTTAGAAAGTACAAGAGGGGGACCCGCGATACTCGCGGGGGGGGGAGAAGAGCTCCGTCTCCTCCATCCCCACCCTCGATCTCCCCGAGGCTGCGGGGGTGGCGGCAGCGGTGAGGCCGGTGTCCCCCTCCCGCCCGCCCGCCGGCT
>NW_015174283.1:1545885-1578237 GCF_001447785.1 Gekko japonicus | reverse complement strand
GCAGCGAGGCCTCTCTCCCCCCCCTGCCCGCCGGCTCCGGGGAGGAGGCGGCGGCGGCAGCGAGGCCTCTCTTCCCCGCCCGCCGGCTGGCCCCGAGGAGGAGGCGGCGGCGGCAGCAGCAGCGAAGCCCCTCTCCCGCCCGCCCGCTGGCTCCGGGAAGGCGTCGTCGTCGTCAGCGAGGCCTGTCTTCCCCGCCCGCCCGCACGATTTAAACTTCCCCCCAAAATTTTTTTTAACTTTTTTTATTTTTGTGCACACGTGGGGACTGGCCCACGTGTGCACAAACCTCCCCCGGCCCCCCAGGTGCCCCCGAAGTGCAGATTTAGATATCCGCACTCCTAGGGCAACTTCAGCATTAGTATAAGGATGAGGGGCCAGGAGACTGATCACTGGAGATTTGATTGGCTGTGCAGGTTTTTAAAAATATTGCTTTGTGGGCAGGCTCCTCCTTCAGCAGCAGCCATTTTGTGGTGGCCATTTTGTGGCTGCTCCCGCCACACTGTGTCAGAATTCCAAAGGTGCTCGCCCTTCACCCCACTTGTTGGGAGTTGGGGACCCCTGATTTAAACCTTTTACAGTTCGCAGCCATCCTTACTCCATTCTGTGAGATGTGGTCGTACTAGATCTACGCAGAGGTCTATGGAGAAGGCAAGCAGCAATGCCAGACCGTGGCACCATTTTCTGTACAGTGGATACACAAAAATCCTCAACTACAGGAACGTGTTTCTATAAAAAAAACCCCACCACTACATATCTACCCATCACTTAACCTGGAACATACCTGCAGCTCCTTTCTCTTTGGGAAAAAGACGTTCCTTCGCAACTGCAGAGATGGCTCATCTGCCAACGGGAGACAAAAGAAGGAGACAGAGCTGTGATCTACGAGCCCAGCTTTATTTTCTTTATTTATTTTACTTAGATTTATATCCCACACGCAATGCGAGCTCGGGGTGGCTTACAACGTTTTTTAAAAACATACAACTGGACTATTCATCATTAAAACAGATCGTAACGGTTAAAATCTTAACCTTCCTTTTAAGTCTGCGCAGGCAAAAAGAGCCCAGGCTTGCTGGCGCTCAGAACGGGCCTACCCAGCAACCTTCTGAGCTATCAGTTCAACACATTTGCACATAATCAGGTCTCCAGGAAGCAGCCAGAGGCAGGAAGGGAAAATCCTTCCCCTCCCCCCTGCTACCCCAGCAGCAGGGACAGGCAGATAAAGAGCAAGGACTGCAAGCGTTGCCCGTGGAGACTGTTGGTGAATTCACCCGCCTAGTAAGTGAGAGGCGAGTTTAAGAACCCTGACTGCCACCAGCCTATCACCGGACTCCAACTCTGTAAGGTTTCAGAAACTGCAGAGCGTTGGGAAAGGCCCGGAGGAAAGAACATTGCTCACATCCATACCTTCACAGATATCGTGCTCAGAGCCGCTGGTGAATCGGAAGAGGAGCTCGTGCCACTGATGGCAAACCTTGTAGGGCTGGTGCTTGGGTTTCAGCTGCACCTCTGCAAAAAGAGACAGGAGAGAACAGCCATAACGGTGTGAAGGCAAAAAGGAGCCGGACATATTAGGATGGTGAAGTCATGGAGGCTAGATGGGAAAGTTAAGTGCCCTCAAAACTAGAACTGACCGGTCTGGATCAATCCATGCCAGCCGTAGACAAAAAGATACTAAGAGGTCGGTTTCACTGGAAAATTCCATGTTTAAGATCTAGCTGCGCCTGCTTATCTGGGGGACTATAAAAGTACCTGGGAGACATAACCTGCTCACAATTCTACTTTGCTCTCTCCTGTACAATAAAGAATTCAACAGCTTTGGAAATTATTCTTAGTGTCTTTCTTCGACAAGGGCCTGGGGGCTTCCAACTCCAGGAAATTCCTGGAGACTTGGCACAGGGTGCCTGGGGAGGGACGCCACAGAGTTCACCTTGTGGAGCTGCCAGTTCCTCCAGGAAAACTGATCTCTGTAGTCTGAAGATCAGTTGTAAATCTGGGAGAATTTCAGGCCCCACCTGGAGGGTGGCAACCCTATTTGGCCCCCAGGAGCACCCACCCCCCAAAAGGACAAGACACGAGGAGCCAAGAATAAGAACTCCCATAGCTCTGCAAGGAAGAGGTAGCTTAGCTTGTCCCCTCTACTGCATCGTCCTATCACCTGGGCAAAAAAGCCCTCCTGAATAATTCAGTTCTGCATAATCCACAGAAAGCCAGGCAGGCAGGAGCCTTCCTGACCTCATCAGGCAGGCCGTTCGACAAGGTGGGCACCACCCCAGAGAATGCCCATATATACAGGCAGTTGTCAATTTTGCCCATTTGAGGGGTGGCACCTGTACCAGGCCCTGCTCAGATAAGCGAGGTTGCCAGAATACGTTCTTGGAAAGGTTAGCACGACACCCATTGTTTGATACTAGTATCTGGAAATGCATGGTGTTTCCCTAATACTGAAGATCAGAATTTGGGTAGCTTTGGAAAGCCGGTTTATTGGGGCAGCAAGCCAACTGCCCTGTAGGTGCAAACTGGCACTACTATAACCTATATGGTCTGACTCACTAACCAGGATCAACCACCAGCCTTACTCCCACATACAGCGCAGAGCAGCACAAGATAACTAGCAAGGAGCAGAATCATCCAGGGAATTCAGACAAACGTATCAAGCTGATTTCTGCAAGGGAAACCAAAATGACCTGTACACACACACACCCTTACCACTGAACCAGGCTCTTGGCCTTGCCTTTTCCCACCCATTCAAGTTAGTTCACACAAAGATAAAGGTCAGTACAATTGGTGGCGGCAGGGTGCATGCCTCTGGAGAACTATCCCCCACACTTATACGGAACCTTATGGTGTTTGAGTCTATGCTTAGCTCACTAGATAGGTTACAACATCTCCGCAAGACTGGATCTGCATCACATCCCCATATTGCAGATTACCGGAGGGGGCGAAGCTGACAGTGTGGCCTAAGGACAATGAGTACTTTCTTGGAAGGGGAAGGATTTGAATCTGGGACTTCCTGACTTAACTGCCAGTACACTATACTGGTTCTCAATGGAAAGCACACAACTCATGATATGGACAAAGTGATAAGGGCCCGGAATCACCACTGCCTTCGTGCTCTCTGCGCTGGAAGTCACAGGCCCATAACTCCACTGTCGTTATTTACTGGCGAGGGAAAGGGATTCTGTGCATGTTCTTCATTATGGGATGACAAACCAGTCACCCTCCGCATTCTATCCTTCTTCCAAGGGGATGAGGTTCTCTCCCCTTGTCTGTTTTACACTCACAACAGTCCTGGTTAGCAGGCTAGGCTGAGAAACAATGGCAGGCCAATAGGCCCCTGAGGGAACCCTAAGGCTGAACTGGGATTTGAACCTTTGTATCTCTTTGGCCCTAATGGAACACTGACTACACCACACTGGCTCTCCTAGAATAGGAATAGGAGGAGGAGGAGGAGGAGAGATTGGATTTATACCCCGCCCTTCACTTGGGAGTCTCAGAGCGGCTTACAAACTCCTTTCCCTTCCCCTCCCCACAACAGACACCCTGTGAGGTGGGTGGGGCTGAGAGAGCTCTGACAGAAACTGCTCTTTTCCAAGGACAGCTGTGCCAGAGCTTGTGACTGACCCAAGGTCACATCAGCAGGTGCAAGTGGAGGAGTGGGGAATCAAACCCCGTTCTCCCAGATTAGAGTCCGTGCACTTAACCACTACACCAAACTGACTCTCACAAACAGGACGGCACTGGATACCTGCTGTCAGAAGCATTACTATATCACTAGCTGGCAGTGAAAAGAGTTTCCTGGGGGGGAGCCATGGCTTACAAGCCCAGGAGGGCAGAAGCAGCAACATAACGAGCCATATATTCCAGAGGGGGAGCTACTGCTGCAGCCTGAACAACAAGGAAGTCCCACGACACTTTCAAGCAGGGGTCATCGACCTTTTCTTTAATAACAGCAGCTTCCGAGCAATGAAATATCCTGAGCTGCTTCTCCAGCAACAGGATTACTAAAAAAAATTCTCTTTTAGAAACAGAACATGGACTAAGAAGAGTACCAGAAATGAAGCTGTCAGCTAAGCAGCACAGAAAAGCCTATGAAATAAAAACTTTGAAAGAATTGCAGAGTAGATCTTTTAGACATCTTTTTCTGGGAACACATGAGCTACTCCGCCCTGGCCAGCATGCTACAGGTATCTCACGAGCTATCTGTTGGCAATCTCTGTCTTAAAGACTTACAAAATTTATTATGGCTTAGCATGATCAAATTACACAGCAGGAAAAGAGCAAGATTCAACATG
This sequence comes from Gekko japonicus, assembly GCF_001447785.1. NCBI lineage: Eukaryota > Metazoa > Chordata > Lepidosauria > Squamata > Gekkonidae > Gekko > Gekko japonicus. The sequence continues at coordinate 1,573,945 of NW_015174283.1, read as the reverse complement.
AGATGGATTAACGCAATAAAGGAATCCACGGCCCTCAGTTTGCAAGCCCCGAGCAAGGCTGTTAATGAGAGGACATTTTGGAGGTCATTAATTCATCGTCATCGTGTCAACAATGCCCATCCACCCTCTACACTGGACAAACAGTCCAGTCCCTTCAACAAAGAATTAATGGACATAAGGCTGACATTAGGAACCACAACATTAAAAAACCAGTGGAGGAACATTTTAACCTTCAAGGACATTCAGTTGCTGACCTAAAAGTAGCAGTTCTCTTACAAAGGAATTTCAAAGGGAGATTAGAAAGACAGACTGCTGAATTGCAACTGATAATGAAGCTCAAGACAATGCATCTAAGAAGAGAAGAAGAGATTGGATTTATACCCCGCCCTTCACTTGGGAGTCTCAGAGCGGCTTACAAACGCCTTTCCCTTCCCCTCCCCACAACAGACACCCTGTGAGGTGGGTGGGGCTGAGAGAACTCTGACACAAACTGCTCTTTTTCAAGGACAGCTGTGCCAGAGCTTGTGAATGACCCAAGGTCACATCAGCAGGTGCAAGTGGAGGAGTGGGGAATCAAACCCGGTTCTCCCAGATTAGAGTCCGCACACTTAACCACTACACCAAACTGGCTCTACTTGGATTGAATCGAGACCTAGGTTTTCTGTCTCATTACCAATGCTGATTTCTCCACACCTATTATCCCTCTGCATATTTCACCTAAATCCAATCACGCCTACTATTTTCATTCACCTGCTATTGTCATTTGCCTGCGAATATCATTTGGCATCTGAAATCAGTCCACTTTCCAATAAATAGGACAAATGGAGTCCCATTCTAGCTGTATCTGAAGTAGTGAGCAGTGACTCACAAAAGCTCATACCCTGACACGTATTTTGTTAAGTCTTTAAAGTGCTACTGGACTCTTGCTCTTTTCTACTGCTACAGACTAACACAGATACCCATCTTGATTAATTCACTGGGTCGCCATAGGCGGAAACGAAAGTGACATGACAGCACTTAACACACACACACACACACAGTGTAATCCAGCGTCCACTTTGGTCCAATACATCATGAGCTTTGTGAAGAAAGGCAGGCGGACTTCAGCCCCAGAGCCTCACCTAGCAAAGGGGAGACCAGCCACAAAGAAAAGACCTCCAGGGCACATTCTGGCAGCCTCAGGGCATCCCGGACAAGACGATGTAACTCAAGGGCAGTGGCCGAAGGCAGGTTGTCCACTGTCAGCCGCACCTCTGTGTCATTGATCAGGTACACCACGACATCCAGAGCTGGGAGAGAAAGAACACAGACAGACAGCTGGCACCCCCCAGTTCCTCTTCCACTTCCCTCGTGCAGAGATGGAAGAACTCCCCAAACTGCTTCCTTTCTGTCCCTCCCCACACTATGTAAGGGACCCGTGAGCCCTGCATTCCTCTCCTCCTTCTCTGTCTCAGTGCAGAGTAACCAGGCTAGCCCAATCGCGTTAGATCCCAGAAGCGAAGCAGGGTTGGCCCTGGTTAGCGCTTGGATGGGAGCCCACCAAGGAAGTCCAGGGTTGCTATGCAGAGGCAGGCGATGGCAAAACCACCCCTGAACATCTCTTGCCCTGAGAACTCTACAGGGTTGCTATAAATCGGGTGCGACATGACGGCACTTTCCACCACCACCCAGGGAACAAAAAAATAAAATCCCAGAGTTGCTGAAAGTCTTGGCATTGATAATTAAACACTGTGTTACCCAAAGTGCCTGTTTTTGTTTAGACTGGGGGATTAGGAGACAGACCTGGCAGAATAGGTGTAATGGGGGGAGGGGTGTCTTTAAACCTATGTATACCAGGGTCAGTTTCAGGGAGAGAAACAATAGGGACTAAGGTTGAAAAAAATTGTATGTTTTATTGAAAAACTACTGATTAAAAGCAAAGCACACACACAAAGCAATCAAAATGCACACGCATACAAGGCTACAGCAAAACAGAGGCGCTTAGAGACATATAGGGATTTTTGAGGCAATCTTTACCAAATCCAGATGTGCTGAACTCCAATGGAAGGAGATCGTGAACAACCAGCGTATCATGAACAAAGGGGGCCCAGACTGTGAGTCTGGGGGTGTAATCTGTAAGGTACCCAAGACACACTGAACCATGGTTGGGCAGCCGTTTTTTATAGACTGTAGAAGGTATCCTGCGGGGCAGGGCTATGGGTTTGAGCAAAGGAACCAAAAGGTTTCCAATCTTTGACTATGGGTTTCCCATACCTTAAACAAAAGGTGTGATGGCACCCTATTGGGTATATCCTGGAAGATGCATGGAGTTCTGATGGTTGATCCTATCTGATACTTCAAAGTTAACAGCATTTGGTAACCTGGGAGAACTGCTCAGGAAGGGGAGCCTAAATCGGTTTCCCAGAGAACTGTTCACATTTAGAAGGAAATAAGACCCAGGATGGAAGCAGTAAATGAAAGATGTAGCTGTTTTTGTAGAGAAATGTATTTACACGAGAGAGAGAGAGGGACAAAAGGAGCCTTTTTCACAGAAAGATCTCCATAGTGTGAACGTGCTGGAATGCAGAGAACGTTGACACATGGAACTCACTGCCACAGGAACGTTGACACATGGAACTCACTGCCACAGGAACGTTGACACATGGAACTCACTGCCACAGGAAGTGGTGGCAGCTACAAGCATGGACGGCTTCAAAAGGAAATTAGATATGGAGCAGAGGTCCATCAGTGGCTATTAGCCACAAGGTATAGATAGGGACTCTGGGGCAAGTGATGCTCTGTCTTCTTGGTGCTGGGGGGGGGGCAACAGTGGGAGGGCTTCTAATGTCCTGGCCCCACTGGTGGACCTCCTGATGGCACTGGTATTTCTGGCCACTGTGTGATACAGTGTGTTGGACTGGATGGGCCTTTGGCCTGATCCAACATTGGCGTCTCTTATGTTCTTATGTTCTTATGATACTTACCTGTGGGGGAGGGAAGCAGACGGCACATAGACAAAACACATGTTGTTTCCAAATCCTCCAGGGCCCATGTTTTAGACAAGCTCCTACGTGTGTTTGTGTGTCCCCTTTTAGGATGGACCACAGACTCAGGAGGAGCGATGTCTTTTAAAGGACCCTGGGCTAGTTCAGGGGTGAGGTCTGCCTGTGGCAGGCTGCCCTCTGATGCAGGGGATACAGGTGGAGCTACAATTGTTTCTTTCAACATGGGATGGGGGGGGGCAGCTTTTAAACCGCCCCGACCTTGTGAACACATTGACTGTCTTCCATTCTTCCCAGCATTATACTAGGAAGTCCATCTGTCTCCTGAGTGCCTTCTGTGCTTGCCTTCTCCAGCCCTCCTACTTACTTCGGGGTCCCGTGGAAGAGATGCTGCTCCGCTGCGAGTGCTCCTCCGAACTAGGGGGTAGAGGGAGCCTGTCCCCCTCCATCTGTGGAGACAAAGGCATCAGAGGTGGCGTCATTGAGCTGGCAGCAGAGTTTGGGTCCCTGATCTGCCAACAGCGTGGCTTTTCCAGAGAAAATTCTGTTTTGACTCACACTGAGTTATGTACCAATGGTTAATTTTATGCCTCAATAGCAATAAATGCTTGAACTGAAATATTTGAGGGGGGGGGAATCAAGTGGGGTTTAAACGTTATATTCAAACAAGTTTTAAGCTTTATGTGGAAATTGTTTGTATTGGAATGATACTTGCAATGTCTTGACCTGGATAGCCCAGGACAGCCGGCTCTCGTCGGATCTCGGAAGCTAAGCAGGGTTGCCCCTGGTCAGTATTTGGATGGGAGACCTCCAAAGAATACCAGGATTGTGAGGCAGATGCGGGCACTGGCAAGCCACCTTGAAAACCCTACAGGGTCACCATAAGTCAGCTGTGACTCGATGGCACTTTGCACCACCAACACTTGCAAAAGTTCAGATACAACATAGCATGTACTTTCCTTACATTGTTTAACAGCAAAAAGACTGCAAAGGCACTTAAAACTGCTGACATACCAATTTCAGCACACCCAAAGAACTGTGCATAAAACACCATAGAAGTGACTGTCTTAGGGTTGCCAGATCTGGATTGGAAAATACCTGGAGACTTTGCGGGTGGAGCCAGGAAAGGGTGGGGTTTGGGGAGGGGCCTTGGCATGGTACAATGCCATAGAGTCCCCCTCCAGAGCGGCCATTTTCTCCAGGGGAGCTGATCTCTGTCAGCTGGAGATCAGTTGTAAAAGCGGGAGATCCCCAGGTCCCACCTGGAGATTGGCAACCCTAGACTGTCTACTCATTTATTTGAACAGAATTTAGCTCGCACTCACAGAGGCCACCTGGGTGCTTCAGTTTCACTGTCACTCTCTGCAGTATCGCTGGCCTTATTTGTGAGTTCCTTGTCAGGCTGGTGATTACAAATATCCTTTCTGCCACGTGAAAGAAGAATTGCAAATAAGGATTTTAGGTGTGGTTTTAATTTGACAACTTGACTTTTTATTTGGCTTCGAAAAGGCTTTTTCCTCTAGTGGCTTATTACAGGTATTTGCAATTCCCCACACTGGTTTACAAATCAATAAAGCATATATGTTCTCCTAGGGAATAACATTAATTGCAACCTTAATACTGCCAAGCTTACCTAATATTTTATTGGCAAAGGAATCCTTTCACCATTACTACCATTAAGAAAGTCTCAATCTTTAGGTGAACTAGGAGCAGTTACTCACTCTCTCTACTTCACTATCTTCACAGGGTTGTTGTGACGATAAAATGGAGGACAACATACTTGGCCCTGAGCTCCTCATGCTGCATAAAAATGTACTAAATAAATAACTATCCTGCTAAAACAGACACAAGAACCCACCAGTTTAAAAACTCCAAGATGTTAAAAAGACGCAGAAATACAAACTTGCACAGGGATAATAAAACCTCAGGTGAAAAGTATTGATTCAAACTTGTGTTCAAGAGTTGTTAATGTAGGCGTCGGGTAAACCTGACTGCGCAGTTTTTTAAGCGAAAAGAACAAACTTCTGGTCTTTACCTCCCAAAGTTCTCCGGGGCTCCCCTCCCCTCCCGTTTTCTAGTTTACATCTCACCCGTGGTTATTCTTAGGGTCCATAAGCGGGTCCATAAGCAGAAAACAAACAAGCCGGGGAGGCGCTAAGGGCACAGACACGAGCACGGGAAGGGGGTCGCATTTCTTTCCTACCTGCCCACCTTCTTTCCTTCCTAGAGGAAAAAGCCTTTTCGAACTCCAGAGCGGCGGCCCTACCCAAGTTTTGTGTGACGTCACGCGGGCTCTCCCCCAACGAAGCTTGCCTATTGGCTGTGCCACGTTCTCCTTCGAATCCCGGAATTCCGTGGGCGGGGTATATCGAAAGGGAAGATGTGTATGCGCCGCTCATAGAGACAACGCGGCAGTCGGCCGGGTGGGGGGGTTAATTTGCTCAGGGCGCCGCATATTAGGGGAAATAGGGCACGCGGCAGGGGAACAGGCGGCCGCTTGATCGCTCAGGGTTCTCGAGTGCAGTCCGAAGAATCGCTGGTGACTGGCTGTCTAGGGATGAATGCAAAATCCCGCACAAATTCGAATTACAAACAAAACACTTTTGTTGTTGTTGCACAGTCGAGTCCGACTCTTCGCGACCCCATGGACAAGATCTCGCCAGGCCTTCCGGTCTTCCGCCTCCTCTGAAGTTTGCTCAATTTCATGTTCGTTGCATCTATGACACTGTCTAACCATCTCATCCTTTGCCGTCCCGTCTTCTTTGACCTTCAATCTTTCCCAGCATCAGGGTCTTCTCCAGTGAGTGCTCCCTTCTCATTTGGTGGCCAAAGTATTTCAGTTTCATTATCTGGCCTTCCAGGGAACAGTCAGGGTTGATTTCTTTTAGGATTGACTGCTCTCTTAAGAATTATCAGACTCCAGTCTCGGAGTGGGGCAGCGATCGCGTTCTTTAATAATATTTAAAAAAACAAAAAAACACACAAACAAACCTGTGTGTGCCTGTTGCAGTACTTTCATCTGTCTCTCCGGCCATCGGTGCACACAGTGGCCACATGTCCAGAGACCAGAAACCTCGGTCACTGGCTCGTTCCGCAGACACTTATCTCCCCTCCCCACGGTACAGGTAGGGCTGGCACCACACTTTATTTATTGATTTATAAAATTTTTAATGCCGCCTCTCCAGGAACCGGCCTGAGGCGGCTTACAAAATAAAAACAATAAAAACAAAACATTAGAAGATATCAATTAAATTCCAGCATGCAAAACCCACACCAGCATCAAAACATCTATTCTGTATATATAAAAGAAAGTCCCCTCACCATAAAATCAATGCCCAGGCCAAACCCCTGGACCTAGAAACACCAAATTCGGGAACAGTGCTCCTACCATGCCATAGATGCTCCTACCGTGCTAAGTGCTCCTACCATGCTAAGAAGGGATTTTTAGAAATTCGACCCCTAAGTGGGTCAAAAGGGATAAAATGTGCCTCCCATTGATTCCTATGAGGCTGCCAGACTGCTGCCTCTTTGCACCACCCCCCTCTGATTGGTCAGCTGCAGAGCTCAGCATTCTGAGGTTAAAAAAACAGTTACAGGAGACTGCAGAGAGCTCATGACAGTTGAGGAAATCAGGAATGGCCAACAACCACCTGTGATGTGCAGTAACGCTGCTAGCCCAGCCTCTCTGATGGTTTCCAACACACTCCCCCCACCTCCTACACCTAACAGGTGGTTGTCTGTAAGGTGTAGCAGCGGTTGCAGGGTGCTTAAAGCCACGAGGGAGCCCACCCCAACAGTAACGTCTTAGTGATCCTGCCAGCCCTGCCTCCACAGCAGTGTTCCCTCTAAGCTGAGCTGGTGTGAGCTAGCTCACAGTTTTTGAGCCTCTGGCTCACACATTTTTGTCTTAGCTCAGGAAGGGATGGCTCCAGAGCAAACTGACTGATGCAGCAGCCAAATCACTCACTCACAACTTTAATGCCAGTCACTCACAAAGTAGAATTTTTGCTCACGAAACTCCACAGCTTAGAGGGAACATTGCTCCACAGCGGCTTCTAATACTTCTCCCCCTCCTACACTAGACAGGCAGCTGCCTGTCAGGTGTAGGAGATGGGATGCTTACAGCCGCCGGGGAAGGTTTGCTCAGCAGGATTGACTTAGCCCTGCTGCTGGCCCAGCCCCCCTGATGCCTTTAATACAATCCCCCCAACACCAGACAGTCTGTCAGGTGTAGAAGCAGGGCCAGGGTACTTTAATCCATCAGGGACACCGCTCCAGCAGGATCACGTTAGCAATGCTGCTGGTCCAGCCTCTCTGATGGCTTCCAACACAATCCCCCCACCTCCTACACCTAACAGGCGGTTGTCTGTCAGGTGCAGCAGATCCTGCCAGCCCCTCCTCCACAGTGGCTTCTAATACTCCTCCCCCCCCTCCTACACTGGACGGGCAGCTGCCTTTCAGGTGTAGGAGAGGAGATGGGATGCTTACAGCCGCCAGGGAGGTTTACTCAGCAGGATTGCTTTAGCCCTGCTGCTGGCCCAGCCCCCCTGATGCCTTTAAACATAATCCCCCCCAACACCAGATAGGCGGGTGTCTGTCAGGGGTAGGAGCAGGATCAAGGTACTTTAATCCATCAGGGACGCTGCCCCAGCAGGATCACCTTAGCAGTGCTGCTGGCCCAGCTTAGCCACTCTCCTACCCACAATGGAAATATACCCCAAATTTGTAGAAAACTGGTTTCCTTTATTAGGTTATTTAACTTCTCACAATGTGGGTTCTAGAAAACTGGTTCATATGAACTTAATATCTGATTGCTCAGATGATGTTTTGAATATGTACCCTGTTTCCCTGAAAATAAGACCTACCCAAAAAATAAGCCCTAGCAGGATTTCTATGCATTTGTGGTATAAGCCCTAGTGTGTCTTCTTGAGAAAAAATAAATATAAGACAGTGTCTTATTTTCAGGGAAACACGGTAGTTATGTCCCAGTTCTAAAATGTAAAATAAATGCGAAGCATTTTTGTAAAAAAAAGGGGGGGGGAGTATGCCCTCCCCCCCAAATTCAGTGCCCAGGCCAGACCCCTGTACCAAGAAACCCAAAATAAGGGGAGTGCATTCCTACCATGATATCAACCCCCCCATGAAGAGATTTCTGAGAAACATGACCCCTAAGGGGGTAAAAAAGGGGCAAAATGTGTTCCCACAATTATTTTCCATGTGGCTGTCAGGCTGCTCCCTCCTTGCCCACCCCCTTCCCCGATTGGTCAATTCTGTAGTTCAGAGTTCTTCCTACTTGCCCCCACCTCCCTCTGACTGCTCAGCTGTGGATCTCAATGTTCTGAGGTAAAAACGCAGTTAGAAGAGACTGCAGACAGTTGAAGACAGTTACAGAAATCAGCTACTATTCAAGACACCTGAATAGATATTTTTCAAAAAAGCCAGCATGGCAATTGAGTTAACGAATGTTTATGGGGAGATAGTAAAGGACATTTCTAGGAGCCATTTCGATGCTTGCCTCCCTCATGAACCTGAAGAAATGTCCACCACATTACCACTCCCTCACACCAACTCCCCCTCACACCTCTCACCTCTTAGTGCCCCCAAGAAAGCTCCTGGCAAACATCGAGCCAGATACACCAACACTACAAGGAGGAGGCAACTTAGGAATGCGGCAAAGACATTTGCACATAGTACTCCTGCGGAGCACTGAGCTGCGCAGGCCAAGTACCAGCAAGATCACCCTGAGGTGCTCAGAACAACACAGTCTCCATATGAGCAAAACACCAGTATGTATGTCTCACTTCATTTCTTACACTACAATCTTCTCCATTAGAATTCCTACAACAAATGTTACATTTCAGACTTCACATCATCAGTATTATAACTGGATCTACGGAACTTAAGTACCGTAGCAAAGCATGGGTGTCAGGCTAGTAGATCATAAAACCAGACCACTGATGGCATAAAATAGCAGTTTCCGGAATAAAATGGTGTTAAATGATCAGCGCCCCCCCCCTTGAAATCCTGGGTAGACAAAAACTTTTGGGCCTGATGCTTAAAAGAGCAACATAGGTGTGGGAGCCTCAAAGGGAAAGCAGTTCTACAGGCGAAGATACTATGGGAAGAGGCAGTCCTTTGAAAGAGTATAGCCCAAGACGGTTGCTGCCCTGCGTTTGTATAATTAGGATTGCCAACCTCCAGATGGGGCCTGGATACCTCTCACTTTTACAACTGACCTCCAGACAACAACAGGTTGACTCTATGGCCTTGTACCCTCCTGAGGTCCCTCCCCTCCCCACGCTCCACCCCCAAATCTCCAAGTATTTCCTAACCTGAGCTGGCAACCTTATATAAAATATAGTCTATGCTGGTAGGCCACAGTCCTTACCCCTGTTCAGGGGTCATTTCGTAGAAAAAGAGCTAGGGGAACTCATTAGCATAACTCATTAGCATATGCCACACCCCCTGACATCAGGGGCTCGGCGGTGGACCTGCAAGGCCAGCGGAAGTGCGAGGAAGCCCCACCAAGGCCCTCCCTGGCCCCAGGCAGGCAGGGATGGGGAGAGGCGGGGAGGAAGCAACTTACCCTCCCTCTTCTCCTGCCTCCTCCTGGCTGAATGAGGGCTGGAAGCGGGGCGGCCGGAAGCAGGGGGCGGGGCTTTGTCATGTGCCCCGCCCCCTGCACCTCACCCGGGGGAACTGCGTTCCCCCGCATTCCCCCCCCCGCGTTCCCCCCCGAAATGACCTCTGCCCCTGTTCCATCTCCCCACTCCTATCCATGTCATCTGCTTTGCCTTATACAGCACCTATATGAAGATATGCTGCTTGCTAAGAACCAAATTTGCTAAAGCTATGAAAAGTTAAGATCTACACTGCTAAGACTTGTGTCTTTAGAGAGATGGAATCACAGTAACAGAGTTGGAGGGGACCACACAGGCCAACTAGTCCAACCCCCTGCTCAATGCAAGATCAGTTTAGAGCATCCCTGACAAGTGTTTGTTCAGCCGCTGATTGAAGGGGGAGCTCACCACCTCCCTAGGCAGCTGATTCCACTGTTGCACAACTCTTACTGTAAAAAAGTTTTTCCTAATATCCAGCTGGTACTTTCCCGTCCTTAACTTAAACCCATTATTGTGAGAGAGCCAGTTTGGTGCAGTGGTTAAGTGTGTGGCCTCTAATCTGGGAGAACCGGGTTTGAATCCCCACTCCGAATCCCCACTCCTCCACATGCAGCTGGCTGGATGACCTTGGGCAAGCCATAGTTCTGTCAGAGGTGTTCTTGAAAAAGAGCAGTTTCTGTCAGAGCTCTCTCAGCCCCATCTACCTCACAGGGTGTCTGTTGTGGGGAGGGGAAGGGAAAGGAGTTTGTAAGCCACTCTGAGAGTCTGAGTGAAGGTAGGGGGAATAAATCTAATCTCTTCTTTTCTTCTTCTATCCTCTGCAGCCAACAGGAACAGCTCCCTGCCCTCCTCTGACAGCCCTTCAAATACTTAAAGAGACATCGTTTTCTTATTGTCTCTCCTCTTGGAACTGCCACTGGAACTAAATTGCTGTTAAAATCTCTTTGTTTAACTTCCTGAATAAAATTCGAGTCTAGTCTAAGGTATGTTGCTGTGAGTTGCTGGGCCAAGCCCAGGGTAAACTTGGCTACATTACATCAGAGGGGCTTGTTCTAGAGTCTCAGGTCAAAGACAGGGGAACAAATCTCTCCGACCAAGGTGGGCCAGCCATGACACGGGCACAGATGTCTCTGGCCTGTTCACACCAGCATTCTGTGTTTGATGCTGAGCTGGCATGCAGATTTAAAAGAGTGCTGGTGTCAGGTTTGCACCCTTGCATCCTGGGAGCAAGGAGTAACAAAATGTGTCTCTCCACTAAACAAACAAAAAAAGGCCAGCAATAGTCCCTCTGCCTCCATATCCCCAGGTATGATTCACAAATCCCTTGCAGGCAGAGAGCAAATGAATAACTTGGTAGTCAGTGCATGAACAAGACTGAAGACAGACGTGATGCATGTGAGAAAATTCAACTGAAGCCACTCTGGGTAGTTTTACCATGCTTTGTGGGTGAGTTCCCATATGCACAGTCTCTTGCTAGTCTTCTCCATTTTACACATCCCTCTCTTGTGTAGCCATAGAACAAAGTTTGAGTCCAGTGGCACCTTTAAGATCAACGAAGTTTAATTCTGGGTATAAGCTTTTGTGCGCATGCCCACTTCTTCAGATACCCAGAATTAGACTTGGGCCCTGGTCACACGAGCGGGAAAATCCACACTGGAAGGGAGGCATTTTAGAGGCAGAGCTAAAAGAAGCACGCGAGCACGATCTTACGCTCCCCCGCGGCTCCATTCTCCCTCTGTCGGCACCCGATCACACTGGGGAGGCAACAGCGTAGTCCCAGCGAGGCAACATGGCGGTCCTGCGTTAGTGCGCATGCGTGGGTCACGGATGGCTGCAGGCTGCTACGGGCTGCCGGCGCGTCCGCAATCTCACGCCTGCCGTTGCTGCGGATCTTCCGGTAGGTACTCCATTTTCCCTAGTACCTTTTCGATCTGTATTTTCAGCCGGATGCGACGGGTTAAGGGCAGGTGCACGACGCTTGCTAGATGTTGGCATCTGATTGCGCCGGTTTGATCCGCCCTTAATCCATCTCCTCCGCGTACCTAATTCTCCGTGTGACCGGGGCCTTGGTTGGTCTTAAAGGTGCCAATGGACTCAAACGTCGTTCTGTCGCTTCAGACCAACACGGCTAACCCCCCGAATCTATCTTCACGGAAGGCACCACATTAAGCCACATAGAAGGGAACTCCATCAGCCTTATGAAGAACTTGTACAGCCACGTTGGTTCAAAAACAAAATCCAGGACCACAAGCCATGGAATACCTTTTATTAGGGCCAACCAAATGGCACACAACAACCAGAACTTTTGTTACCCAAATTGGTCTGATGCCAGGCCAGTGCACAACATCCAGAACTCTTCAGTGGGTGTCACAAATGGAATCTCCCTCTTCAGGTGCAGTGTATCTGATGCCAGAGATAACAAACAAGGGAGGGTCCTTCATTGCAAGGACCATGCATTTTGACCTTACGGAATGCTTCGGACTGAACTGTCAACTCCATACTATATACTAGAACAGTTAGATTTGAGTCCAGTGGCACCTCAGAGACTGGAGAAACACATTTTTCTGCAGAGGTTTGAAATGAGCAAAATTTGCACCTGACGTTTTAAAAAGTTTTTCTATCTTAGTTGAGAACAGGCAGGAGGGGGAAGTCAATTCGATTGCTTTCCAGACTCATCTCAGCCACCCTTTTATTTTTTTGTTGGTATTTTTGTATTTTGTTTGTGTGTGTGTGCCCGTGCCTGGAAGTCATGATGACCTCTGGCAAATCCTACTGAGGCACGGAGGACATTCAGGGAAGTGGCTTGATAGCTTGCCTCTGGCCTCCCAGCCCTGGTATTCTCTGGAGGTTTCCCGCTCAAATACTTTCTAGGGTCGGCCCTGCTTAGCTTCCAAGATCTGACGAGATCTGGCTTGCCTCAGCCATTCTTTTAGAAATGCTGATAGGTCTAGCTAGAGACAATGGGATGGTCCAGCTTCCCCCGCTTCCAGCTAGACAGGTGATATCTGGAAGGAACAGAGATTTGGAGGAATTAAGCGCTAGAAAGACTTCAGGAAAAAATCTCCCGGAAACTTCAGGACAAGCTTCTTTGACCTGACCTGACTTGGTCATTGAGAGGAGAAAGAGCGATGATATAACTCCTAGGAATGCGGAGGATGGTCTCTTTTGTGCTGACTCCATCGAGTAACTCCTGGCATTAGCTACGGCCCTGATTGAGTTAGAGGTCTGTGGGAGGCAGGCAGCCATTGCCATGTGCTGGCCTGCACACCTGAAAGAGGCTTCATCTGGTTTCCAGTTGTATCTCTTTGGGGCAGGGACCTATTGTTGGAAGTTCCAGGTGCAATGTCCCTGCCTCAGCCTCCAGACTTCATGGCAAGAGAGACTAGGTAGCTAGATAGGCACACTGGCCTTTCCTTCTTGTGTTTACTCTTCTGCCACTGTCCCCTGAAATGTGGATTGTGTTCTCAGGGACAAATTCCTTCCTTCCACTCTCTCTCTCTCTGTTGAAGATGAACTCTCTTCCTGCACGCACCAAGATGGACGACATGCTGTCTGCTCTTGGCACCATGAGGCAGATGGCCTTCTCGCCATCTGCTTCCATCCTTAGCTGGTAAGTTAGTACTCTATCCTGTCCCTACCCTTTCCTATCCAAAGTATTTCTCTTCTAAACTTGCAGTGTGACTCTGTGTAGCTTTGTAAACTGAATAACCTGAAAAAGTAATGCTGCTGCGTTGGTATCTTTATTTAAGCACTTTGCTAATTAGTGGGAACTGGACTAAGCACATCAGTTAACCCTCCAATACCTAGCTCCTAGGTCTGTGTTGCACGGCACCACATGGACTGATTCCAACCTATCTATCACCAGGCACAAAGAAAGCACCTAAGCAAAGTGCCTGAGGTGGAGTATTTGCAGGCCTGGGCAAGGCCCTGTCTAAAGGTCAACGGGAGCGAATGTTTAATCCTGCTGAGGAGGAGGAGGAGGAGCCACCAAGAATCCTTTGTTTTGCTCACCTCTTCGGCCCCTGCAAGGGTGATCCTGGGCTTTTTTAGGGGGAAAGGATCCATCTGATCTCTCAGCACCAAGGTGGGTGGCCAGCAATGAAAAAGGGGCACAGCTGGTAGAAGCCTGGCTGGATGCTTTGGGATTAGAAACAGACCAAAAGCTCCCCCCCCCCCCCGTGGGCTTTTTCTGGTTCTTAGATTTTCAGGTTTCAGTAGAAAGTGCCGCCCCCCCCCCCGGGTCAGGGATCCTGGAAGATATTTTCAAGGCAGGGCTTGTTCATTCTGACTCGTCCTGTCTGCTGTTTGCCAACTTGAGGCAGCTTTTAATGGAATACAACAAAATAGGAACCACCACTGTCAACTCTCTGAGCATGTACAAAGTGCCTTTGGTGTAGTGGTTAAGTGCACGGAATCTAATCTGGGAGAACCGGGTTTGATTCCCCACTCCTCCACTTGCCCCTGGCTGGATGTCTTTGGGCAAGCCATAGTTCTGTCAGAGGTGTTCTTGAAAAGAGCAGTTCTCTCAGAGCTCTCTCAGCCCCACCTACTTCACAGGGTGTCTGTTGTGGGGAGGGGGAGGGAAAGGAGATTGTAAGCCACTCTGAGACTCCGAGTGAAGGGCGGGGTATAAAGCCAACTTCTTCTTCTTCCTTCTCTTCTAGCGCCAACCTCCCCGGGCTGGATGGAGATTTCCTGGCTTACAACTGATCTCCAGGTGACAGAGATCACTTCACTTGGAGAAAATGGCTGCTTTGGAGGGTGGACTCTGTGGCATTATATCCCATCGAAATCCTTCCCCTCCCCAAACCCTGCCCTCCTCAGGGTCCACCCCCAGAATCTCCCAGTATTTCCCAACCCGGAGCTGGCAATCCTGTTCTCTGCTAAATTGTTACCTGCCCCCTTGCCTCTGAAGGGTTTTTTGGGGGGGCAAAACATTACACGGTTTGGACAGCCTAAATGACACTGAAAATGGATGTTTTTGAGATTAGGGCTGTACTCCTGTGGACACTGGCTTGGGACTTGGGAGTAAAACACATTGAAGACAGTGGGGCTGACTTTTCAAGTCTGGGCTGCGAAAGGTATTTACTAATCATACGTCCTCGACAGAGGGTTCTGGTGTGACAGTGATTCTGGCTGAACAGTCATTTAACAGTTTTTTAACACTTTGAAGAATCACAGTCAAAATGACCTTGATGGGTTGGAAAACTGGGCTGCAACTGACCAACTAAAATTCAACAGAGACAAATGCAAAGTTCTACATCTAGGCAAAAGGAAGCAAACGCACAGGCACAAGATGGGGGATACCTGGACTGGCAGTAGTATGTGTGAAGAAGATCTCAGGCTTGCAGTCAATCACACACTGAATATGATGCAGCTGTCCAAAAAGGGTGTGTGTGTGGAAAATAGTTTTCAGCTGCATAAACAGACGCATAGAAGTCACAAGAAGCAGCGTAGTGGGCTGAGCATCCGACTAGGAGCTGAGAGAGCCAGATTCAGATCTTCACTCTGCCATGGCAGCTTGCGGGGTGACTTTGAGCCAGGCACACAGTCAGCCTAACCTGCCTCACAGGGTTGTTGTGAGAAGAGAATGGAGGAGGGCAGAACGTTGTAAGAAGGTTTGGGTCCCCAATGGGGAGAAAAGCAAGGTATAAATGATATAAATAAATAAATAAGTTCTGCTCTACTCTGTGCAAGGTAGGCCTCATCTGGAATGCCCTACGTACTTCTGGGCACCACAATTTCAGACAAATTGGAATGGGTTCAGAGAAGGGCAGTAATTAATGTGTGTAGCATAGCCAGGCGATTTTAAGATTGTCTGGCAGGCAGAAGTTCTAGCTCTTTTAGCATTATGCAACACTAGGTGGCGAGCTAGAGTTGTTTGTAAGGCAAGAGATATTTCAGAGGTGGTTTGCCATTGTCTCCCTCTGCGTCCCGGTCCTGGTATTCCTTGGAGGTCTCCCATCCAAATACTTGCCAAGGCCGGCCCTGCTTAGCTTCCTACATCTGACGAGATCGGGCTAGCCTGGGCTATCCAGGTCAGGGCAGAAGGGCAGTTAAGATGCCTGGGGTCTAGGAGTGTCAATTTCAGTTGAACATTAAGAGAACCTAATGGTAGCGCAGTCCGAATGGTACCAATTACCCTGGAGGAGTGAAGGGCTCTTGGAGGTCTTGAAGCGGAGACTAGACAAGAAAACTCTCGCTTTGGATTTCCTGCGCTGTACAAAGAGTTAAACCAGACAACTTATAAGACCCGTTTTAATTCTAGGACTCTCTGACATTCCCTTTCCTCAGGGAATCCTGTGAGAAGAGGGCTCGAATCTCTAACAGAATCGTTGATACTGTCACCAAACTACAGTTCCCAAGATGCTTTATGGGAAACCATGCTAGGTAAGCTAGTATAAAACTGATAAAAGCATTTGTGACATAGATAAGGCCCAGGGTCATAGAACAATACGATACAAGAAACTTTGACCCACAGTTTTTTCTACCGTGACACTGGAGGCATGAATGAAAGTACTACTGGATTTCTCTTCCCTGCCATACCTGTCATTGATTGTAAGCTTTTTGGGGCAGAGACACCTGGCAGAAATTAGACCTCAGCAATCACTCCCTAAGTACGTGGCAGCCTCCCATGCGAGTTCCTTTCCTGGCGACAGGATTCTCAGATGGATGACTGATCCGGGCAAGTGTTCTCATGTTTTTGGCTGCTCCCTCTGTTGCTCTTTCTCTTTACACCTTTGGGGGGCAGCACTGTTCCTGCTTTGAACGTCCAGCTCTGCACATCTGAGCCCTCCTTTGGGTGACTGGCAGCCGCTTCTGCATCTAGTATAATCTGTGCATAAAACAAACTCGGGTGGGCTCCTGCTGCCGCCTTGTGGTGGCTGGGCATCCATGCTCATTGCCGATGCAGAATGTGCCCATATTTGTCCACGCTTCTGTTACAGAGAGCCACGGGGGTGTTCTGGCTGTGCAAAGCTGCCAGGCAGGTCCAGGAGCAGAGGGGCCAGCTGACTCCCTGAGGGGGCAAAAGTGGACTGTGGCACTACAGAGCTCCAGGCCAGGCAGGTTGCATGCTGGGAGATTTCTGCAGAGGCTAGTGGGACCTTGGGTGGGGTCCTGATGAGTACCTCCACTTTTCCAGCACTATCTGCTCTGGCTCCAGAAGAGAGTGGGGGAAGAACCAGTCCCTCAATTCCTAGGTCTGCTGTGAGCTTGCACACAGGGATACCACAACCGGTGATTTCTGTACCCACAGCTGGGGTTGCCAACCTCCAGGGAAGGGCTGGAGATCTCCCGGTATTACTTCTGATCTCCAGACTACATACATCACTTCTTAATTTATTTAAAACATTTATTGCTCTTCTCCTGGGGAAAATGGCTGCTTTGGAAAGCGGACTTCATAGCATTATACTCCAGCAAGGTCCCTCCCCCTCCCCAAACTCCACTCTCCTGGGCTCCACCTTCAGATCCCCAGGTATTTCCGAACCTGGAGCTGGCAGCCCTAATTTACAAATCTGCGTGTGGATGCCCAGGCATCGGGGTGAGTTTAAAATACAAGGCTTCTGCTACCCAAGGCACCCCTCTGGCTGTCACGGCACCTTTATTGGGCTAACGGGTCAGTATCTCTGTAAGAAACTCAGCGAACGCCAAGCGGTCCCTGAAAATGAACCCATGAAAGAACTTGAAGTCATTGTGCTTTTATGCTCCTGTTGAAGAGTTAACATAGTGCTTTCTGGAGTTGTGCATGTGGGTAAAGTGCTGTCATGCCGCAGCCGATTTACGGCAACCCTGTAGGGTTTTCAAGGCAAGAGGTGTTCTGAATTGGTTTTCCGTTGCCTGAATCTATGCAGCAACTCTGGACTTCCTTGGTGGTCTCCCATCCAAGTACTAACCGGGGCCAGCCCTGCTTAGCTTCTCAGAAATGATGAGATCAGGGTAGCCTGGGCCATTCAGGCTAGGGTTCTTGGGAGATACAAAGATGCAATTCAAAGGAAAGCTGGAAAGAGAGGATAAAAATTTCATTCATTCATTCATTCATTCATTCATTCATTCATTCATTCATTCATTCATTCATTCATGTATATAGCCTGCTTTTCTTGCTGAAACCCAAGGTGGATTGCATAATGTAAAACAGGGCAATCAAGACAGCATAAGGCAGCTGTTGACCTATGCAGTAGGATTAGGATTACAGAATTAGAAAACAAAGTGATCCATAGACTATCTAAAGCAAGGTAGGCTATAAACAATGCAGAAAGTGGAATTACAAGGTATAAGACAATGCAGTCAAAGCAGGTGATACCTACAAGTCAACAATCATTGCAGTAGACTTCAAACACATTCCATTATTAAGGTGCCCTGCCGGAGTGCTCCATTCTACTACAGTTCTAATCCCTTCATAAAAATGCCCTCCCGAACATTTCTGCTTTGTGCATTCAGACAAAAGTGGGTGTGGGGGCCTTCCCGGTTACCTCAGGCAGGGGCCATTTCACAAGTCAGGAGCCACAACAGGGATTGTTTCTGAGTGGGCAGTTGCTGACCTTACTCATTTGCAGGATGGCACCTTCAAAACGGCTTTGCTGTTATGAGAGAAGCAGCGCCAATCAGAACATAGAAAGGAATACATTAACAAATTGGGATTCATTAACAAGTAGGAATTCATTAACAAATTCAGCTGTGTTCTTTGTGCTTGGAGAAGGGCTTGGGGGTTTGAGAACAGGCAGGTTGTCTTGCTGGGGCAGAGCAAAGGTCTGTCATGCTCTGCCAGATGATGGCGGGCGGGGGAAGGGATTGCTCCAGGAGCTTCATTTCCATGCAGTGAGGCTCCAGCAAGCATTCTGGGCTGGCCCCCTTGGGCTGCATTTGTGCGCTCCGGATCTCTCGCCGCCTCCTCTGGCATACAGCCTTCCTACCCAAAAGCTGCCTTCCAGCCCTCCCCCCCACCTGAAAGTCCTGCCAGGGGGTTTCCCAACCTCTGGGTGGGTATGCAAAAGTATATAGCCCTGTGTACAATAGATGTATGTTCAAGGTAAATCAATGTTGTGCTTTTTATTTTTCTTTCTTAATTTTTCTATACTGTTCTATAAATATTGGTATACAATATTATCAAAAATAGGTTTCACCCAAACAAAACATCAAAGTACGGGTTTACATTCTGTACAAATATCCGGACAGCACCTTGTCGGTATTACAATCACTAGTCCCACGGGACTCTAGTAATTTACCCGTTTCGAATACAATCTTTTTCGAGGACTGTGATGTATATGAAGGACATAAGGCACAATAATTTCTCTTTGTGAGCACAAAAACTCTTAAGATAGCAGCAGATTTTCTAGGGTTCCATTGGAATCCTTGCGGCAGACATAATAACCTATCTAGGATAGCCTATCCCTCAGGTTCTATCAGGTAGCCAGGTAGACCTCTGCGTGGGGCCTGAAGGTCTCCCAGAATTACAGCTGATCTCCAGAGGACATAGATCAGTTCCCCTGGAGGAAATGGCTGCTGCGAAGGGTGGAGTTTATGGCTTTATACCCTGCTCAGGTCCCTCTCCAAAACCTGCCATCTCCAGGCTCCACTCCCAAATCTCCAGGAATTTCCCAGTCCAGAGTTGGCAGCCCTGCCAGCCACAAGTATCCATCTCTTCTGAAAAGTGCCTCATCTGCAATAGCGCTCATTGGTAGGGTTGCCAACTCTGGGTGGGGAAATTCCTGGAGACTTTCCGGGTGGAGCCTGGGGAGAGCGGGGTTTGTGGAGGGACCTTAGCAGGGTATATTGAGTCCACCCTCCCAAGGAGCCATTTTCTCCAGGGGAACTGATTTATATCACTTGGAGATCAATTATAATAGCGATAGATCTCCAGGTGCCACCTGGAGGTTGGCAATTCTTATCATTGGGCCCTTTTTAAATGCTATCTTTCCTCCTATGCTCCCCTTTTTCAAATTTTCTGTGTTGTGGATCTTTATTCAGGCTCAGGTCTCTCATTGCAGAGAGTCCTGCTGGTTAACGGCCTGTCTCAACCAGGGGAAAGGGGGGAAACGTGCCTCAGTGGCATGAACTTGGTTAAAGATTAAGGCAATACGAAACATTCATTCTGACCAGATTTCTCCCTTCAGGTGCAGATCTCTCAAGAACGGCCTGCTTCTCGGGTGCCATGTCCAGTGTGGAATTTGCTGCAGGATGGCTTTCTGGTAAGGCCTAAATTCCTCCCTCCTCCACAGCCCCTTCCTCAAAAGAACGGTTCTTCCCTAGTTCAGGAACTGAGGTGGCACCGGATTATTATTTGCGTAATGCCTAGAAGATGTTTTGGACACCCACCCCGTGGCCTTCACGTGATCACACCCCCTTTTCTGGAGTAGACAGTAGCTGGAGAATGGATATGAGTTGGTTTTGCTTCCTTAACCTATCAAACTTTTCCTGCCACAGATTTCCATTTCCCTCAGGGAAATGTGCCAGTGGCGCAAGTCTCCGTTATTCCTATTTCATCGATGAGTGGGGCTGAAAACAAAGTGCCTCCCCATAGCCACTCAGAGGTTATGGGGCTGAGGCAGACTTTAAACCCAATGCAGCACTCCGGTAAAGGTTGCCAGCTCCAGGTTTGGAAATCCCTGGAGATTTGGGGGGTGGATCCTCGGGAGGGGAGGGGAGAGAGGACACAGGAATACCATAGAATCCACCTTCCAAAGAAGCCATTTTCTCTAGGAAAACTGATCTCTGTCGTCCAGAGATCCGTACTAATCCCAGGAGATCTTCAGTCCCCACCTGGAAGTTGGCAACCCTCCAGTTGAACTGGCACCCCCCCCCCCCCACTAACTTCTCTTTCTTTTTGTGCAGGGGCAGCTGGGCTGGTTCTCGGGCACCCAGTGGACACTGTGAAGGTGACTTGCAGGGCTGGGAAATGTGCAGAGGGGAAAGAGGGAAGGTCCCTTCAGCTTTGGGGAGGGCCAAAGGGGGGAGATGCCAGCTGGAGGAAATTGTGGGTCGAAGCATCGGGTGCTTTGTGCAAACATGGTATATACCCTGTGTAAACTGCTAACATGGCGCTAGGTGCTGGTACTGGGTGTGGTGATCTGGGTTTTCAGCAGGCCGTGTCCTGTCCAGCAGCATTGCTTGGAGTAATCTGTGAGTGGCAAAATGACAGGCTCCCAGCAGTGTTCCCTCTAAGCTGTGCTAGGGGGCACTGGTACACAAAATTTTAGCTGGCTGCTCAAAGATTTTAGCTTTTAGCTCACAAGCATTTCCCCCCCTTGGACCCCCTGGTCCAATCTTTTTGAAACTTGAGGGGGTTTTTTTGAGAAGAGGCACCAGCAGCTATGCTGCAAATGTGGTGCCTCTAATTAAAAAAAACAGCCCCCCCAGAACCCCAGATACTCCCAGATCAATTTTCCATTAAAGCCTATGCGGCCCATTGACTATAATGATCCCCTTAGGCTATAATGGAGCAGAAAAAAATCTTCTTCTTTTTTTTGCACACCCCTATTATGCTTTTTGGTATGATTTGTAAGCTGCCTTGAAAAAGTAAAAGTGGGATATAAATATCTGGATAAATAAGTAGTTTGGGCAGGTTGATAACATTTAAACAACTTCCTGTTTGATAGGTTAGGCAGGGTCCTAACAGTGATTGTTCCACCTCTCTTACACTTGACCTGTAAATTTGCCATATTTTACTAAAACCCCCCCCCCCCAAAGTAGACTGGAAGAGTCCCCCCCCTCCCCAAGGGCTGGTATGTTTTCTAAGGCTCAGTGCAGGGCGACGGTCTGACGTCAAATCTACCAATATATTGGACTGGAGTGGGTAGACCAGTTCTCCAGAGGCCAGGTCTACCAATATAGTGGAAATGGGAGGGTAGACCTGTTCTCTGGAGGCCAGGTCTACCAATATAGTGAAATGGGGTGGGTAGACCTGTTCTCCAGAGGCTAAGTACCCATATAGTAGAAAGGGGAGGGTAGACCTGTTTTCAGGAGGCCAGGTCCACCAATATAGTGCAAATGGTTGGGTAGACCTGTTCTCCAGAGGCCAGGTCTACCATTATAGTGAAAAAGGGCAGGTAGACCTAGTCTCTGGAGCCCTGGTCTGCTCTCATAGAGGACAACATTTTCTTTTCTTTTTTTAACTCTATTTTTAATTAATTTTTATAACATTTACAACTCCACAACCATACAATGTAACTTAATAACTTAACTTTAAACAAATAGCAAATAATTAATCATAAACGTACAAAACCATATAAATCTAGAACATCAATCATAATATAATAATTCTTGTAGGTGTATATAGCAGATTTAAAACTAATACAATGCAAACTTATTATATTTAATAGGAAGAACATTAAATTTTTTTAAATACATCTTTATTAGTACTTCAAACAAAAAACATCACATAACACAACATACGTAAACACAAATTTGAATTCCAAGGTATAATACACATCTTTGCTATAAACAATAGTGCCTTCACATCCAATTATAGATATATCTAGCGAATTATACATTTTTCTGTAGCCAGCTGTAAAACTTAAGCCAAATATTATCAAATACATCATCATCCTTCCCCCGGAGCTTCATTGTGAGATTGACTCCCTTCAGTTTCTATATATTGAAAAAAGGAAAACCATTTTTCCAAAAAAATTGTATTCTTTTTAACACAACCATCCGCAATCAACAGTTGCATAGCAATTTTATCATTAACTACTATATCCCAAATTTTATCAAACCAAAGTCTCAATGTTGGAATTTTAACAGATTTCCAAAGTTGGGCAAGTGAGGTTTTTGCTGCCAGCAATAACAGAGCCACTATTTCTGTTTTCTGATTAGTCATAAATGAATCACTCCAACAATTTAATAAAAGAGACTCCGGAGAGTTTGGAATCCTTATACCAGTTATTTTTTCTATGATTGGCAACACCATTTTCCAGAATAATTGCACCTTTGGGCATGCCCACCAGCAATGTATGTACGATCCAATATCATTAGAACATTTCCAACATTGAGGTGAAACAATAGAATGACTATAGTAAAATCTTTGAGGTGTAAGATACCACCTGGAATTTTTTTTTATAATTTTGGAGTTTGATATTTAAGGATCTTGTGGTATATGCAGGTAAAGACCATATTTTAAACCATTTATCTTCTGCAGTGGCTCAAGTGGTTAAGACACTGAACTGCAGGCTGTGGAAGGTCAGTAGTTCAGCAGTTCGAGACCCGGGTGCCGCATGACGGAGTGAGCTTCCCATCTCTAGTTCCAGCTCCTGCCAACCTAGCAGTTCGAAAGCAAGAAATTGCAAGTAGATAAATAGGTACCACTTCGGTGGGAAGGTAACAGCGTTCCGTGCGCCTTGGTGTTTAGTCATGCCGGCCACATGACCACGGAAACGTCTTCGGACAGCGCTGGCTTTTCGGCTTTGAAATGAAGATGAGCACCGCAACCCTAAAGTCGGATTCGACTGGCTTTCGAGCAAGGGAACCTTTACCTTAATCTTCTGTAAATTGTGTTTGACAATCAGATTGCCAAGCAGTTTGCTGTGTTGTAGCAGAGGACCATTGTTTTTGATTAAGCAAAAATATATATAAGTTTCATAGTTCCCTTTTCTCCGAGGACAACATTTTATGTAATGAAATTTGATTTGATTCCGTTTTCTCTTATAATGTTTAAATTATTCCTAAAATATAATTTAAATATAATTTAAAATAATTCATTCTGAGATTTTTTTACAAGGTTATGGAAATAATCTTCTAAAAACTAATTTATGCAATAGCCAAATGTAGACTTGCTCACAACTTTAATGCTACTAGCTTTTTTAGCGCATGAGGCAGAATTTCTGCTCACAACACTGTGGAGCTTAGAGGGAACATGGGTAGATAAAGTCACCCACCAGTTTGAATCTGGGCTACCTTTCCTCAGTCAGGAACAGTTTTTCAGACCCCACCCCACCCTCCTCGCTCTACCAACTCTATCATGTTTTAGGTGCGGCTGCAGACGCAGGCTGGTTACCGAGGCATCTTGGACTGTGTGGTCAGGACGTACCGCGATGAAACGGTTTGCATGCGTCAAATGGGGCCGGGTCACCCTCTCCAAAGGCACCGAGCTGGCACCAAAATGGTGCTAGGTGCTGCCCAGGCAAAAGAGAAGCCTCAAACGGCCAAGTCCTGGTGCCCAAAATGGAGGCAGCAAACAATGAATGCAGAGGACGGGGGGGGGGGGCAATTGGATGTGAAGCGCGAGGGACCTTTTCGCAAGCGCCTTTTCTGCTTCACGGTACCAAGTACTCTGTTTCTATACTTGAGTCTTGACAATCCAGGGGAATAGTTAGTATTTTCTCCCCCCACCCCTTTTGCCAGGCTGATACTTAGGGAGACCCACGAACCTCAGAGCCAGCTTGAGCAAGATGCTCTCACTGACTCCCCCTGTGGATCGGGTTGCCAACCTCCAGGTACGGGCCAAAGAGCTCCCAGGATTACAACTGATCTCCAGGCGATAGAGATCAGTTCACCTGGAGAAAATGGCTGCTTTGGAAGGCGGACTCTATGGCATTTTTACCCCACTGAAGTCCCTCCTCTCCCCAAACCCCGCCCTCTTCAGTCTCCACCCCCAAAATCTCCAGGTATTTCCCAAACGAGAGCTGGCCAGCCTACCTGTGGGCCCTCCCGTCCACCATCCCCTCCCCTCCCTTCTCCTGCTGGCCAATCCCCACCACTGGCCAGAGGAGTGAAAGGGCAAGCCAGCAGGGCAGGGAGAGCTGCTGCTTCGTGCCCCTGTTGCTGCCTGCTCACTGGTGGGGGGGGCCTTGGTGGCCACGGCAAGGAGGAATAGCCAGAGTGGGAGGGGGCCCCCCAGGAACTGGCAGCAGAGCTTTGCCTCCTGACACTAGGCACATTTGGGCAAGTTACCCCTTGGTCTTCTGCATTCATTCGCATGGGGTCCATTACCCTATTGCAGGCGGGGTGCCCAAAAGGCAGCCTCCCTCCCCATACAGAGCCACGTCTGGATGGCAGACGGCGGGGACAAGCGAGGGAGGGTCATCCTCATACAGCCTGGCTTGTGGGCTTCTCTGTTGCGGAATCTGGGGAAAGGTTAGGTAGGCCTTTGATGCGACCCAGTGAAGCGTTTTTTACTTCAGCCTTTCCTTCGAGGCTCTGAGCTGCTGCCAGGACTGAAGTCTCTTCCTGCCATGCGCCCGCTGGATCCTGTAACATCCTCTTGCCGCTAAACATTCGGGGAGGGGGGATGTGGGAGCTGGGCTCTGGCCAGGGCCGGGTGTGCCGGGCACTAATCTCTGATGCTCTCCGAGGCAACCCAAATTGTGAGCAGAGGCAAGCCAGAGATAGGGCCTTGGAGAACCGATTCCTTAGACATGCCAGTTTCCTGTGTTTACACGTCTCCTGCTACTTGTGGGGAAGAGGAGGGGGCAGAGAGGCTAAAGTTCTAACCGTGGTTGGTCCCATGTGTCCCCTTTTCCTTCTGAGCTTCCCTCGGCATTGCACCCATGTTTCGAGGCTGCGTTCTGCAGCCCTTGAGGGCTTGATCTGGACCCCAAATCCCAGTCTTTATTTATGTAGGATTCTGGTTCTGGAGCTCCATGCGTGACAGACTATCTGAGCTGCCACCCGTCTTTGAGGGCTACCAGTTTCCCCCTCTGCTTCTCCCTTGCAGGTCCTTGGCTTCTTCAAAGGCATGAGTTTCCCGCTGCTCAGTGTGGCCATGGTCAACTCCATCATGTTTGGGGCCTACAGCAATGCCCTGCTCTACCTCAGCAACACCCACCACCGGGACCGTCGCTCCAACCCACCCAGCTACACCCACATCTTTGTAGCGGGCTGCTTCTCGGGACTGGTGCAAGTAAGGGATGGCTTGTCCTCTGGATTGTGTACGTGGGAGGGACAGCCCGGGCTAGCCTGATCTCATCAGATCTCGGAAGCTAAGCAGGGTGGGCCCTGGCCGGTACTCGGATGGGAGACCACCAGGGAAGTCCAGGGTTGCTGTGCAGTAGGGCTGCCAAGTGAGGGCGGGTGGCGGGTAAACCCCTGCTTTGGCAGCCCAATTTCCGCCGCTGCGGAATCGGGCCCCGGGGGGGAACCCCACCCCGGCGTGCGCGTCACCAGGAAGTGACGTTATGACGCCGGGCACGCTGGGGGTGGGGCCACAACCATCCGAGGGGAAACTCTATGGTTTCCCCTCGAATGGTCGTGGCCCCACCCCCAGCGTCATAACGTCACTTCCTGGTGACGTGCGTGCGACTCGCGCACGCGCTCCGGGATCCACCCGGGAGTCCCCTGCTGCGGAGGTAAGCTATACTTGGCAACCCTACTGTGCAGAGGCAGGGAAATGCAAACCACCTCTGAATGTCTCTTGCCTTGGAAGCCCTGCAGGGTCGCCCTAAGTCAGGTATAACCTGATGGCGCTTTACACGCACACAAATGTGTGGAAATGGGTGATTGAAGCTCTCCATGGCATGGAGGTAAAGAACGTTGTGTTAGTAGCCTACTCTCTGACGCTGAGCACAGTTGGACCTATGGTTAGTAATTGGATGGGAGACCACCGAGGAAGACCAGGGCTGCCACGCAGAGTCAGGCAATGGCAAACCACCCCTGAACGTCTCTTGCCTTGAAAACCCTATGAGGTCCCCATAAGATGGCTGCGACTTGATGGCAAAAAGAAAGAAAGAAAAAGGAAACAGGGCTTCTGCCTGCTTGTCCCCCCCCACCTCCATATAACCTAGGGTTGCCAACTCCAGGGTTAGAAATAACTGGAGATGTGAGGGTGTTTAGGGAGGGGCGGGACCTTGGTAGGGTATAATGCCATACAGTCCACCTTCTAACGCAGCCATTTTCTCTAAGAGAGGTGGAATAAGTGTTTTAAATAAATAATAAATAGGTGGTCTATGAGGTCTGGAGATCGGTCATAATTCTGGGAGATCTCCCCCTCCCCTTGGAGGATGGCAACGCTATTGTGACCTAACCAGCTGCCCCTATAGTATCATCTAGCTCCCCCCCCCCCATGGTCCTAAGAGACGTTCCGAGGCACCTTTTTATTGGCCGGTCCATTGTGGTCACCACGACAACTGCCTCCCTTCCTGGACCATTCCTTTCTTCTGTCTTGCTGAATTGGCCTTCCGGGGGAAAACCTGCACAATGGGAGGTGTCCAATATTCATTTGTATTCTTTAAAAAAATAGACATCTAATTAATTTTAATATGAACAGAACAAAAAACCTTTTGAAACAGTATTCAAGATTTATTTATTCATCCCCCCCCAATTCTCTTACCCCCCCCCCCAACATTATTCTTGCAATTTAACCTTATGGAAAATAATTAAGTAAAGCTATATCATAGTAAGGACACTGATCTATAATATAAACCTTTTATACTCCACTGATCTGGGGAAGGAGATTTTCTACCGCGTTGTGACATGAATCTCTTGGGCCAGGCCAGATCAACCCTCTCTCAGGGGAAGCCCCACAGGCTCTTTTCCATGGCTGAATGGCTGGGATGGCAGAGAGGTTCCCCCTTGTAGTCATTCCAGGTGGGCGGCTGTGTCAAGCTGCCGCAGCAAAAAATAAAGCAGCCATTTCAACGGCATCTTAAAGATCAACAAAATGTCTTCCAGCGGAGCTTTGTTGCATCAGAGCTCACTTCATCAGGTGCACAGGAATATACGCCTCTTGTGGGTTTCTTTTGCCATCAAGTTGCAGGCGACTTACAGTCACCCCGTAGGGTTTTCAAGGCAGGAGACACTGAGAGCTGGTTTGCCATTGCCAGTCTCTGTGAAGTGACCCTAGATTTCCTGGGTGGTCTCCCATCCAAATACTAACCGGAGCTGGCCCTGCTTAGCTTCTGTGATCTGACAAGATCCAGCTAGCCTGGGCTCTCCAGGTCATGGTGTAATTAGTAAATGCATGTACACTAAAAAAGCTGCAGAGAACAGAAAGGGAGGGGATATCACAAAAAGAGGAGAGTTTAAAGGAATATTTAGTCAAAAGAGTCATTAGCCCCTTCATCCATCCCCCTTTTACTTCACCTGCCACCTGCCATCTGCCAGTTTGGTGTAGTGGTTAAGTGCGCGGACACTAATCTGGGAGAACCGGGTTTGATTCCCCACTCCTCCACTTGCACCTGCTGATGTGACCTTGGGTCAGTCACAAGCTCTCGCACAGCTGTTCCTGAAAGAGCAGTTTCTGTCAGAGTTCTCTCAGCCCCACCCACCTCACAGGGTGTCTGTTGTGGGGAGGGGAAGGGAAAGGAGTTTGTAAGCCGCTCTGAGACTCATAAGAACATAAGAGAAGCCAATGTTGGATCAGGCCAAAGGCCCATCCAGTCCAACACTCTGTCACACAGTGGCCAAAAATACCAGGTGCCATCAGGAGGTCCACCAGTGGGGCCAGGACATTAGAAGCCCTCCCACTGTTGACCTTTGTTCACCCCCTCAAAGAACACCAACAGGTTAGTGAGACAAGATCTTCCCTTACAG